>NC_091178.1:35059266-35369095 GCF_040958095.1 Procambarus clarkii | reverse complement strand
TCTCAAGGAACGCTACTCATTCTCAAGCAACGCTACTCATTCTCAAGCAACGCTACTCATTGTGAAGCAACGCTACACATTCTCAAGCAACGCTACTCATTGTCAAGCAACACTTCTCATTCTCAAGCAACGCTACTAATTCTCAAGAAACGCTACTCATTCTCAAGCAACGCTACTCATTCTCAAGCAACGCTACTCATTCTCAAGCAACGCTACTCATTGTTAAGCAACGCTGCTCATTGTTAAGCAACGCTACTCATTCTCAAGCAACGCTACTCATTCTCATCTAACGCTACTCATTCTCAAACAACGTTACTCAATGTCAAGCAAATTTACTCATTCTCAAGCAACGCTACTCATTCACAAGCAAAGCTACTCATTCTCAAGAAAAGCTACTCATTCTCAAGCAACGCTACTCATTGTCAAGCATCGCTACTCATTCTCAAGCAACGCAACTCATTCTCAAGCAACGCTACTCATTCTCAAGCAACGCTACTCATTTTGAAGCAATGCTACTCATTGTTAAGCAACGCTACTCATTGTTGAGCAACGCTACTCATTCTCAAGCAACGTTATTCATTCTCAAGTAACGCTACTCATTCTCAAGCAACGCTACTCATTCTCAAGGAACGCTACTCATTCTCAAGCAACGCTACTCGTTGTGAAACAACGCTACTCATTCTCAAGCAACGCTACTCATTGTCAAGCAACACTTCGCATTCTCAAGCAACGGTACTCATTCTCATGAAACGCTACTCATTCTCAAGCAACGCTACTCATTGTGAAGCAACGCTACTCATTCTCAAGCAACGCTACTCATTGTCAAGCAACACTACTCATTCTCAAGCAACGCTACTCATTGTGAAGCAACGCTACTCATTCTCAAGCAACGCTACTCATTTTCAAGCAACACTACTCATTCTCAAGCAACGCTAATCATTGTGAAGCAACGCTACTCATTCTCAAGCAACGCTACTCATTGTCAAGCAACACTACTCATTCTCAAGCAACGGTACTCATTGTGAAGCAACGCTACTCATTCTCAAGCAATTCTACTCATTCTCAAGCAACGCTACTCATTCTCAAGCAACGCTACTCATTGTTAAGCACGCTACTCTTTGTTAAGCAACGATTCTCATTTTTAAGCAACGCTACTTATTCTCAAGCAACGCTACTCATTCTCAAGTAACGCTACTCATTGTCAAGCAACGCTACTCATTGTCAAGCAACGCTACTCATTCTCAAGCATCGCTACTCATTCTCAAGCAACACGACTCATTATCAAGCAACGCTACTCATTCTCAAGCAACGCTACTCCTTCTCAAGCAGCGCTACTCATTCTCAAGCAACGCTTCTTATTCTTAAGCAACTCTACTCATTCTCAAGCAACGCTACTCAGTCTCAAGCAAAGCTACTCATTCTCAAGCAACGCTACTCATTGTTAAGCAACGCTACTCATTCTCAAGCAACGTTACTCATTCTCAAGAAACGCTACTCATATTCAAGCAACGCTACTTATTGTTAAGCAACGCTTCTCTTTGTTAAGCAACAATACTCATTGTTAAGCAACGCTACTCATTTTCAAGCAACTCTACTCATTCTCAAGTAACGCAACTCATTCTCAAGCAACGCTACTCATTCTCAAGCAACGGTACTCATTGTCCAGCAACGCTACTCATTGTCAAGCATCGCTATTCATTCTCAAGCAACGCTACTCATTCTCAAGCAACGCTACTCATTCTCAAGTAACGCTACTAATTCCCAAGAAACGCTACTCATTCTCAAGCAACGCTTCTCATTCTCAAGCAACGCTAATCATTGTTAAGACACGCTGCTCATTGTTAAGCAACGTTACTCATTGTCAAACAACGCTACTCATTGTCAAGCAACGCTATTCATTGTATAACAACGCTACTCATTCTCAAACAACGTTACTCATTGTCAAGCAACTCTACTCATTCTCAAGCAACGCTACTCATTCTCAAGCAACGCTACTCATTATCAAGAAACGCTATTCATTTTCAAGCAACGCTACTTATTCACAAGCAACGCTACTCATAGTCAAGCAACGCTACTCATTCTCAAGCAACGCTAGTTATTCTCAAGCAACGCTGCTCATTCTCAAGCAACGCTACTCATTCTGAAGCAACGCTCCTCATTGTTAAGCAACGCTACTCTTTGTTATGCAACGATTCTCATTTTTAAGCAACGCTACTCAATCTCAAGCAACGCTACTCATTCTCAAGTAACGCAACTCATTCTCAAGCAACGCTACTCATTCTCAAGCAACGCTACTCATTGTCAAGCAACGCTACTCATTCTCAAGCATCGCTACACATTTTCAAGCAACACGACTCATTCTCAAGCAACGCTACTCATTCTCAAGCAACGCTACTCCTTCTCAAGCAACGCTACTCATTCTCAAGCAACGCTTCTTATTCTTAAGCAACGCTACATATTCTCAAGCAACGCTACTCATTCTCAAGCAACGGTACTCATTCGCAAGCAACGCTACTCATTCTCAAGCATCACTACTCATTCTCAAGCAACGCTACTCTTTCTCAAGCATCACTACTAATTCTCAAGAATCGCTACTCATTCTTAAGCAACGCTACTCATTCTCAAGCAACGCTTCTTATTCTTAAGCAACGCTACTCATTCTCAAGCAACGGTACTCATTCTCAAGCAACGCTACTCATTCTCAAGCAACGCTACTCATTCTCAAGCAACGCTACTCATTCTCAAGCAATGCTACTCATTGTTAATCAACGCTACTCATTCTCAAGCAACTCTACTCATTCTCAAGCAACGTTACTCATTCTCAAGCAACGCTACTCATTGTTAAGCAACTCTACTCATTCTCAAGCAACGCTACTCATTCTCAAGCAACGCAACTCATTCTCAAGCAACTCTACTCATTCTCAAGCAACGCGTCTCATTCTCAAGAAACGCTACTCATTCTCAAGCAACGCTACTCATTGTTAAGCAACGCTACACTTTGTTAAGCAACGATACTCATTCTCAAGCAACGCTTCTTATTCTCAAGCAACGCTACTCATTCTCAAGCAAAGTTACTCATTGTCAAACAACGCTACTCATTCTCAAGCAACGGTACTCATTTTCAAGCAACGCTACTCATTCTCAAGCATCACTACTAATTCTCAAGAATCGCTACTCATTCTCAAGCAACGCTACTTCTTCTCAAGCAACTCTTCTTATTCTTAAGCAACGCTACTCATTCTCAAGCAACGGTACTCATTCTCAAGCAACGCTACTCATTCTCAAGCAACGCTACTCATTCTCAAGCAACGCTACTCATTCTCAAGCAATGCTACTCATTGTTAATCAACGCTACTCATTCTCAAGCAACTCTACTCATTCTCAAGCAACGTTACTCATTCTCAAGCAACGCTACTCATTGTTAAGCAAATCTACTCATTATCCAGCAACGCTACTCATTCTCAAGCAACGCTACTCATTCTCAAGCAACTCTACTCATTCTCAAGCAACGCTACTCATTCTCAAGAAACGCTACTCATTCTCAAGCAAAGCTACTCATTGTTTAGCAACGCTACACTTTGTTAAGCAACGATACTCATTGTTAAGCAACGCTACTCATTCTCAAGCAACGCTACTCATTCTCAAGTAACGCAACTCATTCTCAAGCAACGCTACTCATTCTCAAACAACGCTACTCATTCTCAAGCAACGCTACTCATTCTCAAGCAACGCTACTCATTCTCAAGCAACGCTACTCATTCTCAAGCAACGCTTCTCTTTGTTAAGCAACAATATTCATTCTTAAGCTACGCTACTCATTCTCAAGCAACGCTACTCATTCTCAAGTAACGCAACTCATTCTCAAACAAAGCTTCTCATTCTCAAGCAACGGTACTCATTGTCAAGCAACGCTACTCATTGTCAAGCATCGCTACTCGTTCTCAAGCAACGCTACTAACTCTCAAGAAACGCTACTCATTCTCAAGCAACGCTTCTCATTCTCAAGCAACGCTACTCATTGTGAAGCAACTCTGCTCATTGTTAAGCAACGCTACTCATTGTCAAAGAACGCTACTCATTGTCAAGCAACGCTATTCATTGTATAACAACGCTACTCATTCTCAAACAACGCTACTCATTCTCAAGCAACGCTATTCATTCTCAAGCAACGCTTCTCATTCTCAAGCAACGCTACTCATTGTCAAGCATCGCTACTCATTCTCAAGCAAAGCTACTCATTCTCAAGAAACGCTACTCATTCTCAAGCAACGCTGCTCATTGTCAAGCATCGCTACTTATTCTCAAGCAACGCTACTCATTCTCAAGAAACGCTACTCATTCTCAAGCAACGCTACTCATTGTTAAGCAACGCTTCTCTATGTTAAGAAACAATACTCATTGTTAAACAACGCTACTCATTCTCAAGTAACGCAACTCATTCTTAAGCAACGCTACTCATTCTCAAGCAACGGTACTCATTGTCAAGCAACGCTACTCATTCTCAAGCAACGCTACTAATTCTCAAGAAACGCTACTCATTCTCACGCAATGTTTCTCATTCTCAAGCAACGCTACTCATTCTCAAGCAACGCTACTCATTCTCAAGCAACGCTTCTTATTCTTAAGCAA
The DNA here is from genome assembly GCF_040958095.1 of Procambarus clarkii. Classification (NCBI taxonomy): domain Eukaryota; kingdom Metazoa; phylum Arthropoda; class Malacostraca; order Decapoda; family Cambaridae; genus Procambarus; species Procambarus clarkii. The sequence goes on along the minus strand of NC_091178.1, from coordinate 35,364,466 downwards.
CGCTACTCATTCTCAAGCAACGCTACTCATTGTCAAACAATGCTACTCATTCTCAAGCAGCGGCACTCATTCTCATTAAACGCTACTCATTCTCAAGCAATGCTACTCATTGTTAATCAACGCTACTCATTCTCAAGCAACTCTACTTATTCTCAATCAACGCTACTCATTCTCAAGCAACGCTACTAATTCTCAAGAAACGCTACTCATTCTCAAGCAACGCTACTCATTCTCAAGCAACGCTACTCATTCTCAAGAAACGCTACTCATTCTCAAGCAAAGCTACTCATTGTTTAGCAACGCTACACTTTGTTAAGCAACGATACTCATTGTTAAGCAACGCTACTCATTCTCAAGCAACGCTACTCATTCTCAAGTAACGCAACTCATTCTCAAGCAACGCTACTCATTCTCAAGCAACGCTACTCATTCTCAAGCAACGCTACTCATTCTCAAGCAACGCTACTCATTCTCAAGCAACGCTACTCATTCTCAAGCAACGCTTCTCTTTGTTAAGCAACAATATTCATTCTTAAGCTACGCTACTCATTCTCAAGCAACGCTACTCATTCTCAAGTAACGCAACTCATTCTCAAACAAAGCTACTCATTCTCAAGCAACGGTACTCATTGTCAAGCAACGCTACTCATTGTCAAGCATCGCTACTCGTTCTCAAGCAACGCTACTAACTCTCAAGAAACGCTACTCATTCTCAAGCAACGCTTCTCATTCTCAAGCAACGCTACTCATTGTGAAGCAACTCTGCTCATTGTTAAGCAACGCTACTCATTGTCAAAGAACGCTACTCATTGTCAAGCAACGCTATTCATTGTATAACAACGCTACTCATTCTCAAACAACGCTACTCATTCTCAAGCAACGCTATTCATTCTCAAGCAACGCTTCTCATTCTCAAGCAACGCTACTCATTGTCAAGCATCGCTACTCATTCTCAAGCAAAGCTACTCATTCTCAAGAAACGCTACTCATTCTCAAGCAACGCTGCTCATTGTCAAGCATCGCTACTTATTCTCAAGCAACGCTACTCATTCTCAAGAAACGCTACTCATTCTCAAGCAACGCTACTCATTGTTAAGCAACGCTTCTCTATGTTAAGAAACAATACTCATTGTTAAACAACGCTACTCATTCTCAAGTAACGCAACTCATTCTCAAGCAACGCTACTCATTCTCAAGCAACGGTACTCATTGTCAAGCAACGCTACTCATTGTCAAGCATCGCTACTCATTCTCAAGCAACACTACTCATTCTCAAGCAACGCTACTCATTCTCAAGCAACGCTACTAATTCTCAAGAAACGCTACTCATTCTCACGCAATGTTTCTCATTCTCAAGCAACGCTACTCATTCTCAAGCAACGCTACTCATTCTCAAGCAACGCTTCTTATTCTTAAGCAACGCTACTCATTCTCAAGCAACGCTACTCATTGTCAAACAATGCTACTCATTCTCAAGCAGCGGCACTCATTCTCATTAAACGCTACTCATTCTCAAACAATGCTACTCATTGTTAATCAACGCTACTCATTCTCAAGCAACTCTACTTATTCTCAATCAACGCTACTCATTCTCAAGCAACGCTACTAATTCTCAAGAAACGCTACTCATTCTCAAGCAACACTACTCATTCTCAAGCAACGCTACTCATTCTCAAGCAACGCTACTCATTGTTAAGCAACGCTGCTCATTGTTAAGCAACGCTACTCATTCTCAAGCAACGCTACTCATTCTCATGAAACGCTACTCATTTTTAAGCAACGCTACTCATTCTCAAGCAACTCTGCTCATTCTCAAGCAACGCTACTCATTCTCAAGAAACGCTACTCATTCTCAAGCAACGCTACTCATTGTTAAGCAACGCTTCTCTATGTTAAGAAACAATACTCATTGTTAAACAACGCTACTCATTCTCAAGTAACGCAACTCATTCTCAAGCAACGCTACTCATTCTCAAGCAACGGTACTCATTGTCAAGCAACGCTACTCATTGTCAAGCATCGCTACTCATTCTCAAGCAACGCTACTCATTCTCAAGCAACGCTACTCATTCTCAAGCAACGCTACTAATTCTCAAGAAACGCTACTCATTCTCACGCAACGTTACTCATTCTCAAGCAACGCTACTCATTCTCAAGCAACGCTACTCATTCTCAAGCAACGCTTCTTATTCTTAAGCAACGCTACTCATTCTCAAGCAACGCTGCTCATTGTCAAACAATGCTACTCATTCTCAAGCAGCGGCACTCATTCTCATTAAACGCTACTCATTCTCAAGCAATGCTACTCATTGTTAATCAACGCTACTCATTCTCAAGCAACTCTACTCATTCTAAAGCAACGCTACTCATTCACAAGCAACGCTACTAATTCTCAAGAAACGCTACGCATTCTCAAGCAACGCTACTCATTCTCAAGCAACGCTACTCATTCTCAAGCAACGCTACTCATTGTTAAGCAACGCTGCTCATTGTTAAGCAACGCTACTCATTGTTGAGCAACGCTACTCATTCTCAAGCAACGTTATTCATTCTCAAGTAACGCTACTCATTCTCAAGCAACGCTACTCATTCTCAAGGAACGCTACTCATTCTCAAGCAACGCTACTCGTTGTGAAGCAACGCTACTCATTCTCAAGCAACGCTACTCATTGTCAAGCAACACTTCGCATTCTCAAGCAACGGTACTCATTCTCATGAAACGCTACTCATTCTCAAGCAACGCTACTCATTGTGAAGCAACGCTACTCATTCTCAAGCAACGCTACTCATTGTCAAGCAACACTACTCATTCTCAAGCAACGCTACTCATTGTGAAGCAACGCTACTCATTCTCAAGCAACGCTACTCATTTTCAAGCAACACTACTCATTCTCAAGCAACGCTAATCATTGTGAAGCAACGCTACTCATTCTCAAGCAACGCTACTCATTGTCAAGCAACACTACTCATTCTCAAGCAACGGTACTCATTGTGAAGCAACGCTACTCATTCTCAAGCAATTCTACTCATTCTCAAGCAACGCTACTCATTCTCAAGCAACGCTACTCATTGTTAAGCACGCTACTCTTTGTTAAGCAACGATTCTCATTTTTAAGCAACGCTACTTATTCTCAAGCAACGCTACTCATTCTCAAGTAACGCTACTCATTGTCAAGCAACGCTACTCATTGTCATGCAACGCTACTCATTCTCAAGCATCGCTACTCATTCTCAAGCAACACGACTCATTATCAAGCAACGCTACTCATTCTCAAGCAACGCTACTCCTTCTCAAGCAGCGCTACTCATTCTCAAGCAACGCTTCTTATTCTTAAGCAACTCTACTCATTCTCAAGCAACGCTACTCAGTCTCAAGCAAAGCTACTCATTCTCAAGCAACGCTACTCATTGTTAAGCAACGCTACTCATTCTCAAGCAACGTTACTCATTCTCAAGAAACGCTACTCATATTCAAGCAACGCTACTTATTGTTAAGCAACGCTTCTCTTTGTTAAGCAACAATACTCATTGTTAAGCAACGCTACTCATTTTCAAGCAACTCTACTCATTCTCAAGTAACGCAACTCATTCTCAAGCAACGCTACTCATTCTCAAGCAACGGTACTCATTGTCCAGCAACGCTACTCATTGTCAAGCATCGCTATTCATTCTCAAGCAACGCTACTCATTCTCAAGCAACGCTACTCATTCTCAAGTAACGCTACTAATTCCCAAGAAACGCTACTCATTCTCAAGCAACGCTTCTCATTCTCAAGCAACGCTAATCATTGTTAAGACACGCTGCTCATTGTTAAGCAACGTTACTCATTGTCAAACAACGCTACTCATTGTCAAGCAACGCTATTCATTGTATAACAACGCTACTCATTCTCAAACAACGTTACTCATTGTCAAGCAACTCTACTCATTCTCAAGCAACGCTACTCATTCTCAAGCAACGCTACTCATTATCAAGAAACGCTATTCATTTTCAAGCAACGCTACTTATTCACAAGCAACGCTACTCATAGTCAAGCAACGCTACTCATTCTCAAGCAACGCTAGTCATTCTCAAGCAACGCTGCTCATTCTCAAGCAACGCTACTCATTCTGAAGCAACGCTCCTCATTGTTAAGCAACGCTACTCTTTGTTATGCAACGATTCTCATTTTTAAGCAACGCTACTCAATCTCAAGCAACGCTACTCATTCTCAAGTAACGCAACTCATTCTCAAGCAACGCTACTCATTCTCAAGCAACGCTACTCATTGTCAAGCAACGCTACTCATTCTCAAGCATCGCTACACATTCTCAAGCAACACGACTCATTCTCAAGCAACGCTACTCATTCTCAAGCAACGCTACTCCTTCTCAAGCAACGCTACTCATTCTCAAGCAACGCTTCTTATTCTTAAGCAACGCTACATATTCTCAAGCAACGCTACTCATTCTCAAGCAACGGTACTCATTCGCAAGCAACGCTACTCATTCTCAAGCATCACTACTCATTCTCAAGCAACGCTACTCTTTCTCAAGCATCACTACTAATTCTCAAGAATCGCTACTCATTCTTAAGCAACGCTACTCATTCTCAAGCAACGCTTCTTATTCTTAAGCAACGCTACTCATTCTCAAGCAACGGTACTCATTCTCAAGCAACGCTACTCATTCTCAAGCAACGCTACTCATTCTCAAGCAACGCTACTCATTCTCAAGCAATGCTACTCATTGTTAATCAACGCTACTCATTCTCAAGCAACTATACTCATTCTCAAGCAACGTTACTCATTCTCAAGCAACGCTACTCATTGTTAAGCAACTCTACTCATTCTCAAGCAACGCTACTCATTCTCAAGCAACGCAACTCATTCTCAAGCAACTCTACTCATTCTCAAGCAACGCGTCTCATTCTCAAGAAACGCTACTCATTCTCAAGCAACGCTACTCATTGTTAAGCAACGCTATACTTTGTTAAGCAACGATACTCATTCTCAAGCAACGCTTCTTATTCTCAAGCAACGCTACTCATTCTCAAGCAAAGTTACTCATTGTCAAACAACGCTACTCATTCTCAAGCAACGGTACTCATTTTCAAGCAACGCTACTCATTCTCAAGCATCACTACTAATTCTCAAGAATCGCTACTCATTCTCAAGCAACGCTACTTCTTCTCAAGCAACTCTTCTTATTCTTAAGAAACGCTACTCATTCTCAAGCAACGGTACTCATTCTCAAGCAACGCTACTCATTCTCAAGCAACGCTACTCATTCTCAAGCAACGCTACACATTCTCAAGCAATGCTACTCATTGTTAATCAACGCTACTCATTCTCAAGCAACTCTACTCATTCTCAAGCAACGTTACTCATTCTCAAGCAACGCTACTCATTGTTAAGCAAATCTACTCATTATCCAGCAACGCTACTCATTCTCAAGCAACGCTACTCATTCTCAAGCAACGCTTCTCTTTGTTAAGCAACAATATTCATTCTTAAGCTACGCTACTCATTCTCAAGCAACGCTACTCATTCTCAAGTAACGCAACTCATTCTCAAACAAAGCTACTCATTCTCAAGCAACGGTACTCATTGTCAAGCAACGCTACTCATTGTCAAGCATCGCTACTCGTTCTCAAGCAACGCTACTAACTCTCAAGAAACGCTACTCATTCTCAAGCAAAGCTTCTCATTCTCAAGCAACGCTACTCATTGTGAAACAACTCTGCTCATTGTTAAGCAACGCTACTCATTGTCAAAGAACGCTACTCATTGTCAAGCAACGCTATTCATTGTATAACAACGCTACTCATTCTCAAACAACGCTACTCATTCTCAAGCAACGCTATTCATTCTCAAGCAACGCTTCTCATTCTCAAGCAACGCTACTCATTGTCAAGCATCGCTACTCATTCTCAAGCAAAGCTACTCATTCTCAAGAAACGCTACTCATTCTCAAGCAACGCTGCTCATTGTCAAGCATCGCTACTTATTCTCAAGCAACGCTACTCATTCTCAAGAAACGCTACTCATTCTCAAGCAACGCTACTCATTGTTAAGCAACGCTTCTCTATGTTAAGAAACAATACTCATTGTTAAACAACGCTACTCATTCTCAAGTAACGCAACTCATTCTCAAGCAACGCTACTCATTCTCAAGCAACGGTACTCATTGTCAAGCAACGCTACTCATTGTCAAGCATCGCTACTCATTCTCAAGCAACACTACTCATTCTCAAGCAACGCTACTCATTCTCAAGCAACGCTACTAATTCTCAAGAAACGCTACTCATTCTCACGCAATGTTTCTCATTCTCAAGCAACGCTACTCATTCTCAAGCAACGCTACTCATTCTCAAGCAACGCTTCTTATTCTTAAGCAACGCTACTCATTCTCAAGCAACGCTACTCATTGTCAAACAATGCTACTCATTCTCAAGCAGCGGCACTCATTCTCATTAAACGCTACTCATTCTCAAGCAATGCTACTCATTGTTAATCAACGCTACTCATTCTCAAGCAACTCTACTTATTCTCAATCAACGCTACTCATTCTCAAGCAACGCTACTAATTCTCAAGAAACGCTACTCATTCTCAAGCAACGCTACTCATTCTCAAGCAACGCTACTCATTCTCAAGCAACGCTACTCATTGTTAAGCAACGCTGCTCATTGTTAAGCAACGCTACTCATTCTCAAGCAACGCTACTCATTCTCATGAAACGCTACTCATTTTTAAGCAACGCTACTCATTCTCAAGCAACTCTGCTCATTCTCAAGCAACGCTACTCATTCTCAAGAAACGCTACTCATTCTCAAGCAACGCTACTCATTGTTAAGCAACGCTTCTCTATGTTAAGAAACAATACTCATTGTTAAACAACGCTACTCATTCTCAAGTAACGCAACTCATTCTCAAGCAACGCTACTCATTCTCAAGCAACGGTACTCATTGTCAAGCAACGCTACTCATTGTCAAGCATCGCTACTCATTCTCAAGCAACGCTACTCATTCTCAAGCAACGCTACTCATTCTCAAGCAACGCTACTAATTCTCAAGAAACGCTACTCATTCTCACGCAACGTTACTCATTCTCAAGCAACGCTACTCATTCTCAAGCAACGCTACTCATTCTCAAGCAACGCTTCTTATTCTTAAGCAACGCTACTCATTCTCAAGCAACGCTGCTCATTGTCAAACAATGCTACTCATTCTCAAGCAGCGGCACTCATTCTCATTAAACGCTACTCATTCTCAAGCAATGCTACTCATTGTTAATCAACGCTACTCATTCTCAAGCAACTCTACTCATTCTAAAGCAACGCTACTCATTCACAAGCAACGCTACTAATTCTCAAGAAACGCTACTCATTCTCAAGCAACGCTACTCATTCTCAAGCAACGCTACTCATTCTCAAGCAACGCTACTCATTGTTAAGCAACGCTGCTCATTGTTAAGCAACGCTACTCATTCTCAAGCAACGCTACTCATTCTCATGAAACGCTACTCATTTTTAAGCAACGCTACTCATTCTCAAGCAACTCTGCTCATTCTCAAGCAACGCTACTCATTCTCAAGAAACGGTACTCATTCTCAAGCAACGCTACTCATTGTTAAGCAACGCTTCTCTTTGTTAAGCAACGATACTCATTGTAAAGCAATGCTACTCATTCTCAAGCTACGCTACTCATTCTCAAGAAACGCTACTCATTCTCAAGCAACGCTACTCATTGGTAAGCAACGCATCTCTTTATTAAGCAACGATACTCATTGTTAAGCAACGCTACTCATTCTCAAGCAACGCTACTCATTCTCAAGTAACGCAACTCATTCTCAAGCAACGCTACTCATTCTCAAGCAACGCTACTAATTCTCAAGAAACGCTACTCATTCTCAAGCAACGCTTCTTATTCTCAAGCAATGCTACTCATTGTTAAGCAACACTGCTCATTGTTAAGCAACGCTACTCATTGTCAAACAACGCTACTCATTGTCAAGCAACGCTATTCATTGAATAACAACGCTACTCATTCTCAAACAACGTTACTCAATGTCAAGCAACTTTACTCATTCTCAAGCAACGCTACTCATTCACAAGCAAAGCTACTCATTCTTAAGAAAAGCTACTCATTCTCAAGCAACGCTACTCATTGTCAAGCATCGCTACTCATTCTCAAGCAACGCTACTCATTCTCAAGCAACGCTACTCATTCTCAAGCAACGCTACTCATTTTGAAGCAATGCTACTCATTGTTAAGCAACGCTACTCATTGTTGAGCAACGCTACTCATTCTCAAGCAACGTTATTCATTTTTAAGTAACGCTACTCATTCTCAAGCAACGCTACTCATTCTCATGGAACGTTACTCATTCTCAAGCAACGCTACTCATTGTGAAGCAACGCTACTCATTCTCAAGCAACGCTACTCATTGTCAAGCAACACTACTCATTCTCAAGCAACTCTACTCATTGTGAAGCAACGCTACTCATTCTCAAGCAACGCTACTCATTCTCAAGCAACGCTACTCATTCTCAAGCAACGCTACTCATTTTCAAGCAATGCTACTCATTGTTAAGCAACGCTACTCATTGTTGAGCAACGCTACTCATTCTCAAGCAACGTTATTCATTCTCAAGTAACGCTTCTCATTCTCAAGCAACGTTACTCATTCTCAAGGAACGCTACTCATTCTCAAGCAACGCTACTCATTCTCAAGCAACGCTACTCATTGTGAAGCAACGCTACACATTCTCAAGCAACGCTACTCATTGTCAAGCAACACTTCTCATTCTCAAGCAACGCTACTAATTCTCAAGAAACGCTACTCATTCTCAAGCAACGCTACTCATTCTCAAGCAACGCTACTCAATCTCAAGCAACGCTACTCATTGTTAAGCAACGCTGCTCATTGTTAAGCAACGCTACTTATTCTCAAGCAACGCTACTCATTCTCATCTAACGCTACTCATTCTCAAGCAACGCTACTCATTCTCAAGCAACGCTACTCATTCTCAAGCAACGCTACTCATTGTTTAGTAACGCTTCTCTTTGTTAAGCAACGATACTCATTGTTAAGCAATGCTACTCATTCTCAAGCAACGCTACTCATTCTCAAGAAACGATACTCATTCTCAAGCAACGCTACTCATTGGTAAGCAACGCTTCTCTTTATTTAGCAACGATACTCATTGTTAAGCAACGCTACTCATTCTCAAGCAACGCTACTCATTCTCAAGTAACGCAACTCATTCTCAAGCAACGCTACTCATTCTCAAGCAACGCTACTAATTCTCAAGAAACGCTACTCATTCTCAAGCAACGCTTCTTATTCTCAAGCATTGCTACTCATTGTTAAGCAACACTGCTCATTGTTAAGCAACGCTACTCATTGTCAAACAACGCTACTCATTGTCAAGCAACGCTACTCATTCTCAAACAACGTTACTCAATGTCAAGCAACTTTACTCATTCTCAAGCAACGCTACTCATTCACAAGCAAAGCTACTCATTCTTAAGAAAAGCTACTCATTCTCAAGCAACGCTACTCATTGTCAAGCATCGCTACTCATTCTCAAGCAACGCTACTCATTCTCAAGCAACGCTACTCATTCTCAAGCAACGCTACTCATTTTGAAGCAATGCTACTCATTGTTAAGCAACGCTACTCATTGTTGAGCAACGCTACTCATTCTCAAGCAACGTTATTCATTTTTAAGTAACGCTACTCATTCTCAAGCAACGCTACTCATTCTCATGGAACGTTACTCATTCTCAAGCAACGCTACTCATTGTGAAGCAACGCTACTCATTCTCAAGCAACGCTACTCATTGTCAAGCAACACTACTCATTCTCAAGCAACGCTACTCATTGTGAAGCAACGCTACTCATTCTCAAGCAACGCTACTCATTCTCAAGCAATGCTACTCATTGTTAATCAACGCTACTCATTCTCAAGCAACTCTACTCATTCTCAAGCAACGTTACTCATTCTCAAGCAACGCTACTCATTGTTAAGCAACTCTACTCATTCTCAAGCAACGCTACTCATTCTCAAGCAACGCAACTCATTCTCAAGCAACTCTACTCATTCTCAAGCAACGCGTCTCATTCTCAAGAAACGCTACTCATTCTCAAGCAACGCTACTCATTGTTAAGCAACGCTACACTTTGTTAAGCAACGATACTCATTCTCAAGCAACGCTTCTTATTCTCAAGCAACGCTACTCATTCTCAAGCAAAGTTACTCATTGTCAAACAACGCTACTCATTCTCAAGCAACGGTACTCATTTTCAAGCAACGCTACTCATTCTCAAGCATCACTACTAATTCTCAAGAATCGCTACTCATTCTCAAGCAACGCTACTTCTTCTCAAGCAACTCTTCTTATTCTTAAGCAACGCTACTCATTCTCAAGCAACGGTACTCATTCTCAAGCAACGCTACTCATTCTCAAGCAACGCTACTCATTCTCAAGCAACGCTACTCATTCTCAAGCAATGCTACTCATTGTTAATCAACGCTACTCATTCTCAAGCAACTCTACTCATTCTCAAGCAACGTTACTCATTCTCAAGCAACGCTACTCATTGTTAAGCAAATCTACTCATTATCCAGCAACGCTACTCATTCTCAAGCAACGCTACTCATTCTCAAGCAACTCTACTCATTCTCAAGCAACGCTACTCATTCTCAAGAAACGCTACTCATTCTCAAGCAAAGCTACTCATTGTTTAGCAACGCTACACTTTGTTAAGCAACGATACTCATTGTTAAGCAACGCTACTCATTCTCAAGCAACGCTACTCATTCTCAAGTAACGCAACTCATTCTCAAGCAACGCTACTCATTCTCAAGCAACGCTACTCATTCTCAAGCAACGCTACTCATTCTCAAGCAACGCTACTCATTCTCAAGCAACGCTACTCATTCTCAAGCAACGCTTCTCTTTGTTAAGCAACAATATTCATTCTTAAGCTACGCTACTCATTCTCAAGCAACGCTACTCATTCTCAAGTAACGCAACTCATTCTCAAACAAAGCTTCTCATTCTCAAGCAACGGTACTCATTGTCAAGCAACGCTACTCATTGTCAAGCATCGCTACTCGTTCTCAAGCAACGCTACTAACTCTCAAGAAACGCTACTCATTCTCAAGCAACGCTTCTCATTCTCAAGCAACGCTACTCATTGTGAAGCAACTCTGCTCATTGTTAAGCAACGCTACTCATTGTCAAAGAACGCTACTCATTGTCAAGCAACGCTATTCATTGTATAACAACGCTACTCATTCTCAAACAACGCTACTCATTCTCAAGCAACGCTATTCATTCTCAAGCAACGCTTCTCATTCTCAAGCAACGCTACTCATTGTCAAGCATCGCTACTCATTCTCAAGCAAAGCTACTCATTCTCAAGAAACGCTACTCATTCTCAAGCAACGCTGCTCATTGTCAAGCATCGCTACTTATTCTCAAGCAACGCTACTCATTCTCAAGAAACGCTACTCATTCTCAAGCAACGCTACTCATTGTTAAGCAACGCTTCTCTATGTTAAGAAACAATACTCATTGTTAAACAACGCTACTCATTCTCAAGTAACGCAACTCATTCTCAAGCAACGCTACTCATTCTCAAGCAACGGTACTCATTGTCAAGCAACGCTACTCATTCTCAAGCAACGCTACTAATTCTCAAGAAACGCTACTCATTCTCACGCAATGTTTCTCATTCTCAAGCAACGCTACTCATTCTCAAGCAACGCTACTCATTCTCAAGCAACGCTTCTTATTCTTAAGCAACGCTACTCATTCTCAAGCAACGCTACTCATTGTCAAACAATGCTACTCATTCTCAAGCAGCGGCACTCATTCTCATTAAACGCTACTCATTCTCAAGCAATGCTACTCATTGTTAATCAACGCTACTCATTCTCAAGCAACTCTACTTATTCTCAATCAACGCTACTCATTCTCAAGCAACGCTACTAATTCTCAAGAAACGCTACTCATTCTCAAGCAACGCTACTCATTCTCAAGCAACGCTACTCATTCTCAAGAAACGCTACTCATTCTCAAGCAAAGCTACTCATTGTTTAGCAACGCTACACTTTGTTAAGCAACGATACTCATTGTTAAGCAACGCTACTCATTCTCAAGCAACGCTACTCATTCTCAAGTAACGCAACTCATTCTCAAGCAACGCTACTCATTCTCAAGCAACGCTACTCATTCTCAAGCAACGCTACTCATTCTCAAGCAACGCTACTCATTCTCAAGCAACGCTACTCATTCTCAAGCAACGCTTCTCTTTGTTAAGCAACAATATTCATTCTTAAGCTACGCTACTCATTCTCAAGCAACGCTACTCATTCTCAAGTAACGCAACTCATTCTCAAACAAAGCTACTCATTCTCAAGCAACGGTACTCATTGTCAAGCAACGCTACTCATTGTCAAGCATCGCTACTCGTTCTCAAGCAACGCTACTAACTCTCAAGAAACGCTACTCATTCTCAAGCAACGCTTCTCATTCTCAAGCAACGCTACTCATTGTGAAGCAACTCTGCTCATTGTTAAGCAACGCTACTCATTGTCAAAGAACGCTACTCATTGTCAAGCAACGCTATTCATTGTATAACAACGCTACTCATTCTCAAACAACGCTACTCATTCTCAAGCAACGCTATTCATTCTCAAGCAACGCTTCTCATTCTCAAGCAACGCTACTCATTGTCAAGCATCGCTACTTATTCTCAAGCAACGCTACTCATTCTCAAGAAACGCTACTCATTCTCAAGCAACGCTACTCATTGTTAAGCAACGCTTCTCTATGTTAAGAAACAATACTCATTGTTAAACAACGCTACTCATTCTCAAGTAACGCAACTCATTCTCAAGCAACGCTACTCATTCTCAAGCAACGGTACTCATTGTCAAGCAACGCTACTCATTGTCAAGCATCGCTACTCATTCTCAAGCAACACTACTCATTCTCAAGCAACGCTACTCATTCTCAAGCAACGCTACTAATTCTCAAGAAACGCTACTCATTCTCACGCAATGTTTCTCATTCTCAAGCAACGCTACTCATTCTCAAGCAACGCTACTCATTCTCAAGCAACGCTTCTTATTCTTAAGCAACGCTACTCATTCTCAAGCAACGCTACTCATTGTCAAACAATGCTACTCATTCTCAAGCAGCGGCACTCATTCTCATTAAACGCTACTCATTCTCAAGCAATGCTACTCATTGTTAATCAACGCTACTCATTCTCAAGCAACTCTACTTATTCTCAATCAACGCTACTCATTCTCAAGCAACGCTACTAATTCTCAAGAAACGCTACTCATTCTCAAGCAACGCTACTCATTCTCAAGCAACGCTACTCATTCTCAAGCAACGCTACTCATTGTTAAGCAACGCTGCTCATTGTTAAGCAACGCTACTCATTCTCAAGCAACGCTACTCATTCTCATGAAACGCTACTCATTTTTAAGCAACGCTACTCATTCTCAAGCAACTCTGCTCATTCTCAAGCAACGCTACTCATTCTCAAGAAACGCTACTCATTCTCAAGCAACGCTACTCATTGTTAAGCAACGCTTCTCTATGTTAAGAAACAATACTCATTGCTAAACAACGCTACTCATTCTCAAGTAACGCAACTCATTCTCAAGCAACGCTACTCATTCTCAAGCAACGGTACTCATTGTCAAGCAACGCTACTCATTGTCAAGCATCGCTACTCATTCTCAAGCAACGCTACTCATTCTCAAGCAACGCTACTCATTCTCAAGCAACGCTACTAATTCTCAAGAAACGCTACTCATTCTCACGCAACGTTACTCATTCTCAAGCAACGCTACTCATTCTCAAGCAACGCTACTCATTCTCAAGCAACGCTTCTTATTCTTAACCAACGCTACTCATTCTCAAGCAACGCTGCTCATTGTCAAACAATGCTACTCATTCTCAAGCAGCGGCACTCATTCTCATTAAACGCTACTCATTCTCAAGCAATGCTACTCATTGTTAATCAACGCTACTCATTCTCAAGCAACTCTACTCATTCTAAAGCAACGCTACTCATTCACAAGCAACGCTACTAATTCTCAAGAAACGCTACGCATTCTCAAGCAACGCTACTCATTCTCAAGCAACGCTACTCATTCTCAAGCAACGCTACTCATTGTTAAGCAACGCTGCTCATTGTTAAGCAACGCTACTCATTGTTGAGCAACGCTACTCATTCTCAAGCAACGTTATTCATTCTCAAGTAACGCTACTCATTCTCAAGCAACGCTACTCATTCTCAAGAAACGCTACTCATTCTCAAGCAACGCTACTCGTTGTGAAGCAACGCTACTCATTCTCAAGCAACGCTACTCATTGTCAAGCAACACTTCGCATTCTCAAGCAACGGTACTCATTCTCATGAAACGCTACTCATTCTCAAGCAACGCTACTCATTGTGAAGCAACGCTACTCATTCTCAAGCAACGCTACTCATTGTCAAGCAACACTACTCATTCTCAAGCAACGCTACTCATTGTGAAGCAACGCTACTCATTCTCAAGCAACGCTACTCATTTTCAAGCAACACTACTCATTCTCAAGCAACGCTAATCATTGTGAAGCAACGCTACTCATTCTCAAGCAACGCTACTCATTGTCAAGCAACACTACTCATTCTCAAGCAACGGTACTCATTGTGAAGCAACGCTACTCATTCTCAAGCAATTCTACTCATTCTCAAGCAACGCTACTCATTCTCAAGCAACGCTACTCATTGTTAAGCACGCTACTCTTTGTTAAGCAACGATTCTCATTTTTAAGCAACGCTACTTATTCTCAAGCAACGCTACTCATTCTCAAGTAACGCTACTCATTGTCAAGCAACGCTACTCATTGTCATGCAACGCTACTCATTCTCAAGCATCGCTACTCATTCTCAAGCAACACGACTCATTATCAAGCAACGCTACTCATTCTCAAGCAACGCTACTCCTTCTCAAGCAGCGCTACTCATTCTCAAGCAACGCTTCTTATTCTTAAGCAACTCTACTCATTCTCAAGCAACGCTACTCAGTCTCAAGCAAAGCTACTCATTCTCAAGCAACGCTACTCATTGTTAAGCAACGCTACTCATTCTCAAGCAACGTTACTCATTCTCAAGAAACGCTACTCATATTCAAGCAACGCTACTTATTGTTAAGCAACGCTTCTCTTTGTTAAGCAACAATACTCATTGTTAAGCAACGCTACTCATTTTCAAGCAACTCTACTCATTCTCAAGTAACGCAACTCATTCTCAAGCAACGCTACTCATTCTCAAGCAACGGTACTCATTGTCCAGCAACGCTACTCATTGTCAAGCATCGCTATTCATTCTCAAGCAACGCTACTCATTCTCAAGCAACGCTACTCATTCTCAAGTAACGCTACTAATTCCCAAGAAACGCTACTCATTCTCAAGCAACGCTTCTCATTCTCAAGCAACGCTAATCATTGTTAAGACACGCTGCTCATTGTTAAGCAACGTTACTCATTGTCAAACAACGCTACTCATTGTCAAGCAACGCTATTCATTGTATAACAACGCTACTCATTCTCAAACAACGTTACTCATTGTCAAGCAACTCTACTCATTCTCAAGCAACGCTACTCATTCTCAAGCAACGCTACTCATTATCAAGAAACGCTATTCATTTTCAAGCAACGCTACTTATTCACAAGCAACGCTACTCATAGTCAAGCAACGCTACTCATTCTCAAGCAACGCTAGTCATTCTCAAGCAACGCTGCTCATTCTCAAGCAACGCTACTCATTCTGAAGCAACGCTCCTCATTGTTAAGCAACGCTACTCTTTGTTATGCAACGATTCTCATTTTTAAGCAACGCTACTCAATCTCAAGCAACGCTACTCATTCTCAAGTAACGCAACTCATTCTCAAGCAACGCTACTCATTCTCAAGCAACGCTACTCATTGTCAAGCAACGCTACTCATTCTCAAGCATCGCTACACATTCTCAAGCAACACGACTCATTCTCAAGCAACGCTACTCATTCTCAAGCAACGCTACTCCTTCTCAAGCAACGCTACTCATTCTCAAGCAACGCTTCTTATTCTTAAGCAACGCTACATATTCTCAAGCAACGCTACTCATTCTCAAGCAACGGTACTCATTCGCAAGCAACGCTACTCATTCTCAAGCATCACTACTCATTCTCAAGCAACGCTACTCTTTCTCAAGCATCACTACTAATTCTCAAGAATCGCTACTCATTCTTAAGCAACGCTACTCATTCTCAAGCAACGCTTCTTATTCTTAAGCAACGCTACTCATTCTCAAGCAACGGTACTCATTCTCAAGCAACGCTACTCATTCTCAAGCAACGCTACTCATTCTCAAGCAACGCTACTCATTCTCAAGCAATGCTACTCATTGTTAATCAACGCTACTCATTCTCAAGCAACTATACTCATTCTCAAGCAACGTTACTCATTCTCAAGCAACGCTACTCATTGTTAAGCAACTCTACTCATTCTCAAGCAACGCTACTCATTCTCAAGCAACGCAACTCATTCTCAAGCAACTCTACTCATTCTCAAGCAACGCGTCTCATTCTCAAGAAACGCTACTCATTCTCAAGCAACGCTACTCATTGTTAAGCAACGCTATACTTTGTTAAGCAACGATACTCATTCTCAAGCAACGCTTCTTATTCTCAAGCAACGCTACTCATTCTCAAGCAAAGTTACTCATTGTCAAACAACGCTACTCATTCTCAAGCAACGGTACTCATTTTCAAGCAACGCTACTCATTCTCAAGCATCACTACTAATTCTCAAGAATCGCTACTCATTCTCAAGCAACGCTACTTCTTCTCAAGCAACTCTTCTTATTCTTAAGCAACGCTACTCATTCTCAAGCAACGGTACTCATTCTCAAGCAACGCTACTCATTCTCAAGCAACGCTACTCATTCTCAAGCAACGCTACTCATTCTCAAGCAATGCTACTCATTGTTAATCAACGCTACTCATTCTCAAGCAACTCTACTCATTCTCAAGCAACGTTACTCATTCTCAAGCAACGCTACTCATTGTTAAGCAAATCTACTCATTATCCAGCAACGCTACTCATTCTCAAGCAACGCTACTCATTCTCAAGCAACTCTACTCATTCTCAAGCAACGCTACTCATTCTCAAGAAACGCTACTCATTCTCAAGCAAAGCTACTCATTGTTAAGCAACGCTACACTTTGTTAAGCAACGATACTCATTGTTAAGCAACGCTACTCATTCTCAAGCAACGCTACTCATTCTCAAGTAACGCAACTCATTCTCAAGCAACGCTACTCATTCTCAAGCAACGCTACTCATTCTCAAGCAACGCTACTCATTCTCAAGCAACGCTACTCATTCTCAAGCAACGCTACTCATTCTCAAGCAACGCTTCTCTTTGTTAAGCAACAATATTCATTCTTAAGCTACGCTACTCATTCTCAAGCAACGCTACTCATTCTCAAGTAACGCAACTCATTCTCAAACAAAGCTACTCATTCTCAAGCAACGGTACTCATTGTCAAGCAACGCTACTCATTGTCAAGCATCGCTACTCGTTCTCAAGCAACGCTACTAACTCTCAAGAAACGCTACTCATTCTCAAGCAAAGCTTCTCATTCTCAAGCAACGCTACTCATTGTGAAACAACTCTGCTCATTGTTAAGCAACGCTACTCATTGTCAAAGAACGCTACTCATTGTCAAGCAACGCTATTCATTGTATAACAACGCTATTCATTCTCAAACAACGCTACTCATTCTCAAGCAACGCTATTCACTCTCAAGCAACGCTTCTCATTCTCAAGCAACGCTACTCATTGTCAAGCATCGCTACTCATTCTCAAGCAAAGCTACTCATTCTCAAGAAACGCTACTCATTCTCAAGCAACGCTGCTCATTGTCAAGCATCGCTACTTATTCTCAAGCAACGCTACTCATTCTCAAGAAACGCTACTCATTCTCAAGCAACGCTACTCATTGTTAAGCAACGCTTCTCTATGTTAAGAAACAATACTCATTGTTAAACAACGCTACTCATTCTCAAGTAACGCAACTCATTCTCAAGCAACGCTACTCATTCTCAAGCAACGGTACTCATTGTCAAGCAACGCTACTCATTGTCAAGCATCGCTACTCATTCTCAAGCAACACTACTCATTCTCAAGCAACGCTACTCATTCTCAAGCAACGCTACTAATTCTCAAGAAACGCTACTCATTCTCACGCAATGTTTCTCATTCTCAAGCAACGCTACTCATTCTCAAGCAACGCTACTCATTCTCAAGCAACGCTTCTTATTCTTAAGCAACGCTACTCATTCTCAAGCAACGCTACTCATTGTCAAACAATGCTACTCATTCTCAAGCAGCGGCACTCATTCTCATTAAACGCTACTCATTCTCAAGCAATGCTACTCATTGTTAATCAACGCTACTCATTCTCAAGCAACTCTACTTATTCTCAATCAACGCTACTCATTCTCAAGCAACGCTACTAATTCTCAAGAAACGCTACTCATTCTCAAGCAACGCTACTCATTCTCAAGCAACGCTACTCATTCTCAAGCAACGCTACTCATTGTTAAGCAACGCTGCTCATTGTTAAGCAACGCTACTCATTCTCAAGCAACGCTACTCATTCTCATGAAACGCTACTCATTTTTAAGCAACGCTACTCATTCTCAAGCAACTCTGCTCATTCTCAAGCAACGCTACTCATTCTCAAGAAACGGTACTCATTCTCAAGCAACGCTACTCATTGTTAAGCAACGCTTCTCTTTGTTAAGCAACGATACTCATTGTAAAGCAATGCTACTCATTCTCAAGCTACGCTACTCATTCTCAAGAAACGCTACTCATTCTCAAGCAACGCTACTCATTGGTAAGCAACGCATCTCTTTATTAAGCAACGATACTCATTGTTAAGCAACGCTACTCATTCTCAAGCAACGCTACTCATTCTCAAGTAACGCAACTCATTCTCAAGCAACGCTACTCATTCTCAAGCAACGCTACTAATTCTCAAGAAACGCTACTCATTCTCAAGCAACGCTTCTTATTCTCAAGCAATGCTACTCATTGTTAAGCAACACTGCTCATTGTTAAGCAACGCTACTCATTGTCAAACAACGCTACTCATTGTCAAGCAACGCTATTCATTGAATAACAACGCTACTCATTCTCAAACAACGTTACTCAATGTCAAGCAACTTTACTCATTCTCAAGCAACGCTACTCATTCACAAGCAAAGCTACTCATTCTTAAGAAAAGCTACTCATTCTCAAGCAACGCTACTCATTGTCAAGCATCGCTACTCATTCTCAAGCAACGCTACTCATTCTCAAGCAACGCTACTCATTCTCAAGCAACGCTACTCATTTTGAAGCAATGCTACTCATTGTTAAGCAACGCTACTCATTGTTGAGCAACGCTACTCATTCTCAAGCAACGTTATTCATTTTTAAGTAACGCTACTCATTCTCAAGCAACGCTACTCATTCTCATGGAACGTTACTCATTCTCAAGCAACGCTACTCATTGTGAAGCAACGCTACTCATTCTCAAGCAACGCTACTCATTGTCAAGCAACACTACTCATTCTCAAGCAACTCTACTCATTGTGAAGCAACGCTACTCATTCTCAAGCAACGCTACTCATTCTCAAGCAACGCTACTCATTCTCAAGCAACGCTACTCATTTTCAAGCAATGCTACTCATTGTTAAGCAACGCTACTCATTGTTGAGCAACGCTACTCATTCTCAAGCAACGTTATTCATTCTCAAGTAACGCTTCTCATTCTCAAGCAACGTTACTCATTCTCAAGGAACGCTACTCATTCTCAAGCAACGCTACTCATTCTCAAGCAACGCTACTCATTGTGAAGCAACGCTACACATTCTCAAGCAACGCTACTCATTGTCAAGCAACACTTCTCATTCTCAAGCAACGCTACTAATTCTCAAGAAACGCTACTCATTCTCAAGCAACGCTACTCATTCTCAAGCAACGCTACTCAATCTCAAGCAACGCTACTCATTGTTAAGCAACGCTGCTCATTGTTAAGCAACGCTACTTATTCTCAAGCAACGCTACTCATTCTCATCTAACGCTACTCATTCTCAAGCAACGCTACTCATTCTCAAGCAACGCTACTCATTCTCAAGCAACGCTACTCATTGTTTAGTAACGCTTCTCTTTGTTAAGCAACGATACTCATTGTTAAGCAATGCTACTCATTCTCAAGCAACGCTACTCATTCTCAAGAAACGATACTCATTCTCAAGCAACGCTACTCATTGGTAAGCAACGCTTCTCTTTATTTAGCAACGATACTCATTGTTAAGCAACGCTACTCATTCTCAAGCAACGCTACTCATTCTCAAGTAACGCAACTCATTCTCAAGCAACGCTACTCATTCTCAAGCAACGCTACTAATTCTCAAGAAACGCTACTCATTCTCAAGCAACGCTTCTTATTCTCAAGCAATGCTACTCATTGTTAAGCAACACTGCTCATTGTTAAGCAACGCTACTCATTGTCAAACAACGCTACTCATTGTCAAGCAACGCTACTCATTCTCAAACAACGTTACTCAATGTCAAGCAACTTTACTCATTCTCAAGCAACGCTACTCATTCACAAGCAAAGCTACTCATTCTTAAGAAAAGCTACTCATTCTCAAGCAACGCTACTCATTGTCAAGCATTGCTACTCATTCTCAAGCAACGCTACTCATTCTCAAGCAACGCTACTCATTCTCAAGCAACGCTACTCATTTTGAAGCAATGCTACTCATTGTTAAGCAACGCTACTCATTGTTGAGCAACGCTACTCATTCTCAAGCAACGTTATTCATTTTTAAGTAACGCTACTCATTCTCAAGCAACGCTACTCATTCTCATGGAACGTTACTCATTCTCAAGCAACGCTACTCATTGTGAAGCAACGCTACTCATTCTCAAGCAACGCTACTCATTGTCAAGCAACACTACTTATTGTGAAGCAACGCTACTCATTGTGAAGCAACGCTACTCATTCTCAAGCAACGCTACTCATTCGCAAGCAACGCTACTCATTCTCAAGCAACGCTACTCATTCTCAAGCAACGCTACTCATTCTCAAGCAACGCTACTCATTCTCAAGCAACGCTACTCATTCTCAAGCAACGCTACTCATTCTCAAGCAACGCTTCTCTTTGTTAAGCAACAATATTCATTCTTAAGCTACGCTACTCATTCTCAAGCAACGCTACTCATTCTCAAGTAACGCAACTCATTCTCAAACAAAGCTACTCATTCTCAAGCAACGGTACTCATTGTCAAGCAACGCTACTCATTGTCAAGCATCGCTACTCGTTCTCAAGCAACGCTACTAACTCTCAAGAAACGCTACTCATTCTCAAGCAACGCTTCTCATTCTCAAGCAACGCTACTCATTGTGAAACAACTCTGCTCATTGTTAAGCAACGCTACTCATTGTCAAAGAACGCTACTCATTGTCAAGCAACGCTATTCATTGTATAACAACGCTACTCATTCTCAAACAACGCTACTCATTCTCAAGCAACGCTATTCATTCTCAAGCAACGCTTCTCATTCTCAAGCAACGCTACTCATTGTCAAGCATCGCTACTCATTCTCAAGCAAAGCTACTCATTCTCAAGAAACGCTACTCATTCTCAAGCAACGCTGCTCATTGTCAAGCATCGCTACTTATTCTCAAGCAACGCTACTCATTCTCAAGAAACGCTACTCATTCTCAAGCAACGCTACTCATTGTTAAGCAACGCTTCTCTATGTTAAGAAACAATACTCATTGTTAAACAACGCTACTCATTCTCAAGTAACGCAACTCATTCTCAAGCAACGCTACTCATTCTCAAGCAACGGTACTCATTGTCAAGCAACGCTACTCATTGTCAAGCATCGCTACTCATTCTCAAGCAACACTACTCATTCTCAAGCAACGCTACTCATTCTCAAGCAACGCTACTAATTCTCAAGAAACGCTACTCATTCTCACGCAATATTTCTCATTCTCAAGCAACGCTACTCATTCTCAAGCAACGCTACTCATTCTCAAGCAACGCTTCTTATTCTTAAGCAACGCTACTCATTCTCAAGCAACGCTACTCATTGTCAAACAATGCTACTCATTCTCAAGCAGCGGCACTCATTCTCATTAAACGCTACTCATTCTCAAGCAATGCTACTCATTGTTAATCAACGCTACTCATTCTCAAGCAACTCTACTTATTCTCAATCAACGCTACTCATTCTCAAGCAACGCTACTAATTCTCAAGAAACGCTACTCATTCTCAAGCAACGCTACTCATTCTCAAGCAACGCTACTCATTCTCAAGCAACGCTACTCATTGTTAAGCAACGCTGCTCATTGTTAAGCAACGCTACTCATTCTCAAGCAACGCTACTCATTCTCATGAAACGCTACTCATTTTTAAGCAACGCTACTCATTCTCAAGCAACTCTGCTCATTCTCAAGCAACGCTACTCATTCTCAAGAAACGCTACTTATTCTCAAGCAACGCTACTCATTGTTAAGCAACGCTTCTCTATGTTAAGAAACAATACTCATTGTTAAACAACGCTACTCATTCTCAAGTAACGCAACTCATTCTCAAGCAACGCTACTCATTCTCAAGCAACGGTACTCATTGTCAAGCAACGCTACTCATTGTCAAGCATCGCTACTCATTCTCAAGCAACGCTACTCATTCTCAAGCAACGCTACTCATTCTCAAGCAACGCTACTAATTCTCAAGAAACGCTACTCATTCTCACGCAACGTTACTCATTCTCAAGCAACGCTACTCATTCTCAAGCAACGCTACTCATTCTCAAGCAACGCTTCTTATTCTTAAGCAACGCTACTCATTCTCAAGCAACGCTGCTCATTGTCAAACAATGCTACTCATTCTCAAGCAGCGGCACTCATTCTCATTAAACGCTACTCATTCTCAAGCAATGCTACTCATTGTTAATCAACGCTACTCATTCTCAAGCAACTCTACTCATTCTAAAGCAACGCTACTCATTCACAAGCAACGCTACTAATTCTCAAGAAACGCTACTCATTCTCAAGCAACGCTACTCATTCTCAAGCAACGCTACTCATTCTCAAGCAACGCTACTCATTGTTAAGCAACGCTGCTCATTGTTAAGCAACGCTACTCATTCTCAAGCAACGCTACTCATTCTCATGAAACGCTACTCATTTTTAAGCAACGCTTCTCATTCTCAAGCAACTCTGCTCATTCTCAAGCAACGCTACTCATTGTTAAGCAACGCTTCTCTTTGTTAAGCAACGATACTCATTGTAAAGCAATGCTACTCATTCTCAAGCTACGCTACTCATTCTCAAGAAACGCTACTCATTCTCAAGCAACGCTACTCATTGGTAAGCAACGCATCTCTTTATTAAGCAACGATACTCATTGTTAAGCAACGCTACTCATTCTCAAGCAACGCTACTCATTCTCAAGTAACGCAACTCATTCTCAAGCAACGCTACTCATTCTCAAGCAACGCTACTAATTCTCAAGAAACGCTACTCATTCTCAAGCAACGCTTCTTATTCTCAAGCAATGCTACTCATTGTTAAGCAACACTGCTCATTGTTAAGCAACGCTACTCATTGTCAAACAACGCTACTCATTGTCAAGCAACGCTATTCATTGAATAACAACGCTACTCATTCTCAAACAACGTTACTCAATGTCAAGCAACTTTACTCATTCTCAAGCAACGCTACTCATTCACAAGCAAAGCTACTCATTCTTAAGAAAAGCTACTCATTCTCAAGCAACGCTACTCATTGTCAAGCATCGCTACTCATTCTCAAGCAACGCTACTCATTCTCAAGCAACGCTACTCATTCTCAAGCAACGCTACTCATTTTGAAGCAATGCTACTCATTGTTAAGCAACGCTACTCATTGTTGAGCAACGCTACTCATTCTCAAGCAACGTTATTCATTTTTAAGTAACGCTACTCATTCTCAAGCAACGCTACTCATTCTCATGGAACGTTACTCATTCTCAAGCAACGCTACTCATTGTGAAGCAACGCTACTCATTCTCAAGCAACGCTACTCATTGTCAAGCAACACTACTCATTCTCAAGCAACGCTACTCATTGTGAAGCAACGCTACTCATTCTCAAGCAACGCTACTCATTCTCAAGCAACGCTACTCATTCTCAAGCAACGCTACTCATTTTCAAGCAATGCTACTCATTGTTAAGCAACGCTACTCATTGTTGAGCAACGCTACTCATTCTCAAGCAACGTTATTCATTCTCAAGTAACGCTTCTCATTCTCAAGCAACGTTACTCATTCTCAAGGAACGCTACTCATTCTCAAGCAACGCTACTCATTCTCAAGCAACGCTACTCATTGTGAAGCAACGCTACACATTCTCAAGCAACGCTACTCATTGTCAAGCAACACTTCTCATTCTCAAGCAACGCTACTAATTCTCAAGAAACGCTACTCATTCTCAAGCAACGCTACTCATTCTCAAGCAACGCTACTCAATCTCAAGCAACGCTACTCATTGTTAAGCAACGCTGCTCATTGTTAAGCAACGCTACTTATTCTCAAGCAACGCTACTCATTCTCATCTAACGCTACTCATTCTCAAGCAACGCTACTCATTCTCAAGCAACGCTACTCATTCTCAAGCAACGCTACTCATTGTTTAGTAACGCTTCTCTTTGTTAAGCAACGATACTCATTGTTAAGCAATGCTACTCATTCTCAAGCAACGCTACTCATTCTCAAGAAACGATACTCATTCTCAAGCAACGCTACTCATTGGTAAGCAACGCTTCTCTTTATTTAGCAACGATACTCATTGTTAAGCAACGCTACTCATTCTCAAGCAACGCTACTCATTCTCAAGTAACGCAACTCATTCTCAAGCAACGCTACTCATTCTCAAGCAACGCTACTAATTCTCAAGAAACGCTACTCATTCTCAAGCAACGCTTCTTATTCTCAAGCAATGCTACTCATTGTTAAGCAACACTGCTCATTGTTAAGCAACGCTACTCATTGTCAAACAACGCTACTCATTGTCAAGCAACGCTATTCATTGAATAACAATGCTACTCATTCTCAAACAACGTTACTCAATGTCAAGCAACTTTACTCATTCTCAAGCAACGCTACTCATTCACAAGCAAAGCTACTCATTCTTAAGAAAAGCTACTCATTCTCAAGCAACGCTACTCATTGTCAAGCATCGCTACTCATTCTCAAGCAACGCTACTCATTCTCAAGCAACGCTACTCATTCTCAAGCAACGCTACTCATTTTGAAGCAATGCTACTCATTGTTAAGCAACGCTACTCATTGTTGAGCAACGCTACTCATTCTCAAGCAACGGTATTCATTTTTAAGTAACGCTACTCATTCTCAAGCAACGCTACTCATTCTCATGGAACGTTACTCATTCTCAAGCAACGCTACTCATTGTGAAGCAACGCTACTCATTCTCAAGCAACGCTACTCATTGTCAAGCAACACTACTCATTCTCAAGCAACGCTACTCATTGTGAAGCAACGCTACTCATTCTCAAGCAACGCTACTCATTCGCAAGCAACGCTACTCATTCTCAAGCAACGCTACTCATTTTCAAGCAATGCTACTCATTGTTAAGCAACGCTACTCATTGTTGAGCAACGCTACTCATTCTCAAGCAACGTTATTCATTCTCAAGTAACGCTTCTCATTCTCAAGCAACGTTACTCATTCTCAAGGAACGCTACTCATTCTCAAGCAACGCTACTCATTATCAAGCAACGCTACTCATTGTGAAGCAACGCTACACATTCTCAAGCAACGCTACTCATTGTCAAGCAACACTTCTCATTCTCAAGCAACGCTACTAATTCTCAAGAAACGCTACTCATTCTCAAGCAACGCTACTCATTCTCAAGCAACGCTACTCATTCTCAAGCAACGCTACTCATTGTTAAGCAACGCTGCTCATTGTTAAGCAACGCTACTCATTCTCAAGCAACGCTACTCATTCTCATCTAACGCTACTCATTCTCAAGCAACGCTACTCATTCTCAAGCAACGCTACTCATTGTCAAACAACGCTACTCATTGTCAAGCAACGCTATTCATTGAATAACAACGCTACTCATTCTCAAACAACGTTACTCAATGTCAAGCAACTTTACTCATTCTCAAGCAACGCTACTCATTCACAAGCAAAGCTACTCATTCTTAAGAAAAGCTACTCATTCTCAAGCAACGCTACTCATTGTCAAGCATCGCTACTCATTCTCAAGCAACGCTACTCATTCTCAAGCAACGCTACTCATTCTCAAGCAACGCTACTCATTTTGAAGCAATGCTACTCATTGTTAAGCAACGCTACTCATTGTTGAGCAACGCTACTCATTCTCAAGCAACGTTATTCATTTTTAAGTAACGCTACTCATTCTCAAGCAACGCTACTCATTCTCATGGAACGTTACTCATTCTCAAGCAACGCTACTCATTGTGAAGCAACGCTACTCATTCTCAAACAACGCTACTCATTGTCAAGCAACACTACTCATTCTCAAGCAACGCTACTCATTGTGAAGCAACGCTACTCATTCTCAAGCAACGCTACTCATTCGCAAGCAACGCTACTCATTCTCAAGCAACGCTACTCATTTTCAAGCAATGCTACTCATTGTTAAGCAACGCTACTCATTGTTGAGCAACGCTACTCATTCTCAAGCAACGTTATTCATTCTCAAGTAACGCTTCTCATTCTCAAGCAACGTTACTCATTCTCAAGGAACGCTACTCATTCTCAAGCAACGCTACTCATTCTCAAGCAACGCTACTCATTGTGAAGCAACGCTACACATTCTCAAGCAACGCTACTCATTGTCAAGCAACACTTCTCATTCTCAAGCAACGCTACTAATTCTCAAGAAACGCTACTCATTCTCAAGCAACGCTACTCATTCTCAAGCAACGCTACTCATTCTCAAGCAACGCTACTCATTGTTAAGCAACGCTGCTCATTGTTAAGCAACGCTACTCATTCTCAAGCAACGCTACTCATTCTCATCTAACGCTACTCATTCTCAAGCAACGCTACTCATTCTCAAGCAACGCTACTCATGCTCAAGCAACGCTACTCATTGTTAAGTAACGCTTCTCTTTGTTAAGCAACGATACTCATTGTTAAGCAATGCTACTCATTCTCAAGCAACGCTACTCATTCTCAAGAAACGCTACTCATTCTCAAGCAACGCTACTCATTGGTAAGCAACGCTTCTCTTTATTTAGCAACGATACTCATTGTTAAGCAACGCTACTCATTCTCAAGCAACGCTACTCATTCTCAAGTAACGCAACTCATTCTCAAGCAAAGCTACTCATTCTCAAGCAACGCTACTTATTCTCAAGAAACGCTACTCATTCTCAAGCAACGCTTCTCATTCTCAAGCAATGCTACTCATTGTTAAGCAACGCTGCTCATTGTTAAGCAACGCTACTCATTGTCAAACAACGCTACTCATTGTCAAGCAACGCTATTCATTTAATAACAACGCTACTCATTCTCAAACAACGTTACTCAATGTCAAGCAAATTTACTCATTCTCAAGCAACGCTACTCATTCACAAGCAAAGCTACTCATTCTCAAGAAAAGCTACTCATTCTCAAGCAACGCTACTCATTGTCAAGCATCGCTACTCATTCTCAAGCAACGCAACTCATTCTCAAGCAACGCTACTCATTCTCAAGCAACGCTACTCATTTTGTAGCAATGCTACTCATTGTTAAGCAACGCTACTCATTGTTGAGCAACGCTACTCATTCTCAAGCAACGTTATTCATTCTCAAGTAACGCTACTCATTCTCAAGCAACGCTACTCATTCTCAAGGAACGCTACTCATTCTCAAGCAACGCTACTCATTGTGATGCAACGCTACTCATTCTCAAGCAACGCTACTCATTGTCAAGCAACACTTCGCATTCTCAAGCAACGGTACTCATTCTCATGAAACGCTACTCATTCTCAAGCAACGCTACTCATTGTGAAGCAACGCTACTCATTCTCAAGCAACGCTACTCATTGTCAAGCAACACTACTCATTCTCAAGCAACGCTACTCATTGTGAAGCAACGCTACTCATTCTCAAGCAACGCTACTCATTTTCAAGCAACACTACTCATTCTCAAGCAACGCTAATCATTGTGAAGCAACGCTACTCATTCTCAAGCAACGCTACTCATTGTCAAGCAACACTACTCATTCTCAAGCAACGGTACTCATTGTTAAGCAACGCTACTCTTTGTTAAGCAACGATACTCATTGTTAAGTAACGCTACTTATTCTCAAGCAAGGCTACTCACTCTCAAGTAACGCAACTCATTCTCAAGCAACGCTATTCATTGTATAACAACGCTACTCATTCTCAAACAACGTTACTATTTGTCAAGCAACGTTACTCATTCTCAAGCAATGCCAATTATGGTCAAGTAACGCTACTCAAAGTCAAGCAACGCTACTCATAGTCAAGCAACGCTACACATACTCAAGCAACGCTTCTCATTATTAAGCAACGCTACTCATTCTCAAGTAACGCAACTCATTCTCAAGCAACGCTACTCATTCTCAAGCAACGGTACTCATTGTTAAGCATCGCTACTCATTGTCAAGCATCGCTACTCATTCTCAAGCAACGCTACTCATTCTCAAGCAACGCTACTCATTCTCAAGCAGCGCTACTAATTCTCAAGAAACGCTACTCATTCTCAAGCAACGCCTCTCATTCTCAAGCAACGCTACTCATTGTTAAGCAACGCTGCTCATTGTTAAGCAACGCTACTCATTGTCAAACAACGCTACTCATTGTCAAGCAACGCTATTCATTGTATAACAACGCTACTCATTCTCTAACAACGTTACTCATTGTCAAGCAACTCTTCTCATTCTCAAGCAACGCTACTCATTCTCAAGCAACGCTACTCATTCTCAAGAAAAGCTACTCATTCTCAAGCAACGCTACTCATTGTCAAGCATAGCTACTCATTCTCAAGCAACGCTACTCATTCTCAAGCAACGCTACTCATTCTCAAGCAACGCTACTCATTTTCAAGCAATGCTACTCATTGTTAAGCAACGCTACTCATTGTTGAGCAACGCTACTCATTCTCAAGCAACGTTATTCATTCTCAAGTAACGCTTCTCATTCTCAAGCAACGTTACTCATTCTCAAGGAACGCTACTCATTCTCAAGCAACGCTACTCATTCTCAAGCAACGCTACTCATTGTGAAGCAACGCTACACATTCTCAAGCAACGCTACTCATTGTCTAGCAACACTTCTCATTCTCAAGCAACGGTACTCATTCTCATGAAACGCTACTCATTTTCAAGCAACGCTACTCATTGTGAAGCAACGCTACTCATTCTCAAGCAACGCTACTCATTGTCAAGCAACACTACTTATTCTCAAGCAACGCTACTCATTGTTAAGCAACGCTACTCATTCTCAAGCAACGCTACTAATTCTCAAGCAACGCTACTCATTGTCAAGCAACGCTATTCATTGTCAAGCATCGCTACTCATTCTCAAGCAACGCTACTCATTCTCAAACAACGCTACTCATTCTCAAGCAACGGTACTCATTCTCAAGCAACGCTACTCATTCTCAAGCAACGCTACTGAATCTCAAGAAAAGCTACTCATTCTCAAGCAACGCTACTCATTGTCAAGCATAGCTACTCATTCTCAAGCAACGCTACTCATTCTCAAGCAACGCTACTCATTCTCAAGCAACGCTACTCATTTTCAAGCAATGCTACTCATTGTTAAGCAACGCTCCTCATTGTTGAGCAACGCTACTCATTCTCAAGCAACGTTATTCATTCTCAAGTAACGCTACTCATTCTCAAGCAACGCTACTCATTCTCAAGGAACGCTACTCATTCTCAAGCAACGCTACTCATTGTGAAGCAACGCTACTCATTCTCAAGCAACGCTACTCATTGTCAAGCAACACTTCTCATTCTCAAGCAACGGTACTCATTCACATGAAACGCTACTCATTCTCAAACAACGCTACTCGTTGTGAAGCAACGCTACTCATTCTCAAGCAACGCTACTCATTGTCAACCACACACTAATTATTCTTAAGCAACGCTACTCATTGTGAAGCAACGCTACTCATTCTTAAGCAACGCTACTCATTGTCAAGTAACACTACTCATTCTCAAGCAAAGTTACTCATTATCCTGAAACGCTACTCATTCTCAAGCAACGCTACTCATTCTGAAGCAACGCTACTTATTCTCAAGCAACGCTACTCATTGTTAAGCAACGGTACTCTTTGTTAAGCAACGATACTCATTGTTAAGTAATGCTACTTATTCTCAAGCACCGCTACTCACTCTCAAGTAACGCAACTCACTCTCAAGCAACGCTATTCGTTGTATAACAACGCTACTCATTCTTAAACAACGATACTATTTGTCAAGCAACGTTACTCATTCTCAAGCAACGTTACTCATTTTCAAGCAATGCCAATCATAGTCAAGTAACGCTACTCATAGTCAAGCAACGCTACTCATTGTTAAGCAACGCTACTCATTCTCAAGCAACGCTACTCATTCTCAAGCAACGCTACTCATTGTCAAGAAACGCTACTCATTCTAAAGCAACGCTACTCATTCTCAAGCAACTCTACTCATTCTCGAGCAACGCTACTCATTCTCAAGCAACGCTACTCATTCTCAAGCAACTCTACTCATTCTCAAGCAACGCTACTCATTCTCAAGCAACGCTACTCATTCTCAAGCAATTCTACTCATTCTCAAGCAACGCTACTCATTCTCAAGCAACGCTACTCATTGTGAAGCAACGCTACTCATTCTCAAGCAATTCTACTCATTCTCAAGCAACGCTACTTATTCTCAAGTAACGCTACTCATTCTCAAGCAACGCTACTCATTGTGAAGCAACGCTACTCATTCTCAAGCAACGCTACTCATTCGCAAGCAACGCTACTCATTCTCAAGCAACGCTACTCATTTTCAAGCAATGCTACTCATTGTTAAGCAACGCTACTCATTGTTGAGCAACGCTACTCATTCTCAAGCAACGTTATTCATTCTCAAGTAACGCTTCTCATTCTCAAGCAACGTTACTCATTCTCAAGGAACGCTACTCATTCTCAAGCAACGCTACTCATTCTCAAGCAACGCTACTCATTGTGAAGCAACGCTACACATTCTCAAGCAACGCTACTCATTGTCAAGCAACACTTCTCATTCTCAAGCAACGCTACTAATTCTCAAGAAACGCTACTCATTCTCAAGCAACGCTACTCATTCTCAAGCAACGCTACTCATTCTCAAGCAACGCTACTCATTGTTAAGCAACGCTGCTCATTGTTAAGCAACGCTACTCATTCTCAAGCAACGCTACTCATTCTCATCTAACGCTACTCATTCTCAAGCAACGCTACTCATTCTCAAGCAACGCTACTCATTCTCAAGCAACGCTACTCATTGTTAAGTAACGCTTCTCTTTGTTAAGCAACGATACTCATTGTTAAGCAACGCTACTCATTCTCAAGCAACGCTACTCATTCTCAAGTAACGCAACTCATTCTCAAGCAAAGCTACTCATTCTCAAGCAACGCTACTTATTCTCAAGAAACGCTACTCATTCTCAAGCAACGCTTCTCATTCTCAAGCAATGCTACTCATTGTTATGCAACGCTGCTCATTGTTAAGCAACGCTACTCATTGTCAAACAACGCTACTCATTGTCAAGCAACGCTATTCATTTAATAACAACGCTACTCATTCTCAAACAACGTTACTCAATGTCAAGCAAATTTACTCATTCTCAAGCAACGCTACTCATTCACAAGCAAAGCTACTCATTCTCAAGAAAAGCTACTCATTCTCAAGCAACGCTACTCATTGTCAAGCATCGCTACTCATTCTCAAGCAACGCAACTCATTCTCAAGCAACGCTACTCATTCTCAAGCAACGCTACTCATTTTGAAGCAATGCTACTCATTGTTAAGCAACGCTACTCATTGTTGAGCAACGCTACTCATTCTCAAGCAACGTTATTCATTCTCAAGTAACGCTACTCATTCTCAAGCAACGCTACTCATTCTCAAGGAACGCTACTCATTCTCAAGCAACGCTACTCATTGTGATGCAACGCTACTCATTCTCAAGCAACGCTACTCATTGTCAAGCAACACTTCGCATTCTCAAGCAACGGTACTCATTCTCATGAAACGCTACTCATTCTCAAGCAACGCTACTCATTGTGAAGCAACGCTACTCATTCTCAAGCAACGCTACTCATTGTCAAGCAACACTACTCATTCTCAAGCAACGCTACTCATTGTGAAGCAACGCTACTCATTCTCAAGCAACGCTACTCATTTTCAAGCAACACTACTCATTCTCAAGCAACGCTAATCATTGTGAAGCAACGCTACTCATTCTCAAGCAACGCTACTCATTGTCAAGCAACACTACTCATTCTCAAGCAACGGTACTCATTGTTAAGCAACGCTACTCTTTGTTAAGCAACGATACTCATTGTTAAGTAACGCTACTTATTCTCAAGCAAGGCTACTCACTCTCAAGTAACGCAACTCATTCTCAAGCAACGCTATTCATTGTATAACAACGCTACTCATTCTCAAACAACGTTACTATTTGTCAAGCAACGTTACTCATTCTCAAGCAATGCCAATTATGGTCAAGTAACGCTACTCAAAGTCAAGCAACGCTACTCATAGTCAAGCAACGCTACACATACTCAAGCAACGCTTCTCATTATTAAGCAACGCTACTCATTCTCAAGTAACGCAACTCATTCTCAAGCAACGCTACTCATTCTCAAGCAACGGTACTCATTGTTAAGCATCGCTACTCATTGTCAAGCATCGCTACTCATTCTCAAGCAACGCTACTCATTCTCAAGCAACGCTACTCATTCTCAAGCAGCGCTACTAATTCTCAAGAAACGCTACTCATTCTCAAGCAACGCCTCTCATTCTCAAGCAACGCTACTCATTGTTAAGCAACGCTGCTCATTGTTAAGCAACGCTACTCATTGTCAAACAACGCTACTCATTGTCAAGCAACGCTATTCATTGTATAACAACGCTACTCATTCTCTAACAACGTTACTCATTGTCAAGCAACTCTTCTCATTCTCAAGCAACGCTACTCATTCTCAAGCAGCGCTACTAATTCTCAAGAAACGCTACTCATTCTCAAGCAACGCCTCTCATTCTCAAGCAACGCTACTCATTGTTAAGCAACGCTACTCATTGTTGAGCAACGCTACTCATTCTCAAGCAACGTTATTCATTCTCAAGTAACGCTTCTCATTCTCAAGCAACGTTACTCATTCTCAAGGAACGCTACTCATTCTCAAGCAACGCTACTCATTCTCAAGCAACGCTACTCATTGTGAAGCAACGCTACACATTCTCAAGCAACGCTACTCATTGTCTAGCAACACTTCTCATTCTCAAGCAACGGTACTCATTCTCATGAAACGCTACTCATTTTCAAGCAACGCTACTCATTGTGAAGCAACGCTACTCATTCTCAAGCAACGCTACTCATTGTCAAGCAACACTACTTATTCTCAAGCAACGCTACTCATTGTTAAGCAACGCTACTCATTCTCAAGCAACGCTACTAATTCTCAAGCAACGCTACTCATTGTCAAGCAACGCTATTCATTGTCAAGCATCGCTACTCATTCTCAAGCAACGCTACTCATTCTCAAACAACGCTACTCATTCTCAAGCAACGGTACTCATTCTCAAGCAACGCTACTCATTCTCAAGCAACGCTACTGAATCTCAAGAAAAGCTACTCATTCTCAAGCAACGCTACTCATTGTAAAGCATAGCTACTCATTCTCAAGCAACGCTACTCATTCTCAAGCAACGCTACTCATTCTCAAGCAACGCTACTCATTTTCAAGCAATGCTACTCATTGTTAAGCAACGCTCCTCATTGTTGAGCAACGCTACTCATTCTCAAGCAACGTTATTCATTCTCAAGTAACGCTACTCATTCTCAAGCAACGCTACTCATTCTCAAGGAACGCTACTCATTCTCAAGCAACGCTACTCATTGTGAAGCAACGCTACTCATTCTCAAGCAACGCTACTCATTGTCAAGCAACACTTCTCATTCTCAAGCAACGGTACTCATTCACTTGAAACGCTACTCATTCTCAAACAACGCTACTCGTTGTGAAGCAACGCTACTCATTCTCAAGCAACGCTACTCATTGTCAACCACACACTAATTATTCTTAAGCAACGCTACTCATTGTGAAGCAACGCTACTCATT
Source organism: Procambarus clarkii (assembly GCF_040958095.1). Taxonomy (NCBI): domain Eukaryota; kingdom Metazoa; phylum Arthropoda; class Malacostraca; order Decapoda; family Cambaridae; genus Procambarus; species Procambarus clarkii. The sequence continues at coordinate 35,329,995 of NC_091178.1, read as the reverse complement.
CTTAAGCAACGCTACTCATTGTCAAGCAACACTACTCATTCTCAAGCAAAGTTACTCATTATCCTGAAACGCTACTCATTCTCAAGCAACGCTACTCATTCTGAAGCAACGCTACTTATTCTCAAGCAACGCTACTCATTGTTAAGCAACGGTACTCTTTGTTAAGCAACGATACTCATTGTTAAGTAATGCTACTTATTCTCAAGCACCGCTACTCACTCTCAAGTAACGCAACTCACTCTCAAGCAACGCTATTCGTTGTATAACAACGCTACTCATTCTTAAACAACGATACTATTTGTCAAGCAACGTTACTCATTCTCAAGCAACGTTACTCATTTTCAAGCAATGCCAATCATAGTCAAGTAACGCTACTCATAGTCAAGCAACGCTACTCATTGTTAAGCAACGCTACTCATTCTCAAGCAACGCTACTCATTCTCAAGCAACGCTACTCATTGTCAAGAAACGCTACTCATTCTAAAGCAACGCTACTCATTCTCAAGCAACTCTACTCATTCTCGAGCAACGCTACTCATTCTCAAGCAACGCTACTCATTCTCAAGCAACTCTACTCATTCTCAAGCAACGCTACTCATTCTCAAGCAACGCTACTCATTCTCAAGCAATTCTACTCATTCTCAAGCAACGCTACTCATTCTCAAGCAACGCTACTCATTGTGAAGCAACGCTACTCATTCTCAAGCAATTCTACTCATTCTCAAGCAACGCTACTTATTCTCAAGTAACGCTACTCACTCTCAAGTAACGCAACTCACTCTCAAGCAACGCTATTCATTGTATAACAACGCTACTCATTCTTAAACAACGATACTATTTGTCAAGCAACGTTACTCATTCTCAAGCAACGTTACTCATTTTCAAGCAATGCCAATCATAGTCAAGTAACGCTACTCATAGTCAAGCAACGCTACTCATTGTTAAGCAACGCTACTCATTCTCAAGCAACGCTACTCGTTCTCAAGCAACGCTACTCATTGTCAAGAAACGCTACTCATTCTCAAGCAACGCTACTCATTCTCAAGCAACTCGACTCATTCTCGAGCAACGCTACTCATTCTCAAGCAACGCTACTCATTCTCAAGCAACTCTACTCATTCTCAAGCAACGCTACTCATTCTCAAGCAACGCTACTCATTCTCAAGCAATTCTACTCATTCTCAAGCAACGCTACTCATTCTCAAGCAACGCTACTCATTGTGAAACAACGCTACTCATTCTCAAGCAATTCTACTCATTCTCAAGCAACGCTACTCATTCTCAAGCAACGCTACTCATTGTTAAGCAACGCTACTCTTTGTTAAGCAACGATTCTCATTTTTAAGCAACGCTACTTATTCTCAAGCAACGCTACTCATTCTCAAGTAACGCTACTCATTGTCAAGCAACGCTACTCATTGTCAAGCAACGCTACTCATTCTCAAGCATCGCTACTCATTCTCAAGCAACACGACTCATTATCAAGCAACGCTACTCATTCTCAAGCAACGCTACTCCTTCTCAAGCAGCGCTACTCATTCTCAAGCAACGCTTCTTATTATTAAGCAACTCTACTCATTCTCAAGCAACGCTACTCAGTCTCAAGCAAAGCTACTCATTCTCAAGCAACGCTACTCATTGTTAAGCAACGCTACTCATTCTCAAGCAACGTTACTCATTCTCAAGAAACGCTACTCATATTCAAGCAACGCTACTTATTGTTAAGCAACGCTTCTCTTTGTTAAGCAACAATACTCATTGTTAAGCAACGCTACTCATTTTCAAGCAACTCTACTCATTATCAAGTAACGCAACTCATTCTCAAGCAACGCTACTCATTCTCAAGCAACGGTACTCATTGTCCAGCAACGCTACTCATTGTCAAGCATCGCTATTCATTCTCAAGCAACGCTACTCATTCTCAAGCAACGCTACTCATTCTCAATCAACGCTACTAATTCCCAAGAAACGCTACTCATTCTCAAGCAACGCTTCTCATTCTCAAGCAACGCTAATCATTGTTAAGACACGCTGCTCATTGTTAAGCAACGTTACTCATTTTCAAACAACGCTACTCATTGTCAAGCAACGCTATTCATTGTATACCAACGCTACTCATTCTCAAACAACGTTACTCATTGTCAAGCAACTCTACTCATTCTCAAGCAACGCTACTCATTCTCAAGCAACGCTACTCATTATCAAGAAACGCTATTCATTTTCAAGCAACGCTACTTATTCACAAGCAACGCTACTCATAGTCAAGCAACGCTACTCATTCTCAAGCAACGCTAGTCATTCTCAAGCAACGCTGCTCATTCTCAAGCAACGCTACTCATTCTGAAGCAACGCTCCTCATTGTTAAGCAACGCTACTCTTTGTTATGCAACGATTCTCATTTTTAAGCAACGCTACTCAATCTCAAGCAACGCTACTCATTCTCAAGTAACGCAACTCATTCTCAAGCAACGCTACTCATTGTCAAGCAACGCTACTCATTCTCAAGCATCGCTACACATTCTCAAGCAACACGACTCATTCTCAAGCAACGCTACTCATTCTCAAGCAACGCTACTCCTTCTCAAGCAACGCTACTCATTCTCAAGCAACGCTTCTTATTCTTAAGCAACGCTACTCATTCTCAAGCAACTCTACTCATTCTCAAGCAACGCTACTCATTCTCAAGCAACGCTACTCATTGTTAAGCAACGCTACTCATTCTCAAGCAACGCTACTCATTCTCAAGAAACGCTACTCATATTCAAGCAACGCTACTTATTGTTAAGCAACGCTTCTCTTTGTTAAGCAACAATACTCATTGTTAAGCAACGCTACTCATTCTCAAGCAACGCTACTCATTCTCAAGTAACGCAACTCATTCTCAAGCAACGCTACTCATTCTCAAGCAACGGTACTCATTCTCAAGAAACGCTATTCATTTTCAAGCAACGCTACTCATTGTTAAGCAACTCTACTCTTTGTTAAGCAACGCTACTCATTCTTTAGCAACGCTACTCATTCTCCAGCATCGCTACTAATTCTCAAGAAACGCTACTCATTCTCAAGCAATGCTACTCATTCTCAAGCAACGCTTCTTATTCTTAAGCAACGCTACTCATTCTCAAGCAACGGTACTCATTCTCAAGCAACGCTACTCATTGTCAAACAACGCCACTCATTGTCAAGCAACGCTATTCATTGTATAACAACGCTACTCATTCTCTAACAACGTTACACATTGTCAAGCAACGTTACTCATTCTCAAGCAACGTTACTCATTCTCAAGCAATGCCAATCATAGTCAAGTAACGCTACTCATAGTCAAGCAACGCTACTCATAGTCAAGCAACGCTACTTATAGTCAAGCAACGCTGCTCATTGTTAAGCAACGCTACTCATTCTCAAGCAACGCTACTCATTCTCAAGCAACCCTACTCATTGTCAAGCAACGCTATTCATTATCAAGCATCGCTACTCATTCTCAAGCAACGCTACTCATTCTCAAAGAACGCTACTCATTCTCAAGCAACGGTACTCATTCTCAAGCAACGCTACTCATTGTCAAACAATGCTACTCATTCTCAAGCAACGGTACTCATTCTCATGAAACGCTACTCATTCTCAAGCAATGGTACTCATTGTTAATCAACGCTACTCATTCTCAAGGAACTTTACTCATTCTCAAGCAACGCTACTCATTCTCAAGCATCGCTACTAATTCTCTAGAAACGCTACTTATTCTCAAGCAACGCTATTCATTCTCAAGGAACGCTACTCATTCTCAATCAACGCTACTCATTGTTAAGCAACGCAGCTCATTGTTAAGCAACGCTGCTCATTGTTAAGGAACGCTACTCATTCTCAAGCAACGCTACTCATTCTCAAGCAACGCTACTCATTCTCAAGAAACGCTTTTCATTCTCAAGCAACGCTACTGATTCTCAAGCAACGCTACTCATTCTCAAGCAACGCTACTCATTCCCAAGCAACGCTTCTAATTCTCAAGCAACGCTACTCATTCTCATGCAACGCTACTCATTCTCAAGCATCGCTACTCATTCTCAAGAAACACGACTCATTCTCAAGCAACGCTACTCATTCTCAAGCAACGCTACTCCTTCTCAAGCAACGCTACTCATTCTCAAGCAACGCTTCTTATTCTTAAGCAACGCTACTCATTTTCAAGCAACGCTACTCATTCTCAAGCAACGCTACTCATTCTCAAGCAACGCTACTCATTGTTAAGCAACGCTGCTCCTTGTTAAGCAACGCTACTCATTCTCAAGCAACGCTACTCATTCTCAAGCAACGCTTCTTATTCTCAAGCAACGCTACTCATTCTCAAGCAACGCTACTCATTCTCAAGCATCGCTACTAATTCTCAAGAAACGCTACTCATTCTCTAGCAACGCAACTCATTCTCAAGCAACGCTTCTTATTCTTAAGCAACGCTACTCATTCTCAAGCAACTCTACTCATTTTCAAGCAACAGTACTCATTCTCAAGCAACGCTACTCATTCTCAAGCATCGCTACTAATTCTCAAGAAACGCTACTCATTCTCAAGCAACGCTACTCATTCTCAAGCAACGCTTCTTATTCTTAAGCAACGCTACTCATTCTCAAGCAACGGTACTCATTCTCAAGCAACGCTACTCATTCTGAAGCAACGCTACTCATTCTCAAGCAACGCTACTCATTCTCAAGCAACGCTCCTCATTCTCAAGCAATGCTACTCATTGTTAATCAACGCTAATCATTCTCAAGCAACTCTAATCATTCTCAAGCAACGCTACTCACTCTCAAGCAACGCTACTAATTCTCAAGAAACGCTACTCATTCTCAAGCAACGCTACTCATTCTCAAGTAACGCAACTCATTCTCAAGCAACGCTACTCATTCTCAAGCAACGGTACTCATTCTCAAGAAACGCTATTCATTTTCAAGCAACGCTACTCATTGTTAAGCAACTCTACTCTTTGTTAAGCAACGCTACTCATTCTTTAGCAACGCTACTCATTCTCCAGCATCGCTACTAATTCTCAAGAAACGCTACTCATTCTCAAGCAATGCTACTCATTCTCAAGCAACGCTTCTTATTCTTAAGCAACGCTACTCATTCTCAAGCAACGGTACTCATTCTCAAGCAACGCTACTCATTGTCAAACAACGCCACTCATTGTCAAGCAACGCTATTCATTGTATAACAACGCTACTCATTCTCTAACAACGTTACTCATTGTCAAGCAACGTTACTCATTCTCAAGCAACGTTACTCATTCTCAAGCAATGCCAATCATAGTCAAGTAACGCTACTCATAGTCAAGCAACGCTACTCATAGTCAAGCAACGCTACTTATAGTCAAGCAACGCTACTCATTGTTAAGCAACGCTACTCATTCTCAAGCAACGCTACTCATTCTCAAGCAACCCTACTCATTGTCAAGCAACGCTACTCATTCTCAAAGAACGCTACTCATTCTCAAGCAACGGTACTCATTCTCAAGCAACGCTACTCATTGTCAAACAATGCTACTCATTCTCAAGCAACGGTACTCATTCTCATGAAACGCTACTCATTCTCAAGCAATGCTACTCATTGTTAATCAACGCTACTCATTCTCAAGGAACTTTACTCATTCTCAAGCAACGCTACTCATTCTCAAGCATCGCTACTAATTCTCTAGAAACGCTACTCATTCTCAAGCAACGCTATTCATTCTCAAGGAACGCTACTCATTCTCAATCAACGCTACTCATTGTTAAGCAACGCAGCTCATTGTTAAGCAACGCTGCTCATTGTTAAGGAACGCTACTCATTCTCAAGCAACGCTACTCATTCTCAAGCAACGCTACTCATTCTCAAGAAACGCTTTTCATTCTCAAGCAACGCTACTGATTCTCAAGCAACGCTACTCATTCTCAAGCAACGCTACTCATTCCCAAGCAACGCTTCTAATTCTCAAGCAACGCTACTCATTCTCAAGCAACGCTACTCATTCTCAAGCATCGCTACTCATTCTCAAGAAACACGACTCATTCTCAAGCAACGCTACTCATTCTCAAGCAACGCTACTCCTTCTCAAGCAACGCTACTCATTCTCAAGCAACGCTTCTTATTCTTAAGCAACGCTACTCATTTTCAAGCAACGCTACTCATTCTCAAGCAACGCTACTCATTCTCAAGCAACGCTACTCATTGTTAAGCAACGCTGCTCCTTGTTAAGCAACGCTACTCATTCTCAAGCAACGCTACTCATTCTCAAGCAACGCTTCTTATTCTCAAGCAACGCTACTCATTCTCAAGCAACGCTAGTCATTCTCAAGCATCGCTACTAATTCTCAAGAAACGCTACTCATTCTCTAGCAACGCAACTCATTCTCAAGCAACGCTTCTTATTCTTAAGCAACGCTACTCATTCTCAAGCAACTCTACTCATTTTCAAGCAACAGTACTCATTCTCAAGCAACGCTACTCATTCTCAAGCATCGCTACTAATTCTCAAGAAACGCTACTCATTCTCAAGCAACGCTACTCATTCTCAAGCAACGCTTCTTATTCTTAAGCAACGCTACTCATTCTCAAGCAACGGTACTCATTCTCAAGCAACGCTACTCATTCTCAAGCAACGCTACTCATTCTCAAGCAACGCTACTCATTCTTAAGCAACGCTCCTCATTCTCAAGCAATGCTACTCATTGTTAATCAACGCTAATCATTCTCAAGCAACTCTAATCATTCTCAAGCAACGCTACTCACTCTCAAGCAACGCTACTAATTCTCAAGAAACGCTACTCATTCTCAAGCAACGCTACTCATTCTCAAGCAACGCTACTCATTCTCAAGCAACGCTACTTATTGTTAAGCAACGCTGCTCATTGTTAAACAACGCCACTCATTCTCAAGCAACGCTACTCATTCTCAAGAAATGCTACTCATTCTCAAGCAACGCTACTCATTCTCAAGCAACGTTACTCATTCTAGAGCAACGCTACTCATTATTAAGCAACGCTTCTAATTCTTAAGCAACGCTACTCATTCTCAAGCAACGCTACTTTTTCTCAAGCAACGCTACTCATTCTCAAGCAACGCTACTCATTGTTAAGCAACGCTGCTCATTGTTAAGCAACCCAACTCAATCTCAAGCAACGTTATTCATTCTCAAGTAACGCTACTAATTCTCAAGCAACGCTACTCATTCTCAAGGAACGCTACTCATTCTCAAGCAACGCTACTCATTGTGAAGCAACGCTACTCATTCTCAAGCAACGCTACTCATTGTCAAGCAACACTACTCATTCTCAAGCAACGGTACTCATTCTCATGAAACGCTTCTCATTCTCAAGCATTGCTACTCATTGTTAAGCAACGCTACTCATTGTTAAGCAACGCTACTCATTCTCAAGAAACGATACTCATTTTCAAGCAACGCTACTCATTGTTGAGCAACGCTACTCTTTGTTAAGCAACGATACTCATTGTTAAGTAACGCTACTTATTCTGAAGCAACGCTACTCATTCTCAAGTAACGCAACTCATTCTCAAGCAACGCTATTCATTGAATAACAACGCTACTCATTCTCAAACAACGTTACTCATTGTCAAGCAACGTTTCTCATTCTCAAGCAACGTTACTCATTCTCAAGCAATGCCAATCATAGTCAAGTAACGCTACTCATAGTCAAGCAACGCTACTCATAGTCAAGCAACGCTACTTATAGTCAAGCAACGCTACTCATTGTTAAGCAACGCTACTCATTCTCAAGCAACGCTACTCATTCTCAAGCAACGCTACTCATTGTCAAGCAACGCTATTCATTGTCAAGCATCGCTACTCATTCTCAAGCAACGCTACTCATTCTCAAACAACGCTACTCATTGTCAAACAACGCTACTCATTCTCAAGCAACGGTACTCATTCTCATGAAACGCTACTCATTCTCAAGCAATGCTACTCATTGTTAATCAACGCAACTCATTCTCAAGGAACTTTAATCATTCTCAAGCAACGCTACTCATACTCAAGCATCGCTACTAATTCTCAAGAAACGCTACTCATTCTCAAGCAACGCTACTCATTCTCAAGCAACGCTACTCATTCTCAAGCAACGCTACTTATTCTCAAGCAATGCTTCTTATTCTTAAGCAACGCTACTCATTCTCAAGAAACGCTACTCATTCTCAAGGAACACTACTCATTATCAAGCAACGCTACTCATTGTTAAGCAACGCTTGTCTTTGTTAAGCAACGATACTCATTGCTAAGCAACGCTACTCATTCTCAAGCAACGCTACTCATTCTCAAGAAACGCTACTCATTCTCAAGCAACGCTACTCATTCTCAAGCAACTCTACTCATTCTCAAGCAACGGAACTCATTCTCAATAAACGCTACTCATTCTCAAGCAACGCTACTCATTGTTAAGCAACGCTGCTCATTGTTAAGGAACGCTACTTATTCTCAAGCAACTCTATTCATTCTCAAGCAACGCTACTCATTCTCAAGCAACGCTACTCATTCTCAAGCAACTCTACTCATTCTCAAGCAACGCTACTCATTCTCAAGAAACGCTACTCATTCTCAAGCAACGCTACTCATTGTTAAGCAAAGCTACTCTTTGTTAAGTAACGATACTCATTGTTAAGCAACGCTACTCATTCTCAAGCAACGCTACTCATTGTTAAGCAACGCTGCTCATTGTTAAGCAACGCTACTCATTCTCAAGCAACGCTTCTCATTCTCAAGCAACGCTACTCATTCTTAAGAAACGCTACTCATTCTTAAGCAACGCTACTGATTCTCAAGCAACGCTACTCATTCTCAAGCAACGCTACTCATTCTCAAGCAACGCTACTCATTCTCATGCAACGCTTCTTATTCTTAAGCAACGCTACTCATTCTCAAGCAACGCTACTCATTCTCAAGCAACGCTACTCATTCTCAAGAAAAGCTACTCATTGTTAAGCAACACTGTTCATTGTTAAGCAACGCTACTCATTCTCAAGCAACGCTACTCATTCTCAAGCAACGCTTCGTATTCTTAAGCAACGCTACTCATTCTCAAGCAACGCTACTCATTCTCAAGCATCGCTACTAATTTTCAAGAAACGCTACTCATTCTCAAGCAACGCTACTCATTCTCAAGTTACGCTTCTTATTCTTAAGCAACACTACTCATTCTCAATCGACGGTACTCATTCTCAAGCAACGCTACTCATTCTCAAGCATCGCTACTTATTCTCAAGAAACGCTACTCATTCTCAAGCAACGCTTCTTATTCCTAAGCAACGCTACTCATTCTCAAGCAACGGTACTCATTCTCAAGCAACGCTACTTATTCTCAAGCAAAGCTACTCATTCTCAAGCAACGCTACTCATTCTCAAGCAACGCTTCTTATTCTTAAGCAACGCTACTCATTCTCAAGCAACGGTACTCATTCTCAAGCAACGTTACTCATTCTCAAGCAATGCTACTCATTCTCAAGCCACGCTACTCATTCTCAATCAATGCTACTCATTGTTAATCAACGCTACTCATTCTCAAGCAACTCTACTCATTCTCAAGCAACGCTACTCATTCTCAAGCAACGCTACTAATTCTCAAGAAACGCTACTCATTCTCAAGCAACGCTACTCATTCTCAAGCAACGCTACTCATTCTCAAGCAACGCTACTCATTGTTAAGCAACGCTACTCATTGTTAAGGAACGCTGCTCATTGTTAAGCAACGCTACTCATTCTCAAGCAACGCTACTCATTCTCAAACAACGTTGCTCATTCTCAAGCAACGCTACTCATTGTTAAGCAACGCTGCTCATTGTTAAGCAACGCTAATCATTCTCAAGCAACGTTACTCATTCTCAAGAAACGTTACTCATTCTCAAGCAACGCTACTCATTCTAAAACAACGCTACTCATTCTCAAGCAACGCTTCTTATTCTCAAGCAACGCTACTCATTCTCAAGCAACGGTACTCATTCTCAAGCAACCCTACTCATTCTCAAGCATCACTACTCATTCTCAAGCAACGCTACTCATTCTCAAGCATCACTACTAATTCTCAAGAATCGCTACTCATTCTCAAGCAACGCTTCTTATTCTTAAGCAACGCTACTCATTCTCAAGCAACGGTACTCATTCTCAAGCAACGCTACTCATTCTCAAGCAACGCTACTCATTCTCAAGCAACGCTACTCATTCTCAAGCAATGCTACTCATTGTTAATCAACGCTACTCATTCTCAAGCAACTCTACTCATTCTCAAGCAACGTTACTCATTCTCAAGCAACGCTACTCATTGTTAAGCAACTCTACTCATTCTCAAGCAACGCTACTCATTCTCAAGCAACGCAACTCATTCTCAAGCAACTCTACTCATTCTCAAGCAACGCGTCTCATTCTCAAGAAACGCTACTCATTCTCAAGCAACGCTACTCATTGTTAAGCAACGCTACACTTTGTTAAGCAACGATACTCATTCTCAAGCAACGCTTCTTATTCTCAAGCAACGTTACTCATTCTCAAGCAACGGTACTCATTCTCAAGCAACGCTACTCATTCTCAAGCATCACTACTAATTCTCAAGAATCGCTACTCATTCTCAAGCAACGCCACTCATTCTCAAGCAACTCTTCTTATTCTTAAGCAACGCTACTCATTCTCAAGCACCGGTACTCATTCTCAAGCAACGCTACTCATTCTCAAGCAACGCTACTCATTCTCATGCAACGCTACTCGTTCTCAAGCAATGGTACTCATTGTTAATCAACGCTACTCATTCTCAAGCAACTCTACTCATTCTCAAGCAACGTTACTCATTCTCAAGCAACGCTACTCATTGTTAAGCAACTCTACTCATTATCAAGCAACGCTACTCATTCTCAAGCAACGCTACTCATTCTCAAGCAACTCTACTCACTCTCAAGCAACGCTACTTATTCTCAAGAAACGCTACTCATTCTTAAGCAAAGCTACTCATTGTTAAGCAACGCTACACTTTGTTAAGCAACGATACTCATTGTTAAGCAACGCTACTCATTCTCAAGCAACGCTATTCATTCTCAAGTAACGCAACTCATTCTCAAGCAACGCTACTCATTCTCAAGCAACGCTACTCATTCTCAAGCAACGCTACTTATTCTCAAGCAACGCTACTCATTCTCAAGCAACGCTACTCATTCTCAAGCAACGCTACTCATTCTAAAGCAACGCTACTCATTGTTAAGCAGCGCTGCTCATTGTCAAGCAACGCTACTCATTCTCAAGCAACGCTCCTCATTCTCAAGCAACGCTACTCATTCTCAAGCAACGCTTCTAATTCTTTAGCAACGCTACTCATTCTCAAGCAACTCTACTCATTCTCAAGCAACGCTACTCATTCTCAAGAAACGCTACTCATTCTCAAGCAACGCTACTCATTGTTAAGCAAAGCTACTCTTTGTTAAGTAACGATACTCATTGTTAAGCAACGCTACTCATTCTCAAGCAACGCTACTCATTGTTAAGCAACGCTGCTCATTGTTAAGCAACGCTACTCATTCTCAAGCAACGCTTCTCATTCTCAAGCAACGCTACTCATTCTTAAGAAACGCTACTCATTCTTAAGCAACGCTACTGATTCTCAAGCAACGCTACTCATTCTCAAGCAACGCTACTCATTCTCAAGCAACGCTACTCATTCTCATGCAACGCTTCTTATTCTTAAGCAACGCTACTCATTCTCAAGCAACGCTACTCATTCTCAAGCAACGCTACTCATTCTCAAGAAAAGCTACTCATTGTTAAGCAACACTGTTCATTGTTAAGCAACGCTACTCATTCTCAAGCAACGCTACTCATTCTCAAGCAACGCTTCGTATTCTTAAGCAACGCTACTCATTCTCAAGCAACGCTACTCATTCTCAAGCATCGCTACTAATTTTCAAGAAACGCTACTCATTCTCAAGCAACGCTACTCATTCTCAAGTTACGCTTCTTATTCTTAAGCAACACTACTCATTCTCAATCGACGGTACTCATTCTCAAGCAACGCTACTCATTCTCAAGCATCGCTACTTATTCTCAAGAAACGCTACTCATTCTCAAGCAACGCTTCTTATTCCTAAGCAACGCTACTCATTCTCAAGCAACGGTACTCATTCTCAAGCAACGCTACTTATTCTCAAGCAAAGCTACTCATTCTCAAGCAACGCTACTCATTCTCAAGCAACGCTTCTTATTCTTAAGCAACGCTACTCATTCTCAAGCAACGGTACTCATTCTCAAGCAACGTTACTCATTCTCAAGCAATGCTACTCATTCTCAAGCCACGCTACTCATTCTCAATCAATGCTACTCATTGTTAATCAACGCTACTCATTCTCAAGCAACTCTACTCATTCTCAAGCAACGCTACTCATTCTCAAGCAACGCTACTAATTCTCAAGAAACGCTACTCATTCTCAAGCAACGCTACTCATTCTCAAGCAACGCTACTCATTCTCAAGCAACGCTACTCATTGTTAAGCAACGCTACTCATTGTTAAGGAACGCTGCTCATTGTTAAGCAACGCTACTCATTCTCAAGCAACGCTACTCATTCTCAAACAACGTTGCTCATTCTCAAGCAACGCTACTCATTGTTAAGCAACGCTGCTCATTGTTAAGCAACGCTAATCATTCTCAAGCAACGTTACTCATTCTCAAGAAACGTTACTCATTCTCAAGCAACGCTACTCATTCTAAAACAACGCTACTCATTCTCAAGCAACGCTTCTTATTCTCAAGCAACGCTACTCATTCTCAAGCAACGGTACTCATTCTCAAGCAACCCTACTCATTCTCAAGCATCACTACTCATTCTCAAGCAACGCTACTCATTCTCAAGCATCACTACTAATTCTCAAGAATCGCTACTCATTCTCAAGCAACGCTTCTTATTCTTAAGCAACGCTACTCATTCTCAAGCAACGGTACTCATTCTCAAGCAACGCTACTCATTCTCAAGCAACGCTACTCATTCTCAAGCAACGCTACTCATTCTCAAGCAATGCTACTCATTGTTAATCAACGCTACTCATTCTCAAGCAACTCTACTCATTCTCAAGCAACGTTACTCATTCTCAAGCAACGCTACTCATTGTTAAGCAACTCTACTCATTCTCAAGCAACGCTACTCATTCTCAAGCAACGCAACTCATTCTCAAGCAACTCTACTCATTCTCAAGCAACGCGTCTCATTCTCAAGAAACGCTACTCATTCTCAAGCAACGCTACTCATTGTTAAGCAACGCTACACTTTGTTAAGCAACGATACTCATTCTCAAGCAACGCTTCTTATTCTCAAGCAACGTTACTCATTCTCAAGCAACGGTACTCATTCTCAAGCAACGCTACTCATTCTCAAGCATCACTACTAATTCTCAAGAATCGCTACTCATTCTCAAGCAACGCCACTCATTCTCAAGCAACTCTTCTTATTCTTAAGCAACGCTACTCATTCTCAAGCACCGGTACTCATTCTCAAGCAACGCTACTCATTCTCAAGCAACGCTACTCATTCTCATGCAACGCTACTCGTTCTCAAGCAATGGTACTCATTGTTAATCAACGCTACTCATTCTCAAGCAACTCTACTCATTCTCAAGCAACGTTACTCATTCTCAAGCAACGCTACTCATTGTTAAGCAACTCTACTCATTATCAAGCAACGCTACTCATTCTCAAGCAACGCTACTCATTCTCAAGCAACTCTACTCACTCTCAAGCAACGCTACTTATTCTCAAGAAACGCTACTCATTCTTAAGCAAAGCTACTCATTGTTAAGCAACGCTACACTTTGTTAAGCAACGATACTCATTGTTAAGCAACGCTACTCATTCTCAAGCAACGCTATTCATTCTCAAGTAACGCAACTCATTCTCAAGCAACGCTACTCATTCTCAAGCAACGCTACTCATTCTCAAGCAACGCTACTTATTCTCAAGCAACGCTACTCATTCTCAAGCAACGCTACTCATTCTCAAGCAACGCTACTCATTCTAAAGCAACGCTACTCATTGTTAAGCAGCGCTGCTCATTGTCAAGCAACGCTACTCATTCTCAAGCAACGCTCCTCATTCTCAAGCAACGCTACTCATTCTCAAGCAACGCTTCTAATTCTTTAGCAACGCTACTCATTCTCAAGCAACGCTACTTATTCTCAAGCAACGCTCCTCATTCCAAAGCAACTCTACTCGTTCTTAAGCAACGCTACTCATTATCAAGCAACGCTACTCATTGTTAAGCAACTCTTCTCTTTGTTAAGCAACGATACTCATTGATAAGCAACGCTACTCATTCTCAAGCAACGCTACTCATTCTCAAGCAATGCTACTCATTGTTAATCAACGCTACTCATTCTCAAGCAACTCTACTCATTCTCAAGCAACGTTATTCATTCTCAAGCAACGCTACTCATTGTTAAGCAACTCTACTCATTATCAAGCAACGCTACTCATTCTCAAGCAACGCTACTCATTCTCAAGCAACTCTACTCATTATCAAGCAACGCTACTCATTCTCAAGAAACGCTACTCATTCTCAAGCAAAGCTACTCATTGTTAAGCAACGCTACACTTTGTTAAGCAACGATAATCATTGTTAAGCAACGCTACTCATTGTTAAGCAACGCTAATCATTCTCAAGCAACGTTCCTCATTCTCAAGAAACGTTACTCATTCTCAAGCAACGCTACTCATTCTAAAACAACGCTACTCATTCTCAAGCAACGCTTCTTATTCTCAAGCAACGCTACTCTTTCTCAAGCAACGGTACTCATTCTCAAGCAACCCTACTCATTCTCAAGCATCACTACTCATTCTCAAGCAACGCTACTCATTCTCAAGCATCACTACTAATTCTCAAGAATCGCTACTCATTCTCAAGCAACGCTTCTTATTCTTAAGCAACGCTACTCATTCTCAAGCAACGGTACTCATTCTCAAGCAACGCTACTCATTCTCAAGCAACGCTACTCATTCTCAAGCAACGCTACTCATTCTCAAGCAATGCTACTCATTGTTAATCAACGCTACTCATTCTCAAGCAACTCTACTCATTCTCAAGCAACGTTACTCATTCTCAAGCAACGCTACTCATTGTTAAGCAACTCTACTCATTCTCAAGCAACGCTACTCATTCTCAAGCAACGCAACTCATTCTCAAGCAACTCTACTCATTCTCAAGCAACGCGTCTCATTCTCAAGAAACGCTACTCATTCTCAAGCAACGCTACTCATTGTTAAGCAACGCTACACTTTGTTACGCAACGATACTCATTCTCAAGCAACGCTTCTTATTCTCAAGCAACGTTACTCATTCTCAAGCAACGGTACTCATTCTCAAGCAACGCTACTCATTCTCAAGCATCACTACTAATTCTCAAGAATCGCTACTCATTCTCAAGCAACGCCACTCATTCTCAAGCAACTCTTCTTATTCTTAAGCAACGCTACTCATTCTCAAGCACCGGTACTCATTCTCAAGCAACGCTACTCATTCTCAAGCAACGCTACTCATTCTCATGCAACGCTACTCGTTCTCAAGCAATGGTACTCATTGTTAATCAACGCTACTCATTCTCAAGCAACTCTACTCATTCTCAAGCAACGTTACTCATTCTCAAGCAACGCTACTCATTGTTAAGCAACTCTACTCATTATCAAGCAACGCTACTCATTCTCAAGCAACGCTACTCATTCTCAAGCAACTCTACTCATTCTCAAGCAACGCTACTTATTCTCAAGAAACGCTACTCATTCTTAAGCAAAGCTACTCATTGTTAAGCAACGCTACACTTTGTTAAGCAACGATACTCATTGTTAAGCAACGCTACTCATTCTCAAGCAACGCTATTCATTCTCAAGTAACGCAACTCATTCTCAAGCAACGCTACTCATTCTCAAGCAACGCTACTCATTCTCAAGCAACGCTACTTATTCTCAAGCAACGCTACTCATTCTCAAGCAACGCTACTCATTCTCAAGCAACGCTTCTAATTCTTTAGCAACGCTACTCATTCTCAAGCAACGCTACTCATTCTCAAGCAACGCTACTCATTCTAAAGCAACGCTACTCATTGTTAAGCAGCGCTGCTCATTGTCAAGCAACGCTACTCATTCTCAAGCAACGCTCCTCATTCTCAAGCAACGCTACTCATTCTCAAGCAACGCTTCTAATTCTTTAGCAACGCTACTCATTCTCAAGCAACGCTACTTATTCTCAAGCAACGCTCCTCATTCCAAAGCAACTCTACTCGTTCTTAAGCAACGCTACTCATTATCAAGCAACGCTACTCATTGTTAAGCAACTCTTCTCTTTGTTAAGCAACGATACTCATTGATAAGCAACGCTACTCATTCTCAAGCAACGCTACTCATTCTCAAGCAATGCTACTCATTGTTAATCAACGCTACTCATTCTCAAGCAACTCTACTTATTCTCAAGCAACGTTATTCATTCTCAAGCAACGCTACTCATTGTTAAGCAACTCTACTCATTATCAAGCAACGCTACTCATTCTCAAGCAACGCTACTCATTCTCAAGCAACTCTACTCATTATCAAGCAACGCTACTCATTCTCAAGAAACGCTACTCATTCTCAAGCAAAGCTACTCATTGTTAAGCAACGCTACACTTTGTTAAGCAACGATAATCATTGTTAAGCAACGCTACTCATTCTCAAGCAACGCTGCTCATTCTCAAGTAACGCAACTCATTCTCAAGCAACGCTACTCTTTCTCAAGCAACGCTACTCATTCTCAAGCAACGCTACTCATTCTCAAGCAACGCTACTCATTCTCAAGCAACGCTACTCATTGTGAAGCAACGCTACTCATTCTCAAGCAACGCTACTCATTGTCAAGCAACACTACTCATTCTCAAGCAACGGTACTCATTCTCATGAAACGCTACTCATTCTCAAGCATTGCTACTCATTGTTAAGCAACGCTACTTATTCTCAAGCAAGGCTACTCACTCTCAAGTAACGCAACTCATTCTCAAGCAACGCTATTCATTGTATAACAACGCTACTCATTCTCAAACAACGTTACTATTTGTCAAGCAACGTTACTCATTCTCAAGCAATGCCAATTATGGTCAAGTAACGCTACTCATAGTCAAGCAACGCTACTCATAGTCAAGCAACGCTACACATACTCAAGCAACGCTTCTCATTATTAAGCAACGCTACTCATTCTCAAGTAACGCAACTCATTCTCAAGCAACGCTACTCATTCTCAAGCAACGGTACTCATTGTTAAGCATCGCTACTCATTGTCAAGCATCGCTACTCATTCTCAAGCAACGCTACTCATTCTCAAGCAACGCTACTCATTCTCAAGCAGCGCTACTAATTCTCAAGAAACGCTACTCATTCTCAAGCAACGCCTCTCATTCTCAAGCAACGCTACTCATTGTTAAGCAACGCTGCTCATTGTTAAGCAACGCTACTCATTGTCAAACAACGCTACTCATTGTCAAGCAACGCTATTCATTGTATAACAACGCTACTCATTCTCTAACAACGTTACTCATTGTCAAGCAACTCTTCTCATTCACAAGCAACGCTACTCATTCTCAAGCAACGCTACTTATTCTCAAGAAAAGCTACTCATTCTCAAGCAACGCTACTCATTGTCAAGCATAGCTACTCATTCTCATGCAACGCTACTCATTCTCAAGCAACGCTACTCATTCTCAAGCAACGCTACTCATTTTCAAGCAATGCTACTCATTGTTAAGCAACGCTACTCATTGTTGAGCAACGCTACTCATTCTCAAGCAACGTTATTCATTCTCAAGTAACGCTTCTCATTCTCAAGCAACGTTACTCATTCTCAAGGAACGCTACTCATTCTCAAGCAACGCTACTCATTCTCAAGCAACGCTACTCATTGTGAAGCAACGCTACACATTCTCAAGCAACGCTACTCATTGTCTAGCAACACTTCTCATTCTCAAGCAACGGTACTCATTCTCATGAAACGCTACTCATTTTCAAGCAACGCTACTCATTGTGAAGCAACGCTACTCATTCTCAAGCAACGCTACTCATTGTCAAGCAACACTACTTATTCTCAAGCAACGCTACTCATTGTTAAGCAACGCTACTCATTCTCAAGCAACGCTACTAATTCTCAAGCAACGCTACTCATTGTCAAGCAACGCTCTTCATTGTCAAGCATCGCTACTACTTCTCAAGCAACGCTACTCATTCTCAAACAACGCTACTCATTCTCAAGCAACGGTACTCATTCTCAAGCAACGCTACTCATTCTCAAGCAACGCTACTGAATCTCAAGAAAAGCTACTCATTCTCAAGCAACGCTACTCATTCTCAAGCAACGCTACTGAATCTCAAGAAAAGCTACTCATTTTCAAGCAATGCTACTCATTGTTAAGCAACGCTACTCATTGTTGAGCAACGCTACTCATTCTCAAGCAACGTTATTCATTCTCAAGTAACGCTACTCATTCTCAAGCAACGCTACTCATTCTCAAGGAACGCTACTCATTCTCAAGCAACGCTACTCATTGTGAAGCAACGCTACTCATTCTCAAGCAACGCTACTCATTGTCAAGCAACACTTCTCATTCTCAAGCAACGGTACTCATTCACATGAAACGCTACTCATTCTCAAACAACGCTACTCGTTGTGAAGCAACGCTACTCATTCTCAAGCAACGCTACTCATTGTCAACCACACACTACTCATTCTTAAACAACGCTTCTCATTGTGAAGCAACGCTACTCATTCTTAAGCAACGCTACTCATTGTCAAGCAACACTACTCATTCTCAAGCAACGGTACTCATTATCCTGAAACGCTACTCATTCTCAAGCAACGCTACTCATTCTGAAGCAACGCTACTCATTCTCAAGCAACGCTACTCATTGTTAAGCAACGGTACTCTTTGTTAAGCAACGATACTCATTGTTAAGTAATGCTACTTATTCTCAAGCACCGCTACTCACTCTCAAGTAACGCAACTCATTCTCAAGCAACGCTATTCATTGTATAACAACGCTACTCATTCTTAAACAACGATACTATTTGTCAAGCAACGTTACTCATTCTCAAGCAACGTTACTCATTTTCAAGCAATGCCAATCATAGTCAAGTAACGCTACTCATAGTCAAGCAACGCTACTCATTGTTAAGCAACGCTACTCATTCTCAAGCAACGCTACTCATTCTCAAGCAACGCTACTCATTGTCAAGAAACGCTACTCATTCTCAAGCAACGCTACTCATTCTCAAGCAACTCTACTCATTCTCGAGCAACGCTACTCATTCTCAAGCAACGCTACTCATTCTCAAGCAACTCTACTCATTCTCAAGCAACGCTACTCATTCTCAAGCAACGCTACTCATTCTCAAGCAATTCTACACATTCTCAAGCAACGCTACTCATTCTCAAGCAACGCTACTCATTGTGAAGCAACGCTACTCATTCTCAAGCAATTCTACTCATTCTCAAGCAACGCTACTTATTCTCAAGTAACGCTACTCACTCTCAAGTAACGCAACTCACTCTCAAGCAACGCTATTCATTGTGAAGCAACGCTACTCATTCTCAAGCAACTCTACTCATTCTCAAGCAATTCTACTCATTCTCAAGCAACGCTACTTATTCTCAAGTAACGCTACTCACTCTCAAGTAACGCAACTCACTCTCAAGCAACGCTATTCATTGTGAAGCAACGCTACTCATTCTCAAGCAACGCTACTCATTGTGAAGCAACGCTACTCATTCTCAAGCAACTCTACTCATTCTCAAGCAACGCTACTTATTCTCAAGAAACGCTACTCATTCTTAAGCAAAGCTACTCATTGTTAAGCAACGCTACACTTTGTTAAGCAACGATACTCATTGTTAAGCAACGCTACTCATTCTCAAGCAACGCTATTCATTCTCAAGTAACGCAACTCATTCTCAAGCAACGCTACTCATTCTCAAGCAACGCTACTCATTCTCAAGCAACGCTACTTATTCTCAAGCAACGCTACTCATTCTCAAGCAACGCTACTCATTCTCAAGCAACGCTACTCATTCTAAAGCAACGCTACTCATTGTTAAGCAGCGCTGCTCATTGTCAAGCAACGCTACTCATTCTCAAGCAACGCTCTTCATTCTCAAGCAACGCTACTCATTCTCAAGCAACGCTTCTAATTCTTTAGCAACGCTACTCATTCTCAAGCAACGCTACTTATTCTCAAGCAACGCTCCTCATTCCAAAGCAACTCTACTCGTTCTTAAGCAACGCTACTCATTATCAAGCAACGCTACTCATTGTTAAGCAACTCTTCTCTTTGTTAAGCAACGATACTCATTGATAAGCAACGCTACTCATTCTCAAGCAACGCTACTCATTCTCAAGCAATGCTACTCATTGTTAATCAACGCTACTCATTCTCAAGCAACTCTACTCATTCTCAAGCAACGTTATTCATTCTCAAGCAACGCTACTCATTGTTAAGCAACTCTACTCATTATCAAGCAACGCTACTCATTCTCAAGCAACGCTACTCATTCTCAAGCAACTCTACTCATTATCAAGCAACGCTACTCATTCTCAAGAAACGCTACTCATTCTCAAGCAAAGCTACTCATTGTTAAGCAACGCTACACTTTGTTAAGCAACGATAATCATTGTTAAGCAACGCTACTCATTGTTAAGCAACGCTAATCATTCTCAAGCAACGTTCCTCATTCTCAAGAAACGTTACTCATTCTCAAGCAACGCTACTCATTCTAAAACAACGCTACTCATTCTCAAGCAACGCTTCTTATTCTCAAGCAACGCTACTCTTTCTCAAGCAACGGTACTCATTCTCAAGCAACCCTACTCATTCTCAAGCATCACTACTCATTCTCAAGCAACGCTACTCATTCTCAAGCATCACTACTAATTCTCAAGAATCGCTACTCATTCTCAAGCAACGCTTCTTATTCTTAAGCAACGCTACTCATTCTCAAGCAACGGTACTCATTCTCAAGCAACGCTACTCATTCTCAAGCAACGCTACTCATTCTCAAGCAACGCTACTCATTCTCAAGCAATGCTACTCATTGTTAATCAACGCTACTCATTCTCAAGCAACTCTACTCATTCTCAAGCAACGTTACTCATTCTCAAGCAACGCTACTCATTGTTAAGCAACTCTACTCATTCTCAAGCAACGCTACTCATTCTCAAGCAACGCAACTCATTCTCAAGCAACTCTACTCATTCTCAAGCAACGCGTCTCATTCTCAAGAAACGCTACTCATTCTCAAGCAACGCTACTCATTGTTAAGCAACGCTACACTTTGTTACGCAACGATACTCATTCTCAAGCAACGCTTCTTATTCTCAAGCAACGTTACTCATTCTCAAGCAACGGTACTCATTCTCAAGCAACGCTACTCATTCTCAAGCATCACTACTAATTCTCAAGAATCGCTACTCATTCTCAAGCAACGCCACTCATTCTCAAGCAACTCTTCTTATTCTTAAGCAACGCTACTCATTCTCAAGCACCGGTACTCATTCTCAAGCAACGCTACTCATTCTCAAGCAACGCTACTCATTCTCATGCAACGCTACTCGTTCTCAAGCAATGGTACTCATTGTTAATCAACGCTACTCATTCTCAAGCAACTCTACTCATTCTCAAGCAACGTTACTCATTCTCAAGCAACGCTACTCATTGTTAAGCAACTCTACTCATTATCAAGCAACGCTACTCATTCTCAAGCAACGCTACTCATTCTCAAGCAACTCTACTCATTCTCAAGCAACGCTACTTATTCTCAAGAAACGCTACTCATTCTTAAGCAAAGCTACTCATTGTTAAGCAACGCTACACTTTGTTAAGCAACGATACTCATTGTTAAGCAACGCTACTCATTCTCAAGCAACGCTATTCATTCTCAAGTAACGCAACTCATTCTCAAGCAACGCTACTCATTCTCAAGCAACGCTACTCATTCTCAAGCAACGCTACTTATTCTCAAGCAACGCTACTCATTCTCAAGCAACGCTACTCATTCTCAAGCAACGCTTCTAATTCTTTAGCAACGCTACTCATTCTCAAGCAACGCTACTCATTCTCAAGCAACGCTACTCATTCTAAAGCAACGCTACTCATTGTTAAGCAGCGCTGCTCATTGTCAAGCAACGCTACTCATTCTCAAGCAACGCTCCTCATTCTCAAGCAACGCTACTCATTCTCAAGCAACGCTTCTAATTCTTTAGCAACGCTACTCATTCTCAAGCAACGCTACTTATTCTCAAGCAACGCTCCTCATTCCAAAGCAACTCTACTCGTTCTTAAGCAACGCTACTCATTATCAAGCAACGCTACTCATTGTTAAGCAACTCTTCTCTTTGTTAAGCAACGATACTCATTGATAAGCAACGCTACTCATTCTCAAGCAACGCTACTCATTCTCAAGCAATGCTACTCATTGTTAATCAACGCTACTCATTCTCAAGCAACTCTACTTATTCTCAAGCAACGTTATTCATTCTCAAGCAACGCTACTCATTGTTAAGCAACTCTACTCATTATCAAGCAACGCTACTCATTCTCAAGCAACGCTACTCATTCTCAAGCAACTCTACTCATTATCAAGCAACGCTACTCATTCTCAAGAAACGCTACTCATTCTCAAGCAAAGCTACTCATTGTTAAGCAACGCTACACTTTGTTAAGCAACGATAATCATTGTTAAGCAACGCTACTCATTCTCAAGCAACGCTGCTCATTCTCAAGTAACGCAACTCATTCTCAAGCAACGCTACTCTTTCTCAAGCAACGCTACTCATTCTCAAGCAACGCTACTCATTCTCAAGCAACGCTACTCATTCTCAAGCAACGCTACTCATTGTGAAGCAACGCTACTCATTCTCAAGCAACGCTACTCATTGTCAAGCAACACTACTCATTCTCAAGCAACGGTACTCATTCTCATGAAACGCTACTCATTCTCAAGCATTGCTACTCATTGTTAAGCAACGCTACTTATTCTCAAGCAAGGCTACTCACTCTCAAGTAACGCAACTCATTCTCAAGCAACGCTATTCATTGTATAACAACGCTACTCATTCTCAAACAACGTTACTATTTGTCAAGCAACGTTACTCATTCTCAAGCAATGCCAATTATGGTCAAGTAACGCTACTCATAGTCAAGCAACGCTACTCATAGTCAAGCAACGCTACACATACTCAAGCAACGCTTCTCATTATTAAGCAACGCTACTCATTCTCAAGTAACGCAACTCATTCTCAAGCAACGCTACTCATTCTCAAGCAACGGTACTCATTGTTAAGCATCGCTACTCATTGTCAAGCATCGCTACTCATTCTCAAGCAACGCTACTCATTCTCAAGCAACGCTACTCATTCTCAAGCAGCGCTACTAATTCTCAAGAAACGCTACTCATTCTCAAGCAACGCCTCTCATTCTCAAGCAACGCTACTCATTGTTAAGCAACGCTGCTCATTGTTAAGCAACGCTACTCATTGTCAAACAACGCTACTCATTGTCAAGCAACGCTATTCATTGTATAACAACGCTACTCATTCTCTAACAACGTTACTCATTGTCAAGCAACTCTTCTCATTCACAAGCAACGCTACTCATTCTCAAGCAACGCTACTTATTCTCAAGAAAAGCTACTCATTCTCAAGCAACGCTACTCATTGTCAAGCATAGCTACTCATTCTCATGCAACGCTACTCATTCTCAAGCAACGCTACTCATTCTCAAGCAACGCTACTCATTTTCAAGCAATGCTATTCATTGTTAAGCAACGCTACTCATTGTTGAGCAACGCTACTCATTCTCAAGCAACGTTATTCATTCTCAAGTAACGCTTCTCATTCTCAAGCAACGTTACTCATTCTCAAGGAACGCTACTCATTCTCAAGCAACGCTACTCATTCTCAAGCAACGCTACTCATTGTGAAGCAACGCTACACATTCTCAAGCAACGCTACTCATTGTCTAGCAACACTTCTCATTCTCAAGCAACGGTACTCATTCTCATGAAACGCTACTCATTTTCAAGCAACGCTACTCATTGTGAAGCAACGCTACTCATTCTCAAGCAACGCTACTCATTGTCAAGCAACACTACTTATTCTCAAGCAACGCTACTCATTGTTAAGCAACGCTACTCATTCTCAAGCAACGCTACTAATTCTCAAGCAACGCTACTCATTGTCAAGCAACGCTCTTCATTGTCAAGCATCGCTACTACTTCTCAAGCAACGCTACTCATTCTCAAACAACGCTACTCATTCTCAAGCAACGGTACTCATTCTCAAGCAACGCTACTCATTCTCAAGCAACGCTACTGAATCTCAAGAAAAGCTACTCATTCTCAAGCAACGCTACTCATTCTCAAGCAACGCTACTGAATCTCAAGAAAAGCTACTCATTTTCAAGCAATGCTACTCATTGTTAAGCAACGCTACTCATTGTTGAGCAACGCTACTCATTCTCAAGCAACGTTATTCATTCTCAAGTAACGCTACTCATTCTCAAGCAACGCTACTCATTCTCAAGGAACGCTACTCATTCTCAAGCAACGCTACTCATTGTGAAGCAACGCTACTCATTCTCAAGCAACGCTACTCATTGTCAAGCAACACTTCTCATTCTCAAGCAACGGTACTCATTCACATGAAACGCTACTCATTCTCAAACAACGCTACTCGTTGTGAAGCAACGCTACTCATTCTCAAGCAACGCTACTCATTGTCAACCACACACTACTCATTCTTAAACAACGCTTCTCATTGTGAAGCAACGCTACTCATTCTTAAGCAACGCTACTCATTGTCAAGCAACACTACTCATTCTCAAGCAACGGTACTCATTATCCTGAAACGCTACTCATTCTCAAGCAACGCTACTCATTCTGAAGCAACGCTACTCATTCTCAAGCAACGCTACTCATTGTTAAGCAACGGTACTCTTTGTTAAGCAACGATACTCATTGTTAAGTAATGCTACTTATTCTCAAGCACCGCTACTCACTCTCAAGTAACGCAACTCATTCTCAAGCAACGCTATTCATTGTATAACAACGCTACTCATTCTTAAACAACGATACTATTTGTCAAGCAACGTTACTCATTCTCAAGCAACGTTACTCATTTTCAAGCAATGCCAATCATAGTCAAGTAACGCTACTCATAGTCAAGCAACGCTACTCATTGTTAAGCAACGCTACTCATTCTCAAGCAACGCTACTCATTCTCAAGCAACGCTACTCATTGTCAAGAAACGCTACTCATTCTCAAGCAACGCTACTCATTCTCAAGCAACTCTACTCATTCTCGAGCAACGCTACTCATTCTCAAGCAACGCTACTCATTCTCAAGCAACTCTACTCATTCTCAAGCAACGCTACTCATTCTCAAGCAACGCTACTCATTCTCAAGCAATTCTACACATTCTCAAGCAACGCTACTCATTCTCAAGCAACGCTACTCATTGTGAAGCAACGCTACTCATTCTCAAGCAATTCTACTCATTCTCAAGCAACGCTACTTATTCTCAAGTAACGCTACTCACTCTCAAGTAACGCAACTCACTCTCAAGCAACGCTATTCATTGTATAACAACGCTACTCATTCTTAAACAACGATACTATTTGTCAAGCAACGTTACTCATTCTCAAGCAACGTTACTCATTTTCAAGCAATGCCAATCATAGTCAAGTAACGCTACTCATAGTCAAGCAACGCTACTCATTGTTAAGCAACGCTACTCATTCTCAAGCAACGCTACTCATTCTCAAGCAACGCTACTCATTGTCAAGAAACGTTACTCATTCTCAAGCAACGCTACTCATTCTCAAGCAACTCGACTCATTCTCGAGCAACGCTACTCATTCTCAAGCAACGCTACTCATTCTCAAGCAACTCTACTCATTCTCAAGCAACGCTACTCATTCTCAAGCAACGCTACTCATTCTCAAGCAATTCTACCCATTCTCAAGCAACGCTACTCATTCTCAAGCAACGCTACTCATTGTGAAGCAACGCTACTCATTCTCAAGCAATTCTACTCATTCTCAAGCAACGCTACTCATTCTCAAGCAACGCTACTCATTGTTAAGCATCGCTACTCTTTGTTAAGCAACGATTCTCATTTTTAAGCAACGCTACTTATTCTCAAGCAACGCTACTCATTCTCAAGTAACGCTACTCATTGTCAAGCAACGCTACTCATTCTCAAGCATCGCTACTCATTCTCAAGCAACACGACTCATTATCAAGCAACGCTACTCATTCTCAAGCAACGCTACTCATTTTTAAGCAACGCTACTCTTTGTTAAGCAACGATTCTCATTTTTAAGCAACGCTACTTATTCTCAAGCAACGCTACTCATTCTCAAGTAACGCTACTCATTGTCAAGCAACGCTACTCATTGTCAAGTTACGCAACTCATTCTCAAGCAACGCTACTCATTCTCAAGCAACGGTACTCATTGTCCAGCAACGCTACTCATTGTCAAGCATCGCTATTCATTCTCAAGCAATGCTACTCATTCTCAAGCAACGCTACTCATTCTCAAGCAACGCTACTAATTCCCAAGAAACGCTACTCATTCTCAAGCAACGCTTCTCATTCTCAAGCAACGCTAATCATTGTTAAGACACGCTGCTCATTGTTAAGCAACGTTACTCATTGTCAAACAACGCTACTCATTGTCAAGCAACGCTATTCATTGTATAACAACGCTACTCATTCTCAAACAACGTTACTCATTGTCAAGCAACTCTACTCATTCTCAAGCAACGCTACTCATTCTCAAGCAACGCTACTCATTATCAAGAAACGCTATTCATTTTCAAGCAACGCTACTTATTCACAAGCAACGCTACTCATAGTCAAGCAACGCTACTCATTCTCAAGAAACGCTACTCATTCTCAAGCAACGCTACTCATTCTCAAGCAACTCTACTCATTATCAAGCAACGCTACTCATTGTGAAGCAACGCTACTCATTGTCAAGCAATTCTACTCATTCTCAAGCAACGCTACTCATTCTGAAGCAACGCTCCTCATTGTTAAGCAACGCTACTCTTTGTTATGCAACGATTCTCATTTTTAAGCAACGCTACTCAATCTCAAGCAACGCTACTCATTCTCAAGTAACGCAACTCATTCTTAAGCAACGCTACTCATTCTCAAGCAACGCTACTCATTCTCAAGCAACGCTACTCATTCTCAAGCAACACGACTCATTCTCAAGCAACGCTACTCATTCTCAAGCAACGCTACTCCTTCTCAAGCAACGCTACTCATTCTCAAGCAACGCTTCTTATTCTTAAGCAACGCTACTCATTCTCAAGCAACGCTACTCATTCTCAAGCAACGCTACTCATTCTCAAGCAACGCTACTCATTGTTAAGCAACGCTACTCATTCTCAAGCAACGCTACTCATTCTCAAGAAACGCTACTCATATTCAAGCAACGCTACTTATTGTTAAGCAACGCTACTCATTCTCAAGCAACGCTACTCATTCTCAAGCAACGCTACTCATTCTCAAGCATTGCTACTCATTGTTAAGCAACGCTACTTATTCTCAAGCAAGGCTACTCACTCTCAAGTAACGCAACTCATTCTCAAGCAACGCTATTCATTGTATAACAACGCTACTCATTCTCAAACAACGTTACTATTTGTCAAGCAACGTTACTCATTCTCAAGCAATGCCAATTATGGTCAAGTAACGCTACTCATAGTCAAGCAACGCTACTCATAGTCAAGCAACGCTACACATACTCAAGCAACGCTTCTCATTATTAAGCAACGCTACTCATTCTCAAGTAACGCAACTCATTCTCAAGCAACGCTACTCATTCTCAAGCAACGGTACTCATTGTTAAGCATCGCTACTCATTGTCAAGCATCGCTACTCATTCTCAAGCAACGCTACTCATTCTCAAGCAACGCTACTCATTCTCAAGCAGCGCTACTAATTCTCAAGAAACGCTACTCATTCTCAAGCAACGCCTCTCATTCTCAAGCAACGCTACTCATTGTTAAGCAACGCTGCTCATTGTTAAGCAACGCTACTCATTGTCAAACAACGCTACTCATTGTCAAGCAACGCTATTCATTGTATAACAACGCTACTCATTCTCTAACAACGTTACTCATTGTCAAGCAACTCTTCTCATTCTCAAGCAACGCTACTCATTCTCAAGCAACGCTACTCATTCTCAAGAAAAGCTACTCATTCTCAAGCAACGCTATTCATTGTCAAGCATAGCTACTCATTCTCAAGCAACGCTACTCATTCTCAAGCAACGCTACTCATTCTCAAGCAACGCTACTCATTTTCAAGCAATGCTACTCATTGTTAAGCAACGCTACTCATTGTTGAGCAACGCTACTCATTCTCAAGCAACGTTATTCATTCTCAAGTAACGCTTCTCATTCTCAAGCAACGTTACTCATTCTCAAGGAACGCTACTGATTCTCAAGCAACGCTACTCATTCTCAAGCAACGCTACTCATTGTGAAGCAACGCTACACATTCTCAAGCAACGCTACTCATTGTCTAGCAACACTTCTCATTCTCAAGCAACGGTACTCATTCTCATGAAACGCTACTCATTTTCAAGCAACGCTACTCATTGTGAAGCAACGCTACTCATTCTCAAGCAACGCTACTCATTGTCAAGCAACACTACTTATTCTCAAGCAACGCTACCCATTGTTAAGCAACGCTACTCATTCTCAAGCAACGCTACTAATTCTCAAGCAACGCTACTCATTGTCAAGCAACGCTATTCATTGTCAAGCATCGCTACTCATTCTCAAGCAACGCTACTCATTTTCAAACAACGCTACTCATTCTCAAGCAACGGTACTCATTCTCAAGCAACGCTACTCATTCTCAAGCAACGCTACTGAATCTCAAGAAAAGCTACTCATTCTCAAGCAACGCTACTCATTGTCAAGCATAGCTACTCATTCTCAAGCAACGCTACTCATTCTCAAGCAACGCTACTCATTCTCAAGCAACGCTACTCATTTTCAAGCAATGCTACTCATTGTTAAGCAACGCTACTCATTGTTGAGCAACGCTACTCATTCTCAAGCAACGTTATTCATTCTCAAGTAACGCTACTCATTCTCAAGCAACGCTACTCATTCTCAAGGAACGCTACTCATTCTCAAGCAACGCTACTCATTGTGAAGCAACGCTACTCATTCTCAAGCAACGATACTCATTGTCAAGTAACACTTCTCATTCTCAAGCAACGGTACTCATTCACATGAAACGCAACTCATTCTCAAACAACGCTACTCGTTGTGAAGCAACGCTACTCATTCTCAAGCAACGCTACTCATTGTCAACCACACACTACTTATTCTTAAGCAACGCTACTCATTGTGAAGCAACGCTACTCATTCTTAAGCAACGCTACTCATTGTCAAGCAACACTACTCATTCTCAAGCAAAGGTACTCATTATCCTGAAACGCTACTCATTCTCAAGCAACGCTACTCATTCTGAGGCAACGCTACTTATTCTCAAGCAACGCTACTCATTGTTAAGCAACGGTACTCTTTGTTAAGCAACGATACTCATTGTTAAGTAATGCTACTTATTCTCAAGCACCGCTACTCACTCTCAAGTAACGCAACTCATTCTCAAGCAACGCTATTCGTTGTATAACAACGCTACTCATTCTTAAACAACGATACTATTTGTCAAGCAACGTTACTCATTCTCAAGCAACGTTACTCATTTTCAAGCAATGCCAATCATAGTCAAGTAACGCTACTCATAGTCAAGCAACGCTACTCATTGTTAAGCAACGCTACTCATTCTCAAGCACCGCTACTCATTCTCAAGCAACGCTACTCATTGTCAAGAAACGCAACTCATTCTCAAGCAACGCTACTCATTCTCAAGCAACTCTACTCATTCTCGAGCAACGCTACTCATTCTCAAGCAACGCTACTCATTCTCAAGCAACTCTACTCATTCTCAAGCAACGCTACTCATTCTCAATCAACGCTACTCATTCTCAAGCAATTCTACTCATTCTCAAGCAACGCTACTCATTCTCAAGCAACGCTACTCATTGTGAAGCAACGCTACTCATTCTCAAGCAATTCTACTCATTCTCAAGCAACGCTACTTATTCTCAAGCATTGCTACTCATTGTTAAGCAACGCTACTTATTCTCAAGCAAGGCTACTCACTCTCAAGTAACGCAACTCATTCTCAAGCAACGCTATTCATTGTATAACAACGCTACTCATTCTCAAACAACGTTACTATTTGTCAAGCAACGTTACTCATTCTCAAGCAATGCCAATTATGGTCAAGTAACGCTACTCATAGTCAAGCAACGCTACTCATAGTCAAGCAACGCTACACATACTCAAGCAACGCTTCTCTTTATTAAGCAACGCTACTCATTCTCAAGTAACGCAACTCATTCTCAAGCAACGCTACTCATTCTCAAGCAACGGTACTCATTGTTAAGCATCGCTACTCATTGTCAAGCATCGCTACTCATTCTCATGCAACGCTACTCATTCTCAAGCAACGCTACTCATTCTCAAGCAGCGCTACTAATTCTCAAGAAACGCTACTCATTCTCAAGCAACGCTTCTCATTCTCAAGCAACGCTACTCATTGTTAAGCAACGCTGCTCATTGTTAAGCAACGCTACTCATTGTCAAACAACGCTACTCATTGTCAAGCAACGCTATTCATTGTATAACAACGCTACTCATTCTCTAACAACGTTACTCATTGTCAAGCAACTCTTCTCATTCTCAAGCAACGCTACTCATTCTCAAGCAACGCTACTCATTCTCAAGAAAAGCTACTCATTCTCAAGCAACGCTACTCATTGTCAAGCATAGCTACTCATTCTCAAGCAACGCTACTCATTCTCAAGCAACGCTACTCATTCTCAAGCAACGCTACTCATTTTCAAGCAATGCTACTCATTGTTAAGCAACGCTACTCATTGTTGAGCAACGCTACTCATTCTCAAGCAACGTTATTCATTCTCAAGTAACGCTTCTCATTCTCAAGCAACGTTACTCATTCTCAAGGAACGCTACTCATTCTCAAGCAACGCTACTCATTCTCAAGCAACGCTACTCATTGTGAAGCAACGCTACACATTCTCAAGCAACGCTACTCATTGTCTAGCAACACTTCTCATTCTCAAGCAACGGTACTCATTCTCATGAAACGCTACTCATTTTCAAGCAACGCTACTCATTGTGAAGCAACGCTACTCATTCTCAAGCAACGCTACTCATTGTCAAGCAACACTACTTATTCTCAAGCAACGCTACTCATTGTTAAGCAACGCTACTCATTCTCAAGCAACGCTACTAATTCTCAAGCAACGCTACTCATTGTCAAGCAACGCTATTCATTGTCAAGCATCGCTACTCATTCTCAAGCAACGCTACTCATTCTCAAACAACGCTACTCATTCTCAAGCAACGGTACTCATTCTCAAGCAACGCTACTCATTCTCAAGCAACGCTACTGAATCTCAAGAAAAGCTACTCATTCTCAAGCAACGCTACTCATTGTCAAGCATAGCTACTCATTCTCAAGCAACGCTACTCATTCTCAAGCAACGCTACTCTTTCTCAAGCAACGCTACTCATTTTCAAGCAATGCTACTCATTGTTCAACGCTACTCATTGTTGAGCAACGCTACTCATTCTCAAGCAACGTTATTCATTCTCAAGTAACGTTTCTCATTCTCAAGCAACGTTACTCATTCTCAAGGAACGCTACTCATTCTCAAGCAACGCTACTCATTCTCAAGCAACGCTACTCATTGTGAAGCAACGCTACACATTCTCAAGCAACGCTACTCATTGTCTAGCAACACTTCTCATTCTCAAGCAACGGTACTCATTCTCATGAAACGCTACTCATTTTCAAGCAACGCTACTCATTGTGAAGCAACGCTACTCATTCTCAAGCAACGCTACTCATTGTTAAGCAACGCTACTCATTCTCAAGCAACGCTACTCATTCTCAAACAACGCTACTCATTCTCAAGCAACGGTACTCATTCTCAAGCAACGCTACTCATTCTCAAGCAACGCTACTCATTGTCAAGCATAGCTACTCATTCTCAAGCAACGCTACTCATTCTCAAGCAACGCTACTCATTCTCAAGCAACGCTACTCATTTTCAAGCAATGCTACTCATTGTTAAGCAACGCTACTCATTGTTGAGCAACGCTACTCATTCTCAAGCAACGTTATTCATTCTCAAGTAACGCTACTCATTCTCAAGCAACGCTACTCATTCTCAAGGAACGCTACTCATTCTCAAGCAACGCTACTCATTGTGAAGCAACGCTACTCATTCTCAAGCAACGCTACTCATTGTCAAGCAACACTTCTCATTCTCAAGCAACGGTACTCATTCACATGAAACGCTACTAATTCTCAAACAACGCTACTCGTTGTGAAGCAACGCTACTCATTCTCAAGCAACGCTACTCATTGTCAACCACACACTACTCATTCTTAAGCAACGCTACTCATTGTGAAGCAACGCTACTCATTCTTAAGCAACGCTACTCATTGTCAAGCAACACTACTCATTCTCACGCAACGGTACTCATTATCCTGAAACGCTACTCATTCTCAAGCAACGCTACTCATTCTGAAGCAACGCTACTCATTCTCAAGCAACGCTACTCATTGTTAAGCAACGGGACTCTTTGTTAAGCAACGATACTCATTGTTAAGTAATGCTACTTATTCTCAAGCACCGCTACTCACTCTCAAGTAACACAACTCATTCTCAAGCAACGCTATTCATTGTATAACAACGCTACTCATTCTTAAACAACGATACTATTTGTCAAGCAACGTTACTCATTCTCAAGCAACGTTACTCATTTTCAAGCAATGCCAATCATAGTCAAGTAACGCTACTCATAGTCAAGCAACGCTACTCATTGTTAAGCAACGCTACTCATTCTCAAGCAACGCTACTCATTCTCAAGCAACGCTATTCATTGTATAACAACGCTACTCATTCTCTAACAACGTTACTCATTGTCAAGCAACTCTTCTCATTCTCAAGCAACGCTACTCATTCTCAAGCAACGCTACTCATTCTCAAGAAAAGCTACTCATTCTCAAGCAACGCTATTCATTGTCAAGCATAGCTACTCATTCTCAAGCAACGCTACTCATTCTCAAGCAACGCTACTCATTCTCAAGCAACGCTACTCATTTTCAAGCAATGCTACTCATTGTTAAGCAACGCTACTCATTGTTGAGCAACGCTACTCATTCTCAAGCAACGTTATTCATTCTCAAGTAACGCTTCTCATTCTCAAGCAACGTTACTCATTCTCAAGGAACGCTACTGATTCTCAAGCAACGCTACTCATTCTCAAGCAACGCTACTCATTGTGAAGCAACGCTACACATTCTCAAGCAACGCTACTCATTGTCTAGCAACACTTCTCATTCTCAAGCAACGGTACTCATTCTCATGAAACGCTACTCATTTTCAAGCAACGCTACTCATTGTGAAGCAACGCTACTCATTCTCAAGCAACGCTACTCATTGTCAAGCAACACTACTTATTCTCAAGCAACGCTACCCATTGTTAAGCAACGCTACTCATTCTCAAGCAACGCTACTAATTCTCAAGCAACGCTACTCATTGTCAAGCAACGCTATTCATTGTCAAGCATCGCTACTCATTCTCAAGCAACGCTACTCATTTTCAAACAACGCTACTCATTCTCAAGCAACGGTACTCATTCTCAAGCAACGCTACTCATTCTCAAGCAACGCTACTGAATCTCAAGAAAAGCTACTCATTCTCAAGCAACGCTACTCATTGTCAAGCATAGCTACTCATTCTCAAGCAACGCTACTCATTCTCAAGCAACGCTACTCATTCTCAAGCAACGCTACTCATTTTCAAGCAATGCTACTCATTGTTAAGCAACGCTACTCATTGTTGAGCAACGCTACTCATTCTCAAGCAACGTTATTCATTCTCAAGTAACGCTACTCATTCTCAAGCAACGCTACTCATTCTCAAGGAACGCTACTCATTCTCAAGCAACGCTACTCATTGTGAAGCAACGCTACTCATTCTCAAGCAACGATACTCATTGTCAAGTAACACTTCTCATTCTCAAGCAACGGTACTCATTCACATGAAACGCAACTCATTCTCAAACAACGCTACTCGTTGTGAAGCAACGCTACTCATTCTCAAGCAACGCTACTCATTGTCAACCACACACTACTTATTCTTAAGCAACGCTACTCATTGTGAAGCAACGCTACTCATTCTTAAGCAACGCTACTCATTGTCAAGCAACACTACTCATTCTCAAGCAAAGGTACTCATTATCCTGAAACGCTACTCATTCTCAAGCAACGCTACTCATTCTGAGGCAACGCTACTTATTCTCAAGCAACGCTACTCATTGTTAAGCAACGGTACTCTTTGTTAAGCAACGATACTCATTGTTAAGTAATGCTACTTATTCTCAAGCACCGCTACTCACTCTCAAGTAACGCAACTCATTCTCAAGCAACGCTATTCGTTGTATAACAACGCTACTCATTCTTAAACAACGATACTATTTGTCAAGCAACGTTACTCATTCTCAAGCAACGTTACTTATTTTCAAGCAATGCCAATCATAGTCAAGTAACGCTACTCATAGTCAAGCAACGCTACTCATTGTTAAGCAACGCTACTCATTCTCAAGCACCGCTACTCATTCTCAAGCAACGCTACTCATTGTCAAGAAACGCAACTCATTCTCAAGCAACGCTACTCATTCTCAAGCAACTCTACTCATTCTCGAGCAACGCTACTCATTCTCAAGCAACGCTACTCATTCTCAAGCAACTCTACTCATTCTCAAGCAACGCTACTCATTCTCAAGCAACGCTACTCATTCTCAAGCAATTCTACTCATTCTCAAGCAACGCTACTCATTCTCAAGCAACGCTACTCATTGTGAAGCAACGCTACTCATTCTCAAGCAATTCTACTCATTCTCAAGCAACGCTACTTATTCTCAAGCATTGCTACTCATTGTTAAGCAACGCTACTTATTCTCAAGCAAGGCTACTCACTCTCAAGTAACGCAACTCATTCTCAAGCAACGCTATTCATTGTATAACAACGCTACTCATTCTCAAACAACGTTACTATTTGTCAAGCAACGTTACTCATTCTCAAGCAATGCCAATTATGGTCAAGTAACGCTACTCATAGTCAAGCAACGCTACTCATAGTCAAGCAACGCTACACATACTCAAGCAACGCTTCTCTTTATTAAGCAACGCTACTCATTCTCAAGTAACGCAACTCATTCTCAAGCAACGCTACTCATTCTCAAGCAACGGTACTCATTGTTAAGCATCGCTACTCATTGTCAAGCATCGCTACTCATTCTCATGCAACGCTACTCATTCTCAAGCAACGCTACTCATTCTCAAGCAGCGCTACTAATTCTCAAGAAACGCTACTCATTCTCAAGCAACGCTTCTCATTCTCAAGCAACGCTACTCATTGTTAAGCAACGCTGCTCATTGTTAAGCAACGCTACTCATTGTCAAACAACGCTACTCATTGTCAAGCAACGCTATTCATTGTATAACAACGCTACTCATTCTCTAACAACGTTACTCATTGTCAAGCAACTCTTCTCATTCTCAAGCAACGCTACTCATTCTCAAGCAACGCTACTCATTCTCAAGAAAAGCTACTCATTCTCAAGCAACGCTACTCATTGTCAAGCATAGCTACTCATTCTCAAGCAACGCTACTCATTCTCAAGCAACGCTACTCATTCTCAAGCAACGCTACTCATTTTCAAGCAATGCTACTCATTGTTAAGCAACGCTACTCATTGTTGAGCAACGCTACTCATTCTCAAGCAACGTTATTCATTCTCAAGTAACGCTTCTCATTCTCAAGCAACGTTACTCATTCTCAAGGAACGCTACTCATTCTCAAGCAACGCTACTCATTCTCAAGCAACGCTACTCATTGTGAAGCAACGCTACACATTCTCAAGCAACGCTACTCATTGTCTAGCAACACTTCTCATTCTCAAGCAACGGTACTCATTCTCATGAAACGCTACTCATTTTCAAGCAACGCTACTCATTGTGAAGCAACGCTACTCATTCTCAAGCAACGCTACTCATTGTCAAGCAACACTACTTATTCTCAAGCAACGCTACTCATTGTTAAGCAACGCTACTCATTCTCAAGCAACGCTACTAATTCTCAAGCAACGCTACTCATTGTCAAGCAACGCTATTCATTGTCAAGCATCGCTACTCATTCTCAAGCAACGCTACTCATTCTCAAACAACGCTACTCATTCTCAAGCAACGGTACTCATTCTCAAGCAACGCTACTCATTCTCAAGCAACGCTACTGAATCTCAAGAAAAGCTACTCATTCTCAAGCAACGCTACTCATTGTCAAGCATAGCTACTCATTCTCAAGCAACGCTACTCATTCTCAAGCAACGCTACTCTTTCTCAAGCAACGCTACTCATTTTCAAGCAATGCTACTCATTGTTCAACGCTACTCATTGTTGAGCAACGCTACTCATTCTCAAGCAACGTTATTCATTCTCAAGTAACGTTTCTCATTCTCAAGCAACGTTACTCATTCTCAAGGAACGCTACTCATTCTCAAGCAACGCTACTCATTCTCAAGCAACGCTACTCATTGTGAAGCAACGCTACACATTCTCAAGCAACGCTACTCATTGTCTAGCAACACTTCTCATTCTCAAGCAACGGTACTCATTCTCATGAAACGCTACTCATTTTCAAGCAACGCTACTCATTGTGAAGCAACGCTACTCATTCTCAAGCAACGCTACTCATTGTTAAGCAACGCTACTCATTCTCAAGCAACGCTACTCATTCTCAAACAACGCTACTCATTCTCAAGCAACGGTACTCATTCTCAAGCAACGCTACTCATTCTCAAGCAACGCTACTCATTGTCAAGCATAGCTACTCATTCTCAAGCAACGCTACTCATTCTCAAGCAACGCTACTCATTCTCAAGCAACGCTACTCATTTTCACGCAATGCTACTCATTGTTAAGCAACGCTACTCATTGTTGAGCAACGCTACTCATTCTCAAGCAACGTTATTCATTCTCAAGTAACGCTACTCATTCTCAAGCAACGCTACTCATTCTCAAGGAACGCTACTCATTCTCAAGCAACGCTACTCATTGTGAAGCAACGCTACTCATTCTCAAGCAACGCTACTCATTGTCAAGCAACACTTCTCATTCTCAAGCAACGGTACTCATTCACATGAAACGCTACTAATTCTCAAACAACGCTACTCGTTGTGAAGCAACGCTACTCATTCTCAAGCAACGCTACTCATTGTCAACCACACACTACTCATTCTTAAGCAACGCTACTCATTGTGAAGCAACGCTACTCATTCTTAAGCAACGCTACTCATTGTCAAGCAACACTACTCATTCTCACGCAACGGTACTCATTATCCTGAAACGCTACTCATTCTCAAGCAACGCTACTCATTCTGAAGCAACGCTACTCATTCTCAAGCAACGCTACTCATTGTTAAGCAACGGGACTCTTTGTTAAGCAACGATACTCATTGTTAAGTAATGCTACTTATTCTCAAGCACCGCTACTCACTCTCAAGTAACACAACTCATTCTCAAGCAACGCTATTCATTGTATAACAACGCTACTCATTCTTAAACAACGATACTATTTGTCAAGCAACGTTACTCATTCTCAAGCAACGTTACTCATTTTCAAGCAATGCCAATCATAGTCAAGTAACGCTACTCATAGTCAAGCAACGCTACTCATTGTTAAGCAACGCTACTCATTCTCAAGCAACGCTACTCATTCTCAAGCAACGCTACTCATTGTCAAGAAACGCTACTCATTCTCAAGCAACGCTACTCATTCTCAAGCAACTCTACTCATTCTCGAGCAACGCTACTCATTCTCAAGCAACGCTACTCATTCTCAAGCAACTCTACTCATTCCCAAGCAACGCTACTCATTCTCAAGCAACGCTACTCATTCTCAAGCAATTCTACTCATTCTCAAGCAACGCTACTCATTCTCAAGCAACGCTACTCATTGTGAAGCAACGCTACTCATTCTCAAGCAATTCTACTCATTCTCAAGCAACGCTACTTATTCTCAAGTAACGCTACTCACTCTCAAGTAACGCAACTCACTCTCAAGCAACGCTATTCATTGTATAACAACGCTACTCATTCTTAAACAACGATACTATTTGTCAAGCAACGTTACTCATTCTCAAGCAACGTTACTCATTTTCAAGCAATGCCAATCATAGTCAAGTAACGCTACTCATAGTCAAGCAACGCTACTCATTGTTAAGCAACGCTACTCATTCTCAAGCAACGCTACTCATTCTCAAGCAACGCTACTCATTGTCAAGAAACGCTACTCATTCTCAAGCAACGCTACTCATTCTCAAGCAACTCGACTCATTCTCGAGCAACGCTACTCATTCTCAAGCAACGCTACTCATTCTCAAGCAACTCTACTCATTCTCAAGCAAAGCTACTCATTCTCAAGCAACGCTACTCATTCTCAAGCAATTCTACTCATTCTCAAGCAACGCTACTCATTCTCAAGCAACGCTACTCATTGTGAAGCAACGCTACTCATTCTCAAGCAATTCTACTCATTCTCAAGCAACGCTACTCATTCTCAAGCAACGCTACTCATTGTTAAGCAAAGCTACTCTTTGTTAAGCAACGATTCTCATTTTTAAGCAACGCTACTTATTCTCAAGCAACGCTACTCATTCTCAAGTAACGCTACTCATTGTCAAGCAACGCTACTCATTGTCAAGCAACGCTACTCATTCTCAAGCATCGCTACTCATTCTCAAGCAACACGACTCATTATCAAGCAACGCTACTCATTCTCAAGCAACGCTACTCATTGTTAAGCAACGCTACTCTTTGTTAAGCAACGATTCTCATTTTTAAGCAACGCTACTTATTCTCAAGCAACGCTACTCATTCTCAAGTAACGCTACTCATTGTCAAGCAACGCTACTCATTGTCAAGTAACGCAACTCATTCTCAAGCAACGCTACTCATTCTCAAGCAACGGTACTCATTGTCCAGCAACGCTACTCATTGTCAAGCATCGCTATTCATTCTCAACCAACGCTACTCATTCTCAAGCAACGCTACTCATTCTCAAGCAACGCTACTAATTCCCAAGAAACGCTACTCATTCTCAAGCAACGCTTCTCATTCTCAAGCAACGCTAATCATTGTTAAGACACGCTGCTCATTGTTAAGCAACGTTACTCATTGTCAAACAACGCTACTCATTGTCAAGCAACGCTATTCATTGTATAACAACGCTACTCATTCTCAAACAACGTTACTCACTGTCAAGCAACTCTACTCATTCTCAAGCAACGCTACTCATTCTCAAGCAACGCTACTCATTATCAAGAAACGCTATTCATTTTCAAGCAACGCTACTTATTCACAAGCAACGCTACTCATAGTCAAGCAACGCTACTCATTCTCAAGCAACGCTACTCATTCTCAAGCAACGCTACTCATTCTCAAGCAATTCTACTCATTATCAAGCAACGCTACTCATTGTGAAGCAACGCTACTCATTGTCAAGCAATTCTACTCATTCTCAAGCAACGCTACTCATTCTGAAGCAACGCTCCTCATTGTTAAGCAACGCTACTCTTTGTTATGCAACGATTCTCATTTTTAAGCAACGCTACTCAATCTCAAGCAACGCTACTCATTCTCAAGTAACGCAACTCATTCTCAAGCAACGCTACTCATTCTCAAGCAACGCTACTCATTGTCAAGCAACGCTACTCATTCTCAAGCATCGCTACTCATTCTCAAGCAACACGACTCATTCTCAAGCAACGCTACTCATTCTCAAGCAACGCTACTCCTTCTCAAGCAACGCTACTCATTCTCAAGCAACGCTTCTTATTCTTAAGCAACGCTACTCATTCTCAAGCAACGCTACTCATTCTCAAGCAACGCTACTCATTCTCAAGGAACGCTACTCATTGTTAAGCAACGCTACTCATTCTCAAGCAACGCTACTCATTCTCAAGAAACGCTACTCATATTCAAGCAACGCTACTTATTGTTAAGCAACGCTTCTCTTTGTTAAGCAACAATACTCATTCTCAAGCAACGCTACTCATTCTCAAGCAACGGTACTCATTCTCAAGCAACGCTACTCATTCTCAAGCAACGGTACTCATTCTCAAGAAACGCTATTCATTTTCAAGCAACGCTACTCATTGTTAAGCAACGCTACTCATTCTCAAGGAACGCTACTCATTGTTAAGCAACGCTACTCATTCTCAAGCAACGCTACTCATTCTCAAGAAACGCTACTCATATTCAAGCAACGCTACTTATTGTTAAGCAACGCTTCTCTTTGTTAAGCAACAATACTCATTCTCAAGCAACGCTACTCATTCTCAAGCAACGGTACTCATTCTCAAGAAACGCTATTCATTTTCAAGCAACGCTACTCATTGTTAAGCAACGCTACTCTTTGTTAAGCAACGCTACTCATTCTTTAGCAACGCTACTCATTCTCCAGCATCGCTACTAATTCTCAAGAAACGCTACTCATTCTCAAGCAATGCTACTCATTCTCAAGCAACGCTTCTTATTCTTAAGCAACGCTACTCATTTTCAAGCAACGCTACTCATTCTCAAGCAACGCTACTCATTCTCAAGCAACGCTTCTTATTCTCAAGCAGCGCTACTCATTCTCAAGCAACGCTACTCATTCTCAAGCATCGCTACTAATTCTCAAGAAACGCTACCCATTCTCAAGCAACGCAACTCATTCTCAAGCAACGCTTCTTATTCTTAAGCAACGCTACTCATTCTCAAGCAACGGTATTCATTCTCAAGCAACTCTACTCATTTTCAAGCAACAGTACTCATTCTCAAGCAACGCTACTCATTCTCAAGCAACGGTATTCATTCTCAAGCAACTCTACTCATTTTCAAGCAACAGTACTCATTCTCAAGCAACGCTACTCATTCTCAAGCATCGCTACTAATTCGCAAGAAACGCTACTCATTCTCAAGCAACGCTACTCATTCTCAAGCAACGCTTCTTATTCTTAAGCAACGCTACTCATTCTCAAGCAACGGTACTCATTCTCAAGCAACGCTACTCATTCTCAAGCAACGCTACTCATTCTCAAGCAATGCTACTCATTGTTAATCAACGCTAATCATTCTCAAGCAACTCTAATCATTCTCAAGCAACGCTACTCATTCTCAAGCAACGCTACTAATTCTCAAGAAACGCTACTCATTCTCAAGCAACGCTACTCATTCTCAAGCAACGCTACTCATTCTCAAGCAACGCTACTTATTGTTAAGCAACGCTGCTCATTGTTAAACAACGCCACTCATTCTCAAGCAACGCTACTCATTCTCAAGAAATGCTACTCATTCTCAAGCAACGCTACTCATTCTCAA
Organism: Procambarus clarkii; assembly: GCF_040958095.1. Taxonomy (NCBI): domain Eukaryota; kingdom Metazoa; phylum Arthropoda; class Malacostraca; order Decapoda; family Cambaridae; genus Procambarus; species Procambarus clarkii. The sequence goes on along the minus strand of NC_091178.1, from coordinate 35,288,370 downwards.
GCAACGCTACTCATTCTAGAGCAACGCTACTCATTATTAAGCAACGCTTCTTATTCTTAAGCAACGCTACTCATTCTCAAGCAACGCTACTTTTTCTCAAGCAACGCTACTCATTCTCAAGCAACGCTACTCATTGTTAAGCAACGCTGCTCATTGTTAAGCAACCCTACTCAATCTCAAGCAACGTTATTCATTCTCAAGTAACGCTACTCATTTTCAAGCAACGCTACTCATTATCAAGGAACGTTACTCATTCTCAAGCAACGCTACTCATTGTGAAGCAACGCTACTCATTCTCAAGCAACGCTACTCATTGTCAAGCAACACTACTCATTCTCAAGCAACGCTACTCATTCTCAAGCAATGCTTCTTATTCTTAAGCAACGCTACTCATTCTCAAGAAACGCTACTCATTCTCAAGCAACACTACTCAATATCAAGCAACGCTACTCATTGTTAAGCAACGCTTCTCTTTGTTAAGCAACGATACTCATTGCTAAGCAACGCTACTCATTCTCAAGCAACGCTACTCATTCTCAAGAAACGCTACTCATTCTCAAGCAACGCTACTCATTCTCAAGCAACTCTACTCATTCTCAAGCAACGGAACTCATTCTCAATAAACGCTACTCATTCTCAAGCAACGCTACTCATTGTTAAGCAACGCTGCTCATTGTTAAGGAACGCTACTTATTCTCAAGCAACTCTATTCATTCTCAAGCAACGCTACTCATTCTCAAGCAACGCTACTCATTCTCAAGCAACTCTACTCATTCTCAAGCAACGCTACTCATTCTCAAGAAACGCTACTCATTCTCAAGCAACGCTACTCATTGTTAAGCAAAGCTACTCTTTGTTAAGTAACGATACTCATTGTTAAGCAACGCTACTCATTCTCAAGCAACGCTACTCATTGTTAAGCAACGCTGCTCATTGTTAAGCAACGCTACTCATTCTCAAGCAACGCTTCTCATTCTCAAGCAACGCTACTCATTCTTAAGAAACGCTACTCATTCCTAAGCAACGCTACTGATTCTCAAGCAACGCTACTCATTCTCAAGCAACGCTACTCATTCTCAAGCAACGCTACTCATTCTCATGCAACGCTTCTTATTCCTAAGCAACGCTACTCATTCTCAAGCAACGCTACTCATTCTCAAGCAACGCAACTCATTCTCAAGCAAAGCTACTCATTGTTAAGCAACACTGTTCATTGTTAAGCAACGCTACTCATTCTCAAGCAACGCTACTCATTCTCAAGCAACGCTTCGTATTCTCAAGCAACGCTACTCATTCTCAAGCAACGCTACTCATTCTCAAGCATCGCTACTAATTCTCAAGAAACGCTACTCATTCTCAAGCAACGCTACTCATTCTCAAGTAACGCTTCTTATTCTTAAGCAACGCTACTCATTCTCAAGCGACGGTACTCATTCTCAAGCAACGCAACTCATTCTCAAGCATCGCTACTAATTCTCAAGAAACGCTACTCATTCTCAAGCAACGCTTCTTATTCCTAAGCAACGCTACTCATTCTCAAGCAACGGTACTCATTCTCAAGCAACGCTACTTATTCTCAAGCAAAGCTACTCATTCTCAAGCAACGCTACTCATTCTCAAGCAAAGCTTCTTATTCTTAAGCAACGCTACTCATTCTCAAGCAACGGTACTCATTCTCAAGCAACGTTACTCATTCTCAAGCAATGCTACTCATTCTCAAGCCACGCTACTCATTCTCAATCAATGCTACTCATTGTTAATCAACGCTACTAATTCTAAAGCAACTCTACTCATTCTCAAGCAACGCTACTCATTCTCAAGCAACGCTACTAATTCTCAAGAAATGCTACTCATTCTCAAGCAACGCTACTCATTCTCAAGCAACGCTACTCATTCTCAAGCAACACTACTCATTGTTAAGCAACGCTACTCATTGTTAAGGAACGCTGCTCATTGTTAAGCAACGCTACTCATTCTCAAGCAACGCTACTCATTCTCAAACAACGCTGCTCATTCTCAAGCAACGCTACTCATTGTTAAGCAACGCTGCTCATTGTTAAGCAACGCTACTCATTCTCAAGCAACGCTACTCATTCTCAAGAAACGTTACTCATTCTCAAGCAACGCTACTCATTCTAAAACAACGCTACTCATTCTCAAGCAACGCTTCTTATTCTCAAGCAACGCTACTCATTCTCAAGCAACGGTACTCATTCTCAAGCAACCCTACTCATTCTCAAGCATCACTACTCATTCTCAAGCAACGCTACTCATTCTCAAGCATCACTACTAATTCTCAAGAATCGCTACTCATTCTCAAGCAACGCTACTCATTCTCAAGCAACGCTTCTTATTCTTAAGCAACGCTACTCATTCTCAAGCAACGGTACTCATTCTCAAGCAACGCTACTCATTCTCAAGCAACGCTACTCATTCTCAAGCAACGCTACTCATTCTCAAGCAATGCTACTCATTGTGAATCAACGCTACTCATTCTCAAGCAACTCTACTCATTCTCAAGCAACGTTACTCATTCTCAAGCAACGCTACTCATTGTTAAGCAACTCTACTCATTCTCAAGCAACGCTACTCATTCTCAAGCAACGCAACTCATTCTCAAGCAACTCTACTCATTCTCAAGCAACGCGTCTCATTCTCAAGAAACGCTACTCATTCTCAAGCAACGCTACTCATTGTTAAGCAACGCTACACTTTGTTAAGCAACGATACTCATTCTCAAGCAACGCTTCTTATTCTCAAGCAACGTTACTCATTCTCAAGCAACGGTACTCATTCTCAAGCAAGGCTACTCATTCTCAAGCATCACTACTAATTCTCAAGAATCGCTACTCATTCTCAAGCAACGCTACTCATTCTCAAGCAACTCTTCTTATTCTTAAGCAACGCTACTCATTCTCAAGCACCGGTACTCATTCTCAAGCAACGCTACTCATTCTCAAGCAACGCTACTCATTCTCAAGCAACGCTACTCATTCTCAAGCAATGGTACTCATTGTTAATCAACGCTACTCATTCTCAAGCAACTCTACTCATTCTCAAGCAACGTTACTCATTCTCAAGCAACGCTACTCATTGTGAAGCAACTCTACTCATTCTCAAGCAACGCTACTCATTCTCAAGCAACGCTACTCATTCTCAAGCAACTCTACTCATTCTCAAGCAACGCTACTTATTCTCAAGAAACGCTACTCATTTTTATGCAAAGCTACTCATTGTTAAGCAACGCTACACTTTGTTAAGCAACGATACTCATTGTTAAGCAACGCTACTCATTCTCAAGCAACGCTATTCATTCTCAAGTAACGCAACTCATTCTCAAGAAACGCTACTCATTCTCAAGCAACGCTATTCATTCTCAAGCAACGCTACTTATTCTCAAGCAACGCTACGCATTCTCAAGCAACGCTACTCATTCTCAAGCAACGCTTCTAATTCTTTAGCAACGCTACTCATTCTCAAGCAACGCTACTCATTCTCAAGCAACGCTACTCATTCTAAAGCAACGCTACTCATTCTTAAGCAACGCTGCTCATTGTCAAGCAACGCTACTCATTCTCAAGCAACGCTCCTCATTCTGAAGAAGCGCTACTCATTCTCATGCAACGCTCCTCATTCTAAAGCAACTCTACTCGTTCTTAAGCAACGCTACTCATTATCAAGCAACGCTACTCATTGTTAAGCAACTCTTCTCTTTGTTAAGCAACGATACTCATTGATAAGCAACGCTACTCATTCTCAAGCAACGCTACTCATTCTCAAGAAACGCTACTCATTCTCTAGCAACGCTACTCATTGTTAAGCAACGCTTCTCTTTGTTAAGCAACAATACTCATTGTTAATCAACGCTACTCTTTCTCAAGCAACTCTACTCATTCTCAAACAACGCTACTCATTCTCAAGCAAAGCTACTAATTCTCAAGAAACGCTACTCATTCTCAAGCAACGCTACTCATTCTCAAGCAACGCTACTCATTCTCAAGCAACGCTATTCATTGTTAAGCAACGCTACTCATTGTTAAGCAACGCTGCTCATTGTTAAGCAACGCTACTCATTCTCAGGCAACGCTACTCATTCTGAAACAACGCTGCTCATTCTCAAGCAACGCTACTCATTGTTAAGCAACGCTGCTCATTGTTAAGCAACGCTACTCATTCTCAAGCAACGCTACTCATTCTCAAGAAACGTTACTCATTCTCAAGCAACGCTACTCATTCTCAAGCAACTCTACTCATTCTCAAGCAACGCTACTCATTCTAAAACAACGGTACTCATTCTCAAGCAACGCTACTCATTATCAAGCATCACTACTCATTCTCAAGCAACGCTACTCATTCTCAAGCATCACTACTAATTCTCAAGAATCGCTACTCATTCTCAAGCAACGCTACTCATTCTCAAGCAACGCTTCTTATTCTTAAGCAACGCAACTCATTCTCAAGCAACGCTACTCATTCTCAAGCAACGGTACTCATTGTCCAGCAACGCTACTCATTGTCAAGCATCGCTATTCATTCTCAAGCAACGCTACTCATTCTCAAGCAACGCTACTCATTCTCAAGCAACGCTACTAATTCCCAAGAAACGCTACTCATTCTCAAGCAACGCTTCTCATTCTCAAGCAACGCTAATCATTGTTAAGACACGCTGCTCATTGTTAAGCAACGTTACTCATTGTCAAACAACGCTACTCATTGTCAAGCAACGCTATTCATTGTATAACAACGCTACTCATTCTCAAACAACGTTACTCATTGTCAAGCAACTCTACTCATTCTCAAGCAACGCTACTCATTCTCAAGCAACGCTACTCATTATCAAGAAACGCTATTCATTTTCAAGCAACGCTACTTATTCACAAGCAACGCTACTCATAGTCAAGCAACGCTACTCATTCTCAAGCAACGCTACTCATTCTCAAGCAACGCTACTCATTCTCAAGCAACTCTACTCATTATCAAGCAACGCTACTCATTGTGAAGCAACGCTACTCATTGTCAAGCAATTCTACTCATTCTCAAGCAACGCTACTCATTCTGAAGCAACGCTCCTCATTGTTAAGCAACGCTACTCTTTGTTATGCAACGATTCTCATTTTTAAGCAACGCTACTCAATCTCAAGCAACGCTTTTTATTCTCAAGCAACGCTACTCATTCTCAAACAACGGTACTCATTCTCAAGCAACGCTACTCATTATCAAGCATCACTACTCATTCTCAAGCAACGCTACTCATTCTCAAGCATCACTACTAATTCTCAAGAATCGCTACTCATTCTCAAGCAACGCTACTCATTCTCAAGCAACGCTTCTTATTCTTAAGCAACGCAACTCATTCTCAAGCAACGCTACTCATTCTCAAGCAACGGTACTCATTGTCCAGCAACGCTACTCATTGTCAAGCATCGCTATTCATTCTCAAGCAACGCTACTCATTCTCAAGCAACGCTACTCATTCTCAAGCAACGCTACTAATTCCCAAGAAACGCTACTCATTCTCAAGCAACGCTTCTCATTCTCAAGCAACGCTAATCATTGTTAAGACACGCTGCTCATTGTTAAGCAACGTTACTCATTGTCAAACAACGCTACTCATTGTCAAGCAACGCTATTCATTGTATAACAACGCTACTCATTCTCAAACAACGTTACTCATTGTCAAGCAACTCTACTCATTCTCAAGCAACGCTACTCATTCTCAAGCAACGCTACTCATTATCAAGAAACGCTATTCATTTTCAAGCAACGCTACTTATTCACAAGCAACGCTACTCATAGTCAAGCAACGCTACTCATTCTCAAGCAACGCTACTCATTCTCAAGCAACGCTACTCATTCTCAAGCAACTCTACTCATTATCAAGCAACGCTACTCATTGTGAAGCAACGCTACTCATTGTCAAGCAATTCTACTCATTCTCAAGCAACGCTACTCATTCTGAAGCAACGCTCCTCATTGTTAAGCAACGCTACTCTTTGTTATGCAACGATTCTCATTTTTAAGCAACGCTACTCAATCTCAAGCAACGCTACTCATTCTCAAGTAACGCAACTCATTCTCAAGCAACGCTACTCATTCTCAAGCAACGCTACTCATTGTCAAGCAACGCTACTCATTCTCAAGCATCGCTACTCATTCTCAAGCAACACGACTCATTCTCAAGCAACGCTACTCATTCTCAAGCAACGCTACTCCTTCTCAAGCAACGCTACTCATTCTCAAGCAACGCTTCTTATTCTTAAGCAACGCTACTCATTCTCAAGCAACGCTACTCATTCTCAAGCAACGCTACTCATTCTCAAGCAACGCTACTCATTGTTAAGCAACGCTACTCATTCTCAAGCAACGCTACTCATTCTCAAGAAACGCTACTCATATTCAAGCAACGCTACTTATTGTTAAGCAACGCTTCTCTTTGTTAAGCAACAATACTCATTCTCAAGCAACGCTACTCATTCTCAAGCAACGGTACTCATTCTCAAGAAACGCTATTCATTTTCAAGCAACGCTACTCATTGTTAAGCAACGCTACTCTTTGTTAAGCAACGCTACTCATTCTTTAGCAACGCTACTCATTCTCCAGCATCGCTACTAATTCTCAAGAAACGCTACTCATTCTCAAGCAATGCTACTCATTCTCAAGCAACGCTTCTTATTCTTAAGCAACGCTACTCATTTTCAAGCAACGCTACTCATTCTCAAGCAACGCTACTCATTCTCAAGCAACGCTACTCATTGTTAAGCAACGCTGCTCCTTGTTAAGCAACGCTACTCATTCTCAAGCAACGCTACTCATTCTCAAGCAACGCTTCTTATTCTCAAGCAGCGCTACTCATTCTCAAGCAACGCTACTCATTCTCAAGCATCGCTACTAATTCTCAAGAAACGCTACCCATTCTCAAGCAACGCAACTCATTCTCAAGCAACGCTTCTTATTCTTAAGCAACGCTACTCATTCTCAAGCAACGGTATTCATTCTCAAGCAACTCTACTCATTTTCAAGCAACAGTACTCATTCTCAAGCAACGCTACTCATTCTCAAGCATCGCTACTAATTCGCAAGAAACGCTACTCATTCTCAAGCAACGCTACTCATTCTCAAGCAACGCTTCTTATTCTTAAGCAACGCTACTCATTCTCAAGCAACGGTACTCATTCTCAAGCAACGCTACTCATTCTCAAGCAACGCTACTCATTCTCAAGCATTGCTACTCATTGTTAATCAACGCTAATCATTCTCAAGCAACTCTAATCATTCTCAAGCAACGCTACTCATTCTCAAGCAACGCTACTAATTCTCAAGAAACGCTACTCATTCTCAAGCAACGCTACTCATTCTCAAGCAACGCTACTCATTCTCAAGTAACGCTACTTATTGTTAAGCAACGCTGCTCATTGTTAAACAACGCCACTCATTCTCAAGCAACGCTACTCATTCTCAAGAAATGCTACTCATTCTCAAGCAACGCTACTCATTCTCAAGCAACGCTACTCATTCTAGAGCAACGCTACTCATTATTAAGCAACGCTTCTTATTCTTAAGCAACGCTACTCATTCTCAAGCAACGCTACTTTTTCTCAAGCAACGCTACTCATTCTCAAGCAACGCTACTCATTGTTAAGCAACGCTGCTCATTGTTAAGCAACCCTACTCAATCTCAAGCAACGTTATTCATTCTCAAGTAACGCTACTCATTTTCAAGCAACGCTACTCATTATCAAGGAACGTTACTCATTCTCAAGCAACGCTACTCATTGTGAAGCAACGCTACTCATTCTCAAGCAACGCTACTCATTGTCAAGCAACACTACTCATTCTCAAGCAACGCTACTCATTCTCAAGCAATGCTTCTTATTCTTAAGCAACGCTACTCATTCTCAAGAAACGCTACTCATTCTCAAGCAACACTACTCAATATCAAGCAACGCTACTCATTGTTAAGCAACGATTCTCTTTGTTAAGCAACGATACTCATTGCTAAGCAACGCTACTCATTCTCAAGCAACGCTACTCATTCTCAAGAAACGCTACTCATTCTCAAGCAACGCTACTCATTCTCAAGCAACTCTACTCATTCTCAAGCAACGGAACTCATTCTCAATAAACGCTACTCATTCTCAAGCAACGCTAATCATTGTTAAGCAACGCTGCTCATTGTTAAGGAACGCTACTTATTCTCAAGCAACTCTATTCATTCTCAAGCAACGCTACTCATTCTCAAGCAACGCTACTCATTCTCAAGCAACTCTACTCATTCTCAAGCAACGCTACTCATTCTCAAGAAACGCTACTCATTCTCAAGCAACGCTACTCATTGTTAAGCAAAGCTACTCTTTGTTAAGTAACGATACTCATTGTTAAGCAACGCTACTCATTCTCAAGCAACGCTACTCATTGTTAAGCAACGCTGCTCATTGTTAAGCAACGCTACTCATTCTCAAGCAACGCTTCTCATTCTCAAGCAACGCTACTCATTCTTAAGAAACGCTACTCATTCCTAAGCAACGCTACTGATTCTCAAGCAACGCTACTCATTCTCAAGCAACGCTACTCATTCTCAAGCAACGCTACTCATTCTCATGCAACGCTTCTTATTCCTAAGCAACGCTACTCATTCTCAAGCAACGCTACTCATTCTCAAGCAACGCAACTCATTCTCAAGCAAAGCTACTCATTGTTAAGCAACACTGTTCATTGTTAAGCAACGCTACTCATTCTCAAGCAACGCTACTCATTCTCAAGCAACGCTTCGTATTCTCAAGCAACGCTACTCATTCTCAAGCAACGCTACTCATTCTCAAGCATCGCTACTAATTCTCAAGAAACGCTACTCATTCTCAAGCAACGCTACTCATTCTCAAGTAACGCTTCTTATTCTTAAGCAACGCTACTCATTCTCAAGCGACGGTACTCATTCTCAAGCAACGCAACTCATTCTCAAGCATCGCTACTAATTCTCAAGAAACGCTACTCATTCTCAAGCAACGCTTCTTATTCCTAAGCAACGCTACTCATTCTCAAGCAACGGTACTCATTCTCAAGCAACGCTACTTATTCTCAAGCAAAGCTACTCATTCTCAAGCAACGCTACTCATTCTCAAGCAACGCTTCTTATTCTTAAGCAACGCTACTCATTCTCAAGCAACGGTACTCATTCTCAAGCAACGTTACTCATTCTCAAGCAATGCTACTCATTCTCAAGCCACGCTACTCATTCTCAATCAATGCTACTCATTGTTAATCAACGCTACTCATTCTCAAGCAACTCTACTCATTCTCAAGCAACGCTACTCATTCTCAAGCAACGCTACTAATTCTCAAGAAATGCTACTCATTCTCAAGCAACGCTACTCATTCTCAAGCAACGCTACTCATTCTCAAACAACGCTACTCATTGTTAAGCAACGCTACTCATTGTTAAGGAACGCTGCTCATTGTTAAGCAACGCTACTCATTCTCAAGCAACGCTACTCATTCTCAAACAACGCTGCTCATTCTCAAGCAACGCTACTCATTGTTAAGCAACGCTGCTCATTGTTAAGCAACGCTACTCATTCTCAAGCAACGCTACTCATTCTCAAGAAACGTTACTCATTCTCAAGCAACGCTACTCATTCTAAAACAACGCTACTCATTCTCAAGCAATGCTTCTTATTCTCAAGCAACGCTACTCATTCTCAAGCAACGGTACTCATTCTCAAGCAACCCTACTCATTCTCAAGCATCACTACTCATTCTCAAGCAACGCTACTCATTCTCAAGCATCACTACTAATTCTCAAGAATCGCTACTCATTCTCAAGCAACGCTACTCATTCTCAAGCAACTCTTCTTATTCTTAAGCAACGCTACTCATTCTCAAGCACCGGTACTCATTCTCAAGCAACGCTACTCATTCTCAAGCAACGCTACTCATTCTCAAGCAACGCTACTCATTCTCAAGCAATGGTACTCATTGTTAATCAACGCTACTCATTCTCAAGCAACTCTACTCATTCTCAAGCAACGTTACTCATTCTCAAGCAACGCTACTCATTGTTAAGCAACTCTACTCATTCTCAAGCAACGCTACTCATTCTCAAGCAACGCTACTCATTCTCAAGCAACTCTACTTATTCTCAAGCAACGCTACTTATTCTCAAGAAACGCTACTCATTTTTATGCAAAGCTACTCATTGTTAAGCAACGCTACACTTTGTTAAGCAACGATACTCATTGTTAAGCAACGCTACTCATTCTCAAGCAACGCTATTCATTCTCAAGTAACGCAACTCATTCTCAAGAAACGCTACTCATTCTCAAGCAACGCTACTCATTCTCAAGCAACGCTACTTATTCTCAAGCAACGCTACTCATTCTCAAGCAACGCTACTCATTCTCAAGCAACGCTTCTAATTCTTTAGCAACGCTACTCATTCTCAAGCAACGCTACTCATTCTCAAGCAACGCTACTCATTCTAAAGCAACGATACTCATTGTTAAGCAACGCTGCTCATTGTCAAGCAACGCTACTCATTCTCAAGCAACGCTCCTCATTCTGAAGAAGCGCTACTCATTCTCATGCAACGCTCCTCATTCTAAAGCAACTCTACTCGTTCTTAAGCAACGCTACTCATTATCAAGCAACGCTACTCATTGTTAAGCAACTCTTCTCTTTGTTAAGCAACGATACTCATTGATAAGCAACGCTACTCATTCTCAAGCAACGCTACTCATTCTCAAGAAACGCTACTCATTCTCTAGCAACGCTACTCATTGTTAAGCAACGCTTCTCTTTGTTAAGCAACAATACTCATTGTTAATCAACGCTACTCTTTCTCAAGCAACTCTACTCATTCTCAAACAACGCTACTCATTCTCAAGCAACGCTACTAATTCTCAAGAAACGCTACTCATTCTCAAGCAACGCTACTCATTCTCAAGCAACGCTACTCATTTTCAAGCAACGCTACTCATTGTTAAGCAACGCTACTCATTGTTAAGCAACGCTGCTCATTGTTAAGCAACGCTACTCATTCTCAGGCAACGCTACTCATTCTGAAACAACGCTGCTCATTCTCAAGCAACGCTACTCATTGTTAAGCAACGCTGCTCATTGTTAAGCAACGCTACTCATTCTCAAGCAACGCTACTCATTCTCAAGAAACGTTACTCATTCTCAAGCAACGCTACTCATTCTCAAGCAACTCTACTCATTCTCAAGCAACGCTACTCATTCTAAAACAACGCTACTCATTTTCAAGCAACGCTTTTTATTCTCAAGCAACGCTACTCATTCTCAAACAACGGTACTCATTCTCAAGCAACGCTACTCATTATCAAGCATCACTACTCATTCTCAAGCAACGCTACTCATTCTCAAGCATCACTACTAATTCTCAAGAATCGCTACTCATTCTCAAGCAACGCTACTCATTCTCAAGCAACGCTTCTTATTCTTAAGCAACGCTACTCATTCTCAAGCAACGGTACTCATTCTCAAGGAACGCTACTCATTCTCAAGCAACGCTAATCATTCTCAAGCAACGCTACTCATTCTCAAGCAATGCTACTCATTGTTAATCAACGCTACTCATTCTCAAGCAACTCTACTCATTCTCAAGCAACGTTACTCATTCTCAAGCAACGCTACTCATTGTTAAGCAACTCTACTCATTCTCAAGCAACGCTACTCATTCTCAAGCAACGCAACTCATTCTCAAGCAACTCTACTCATTCTCAAGCAACGCGTCTCATTCTCAAGAAACGCTACTCATTCTCAAGCAACGCTACTCATTGTTAGGCAACGCTACACTTTGTTAAGCAACGATACTCATTCTCAAGCAACGCTTCTTATTCTTAAGCAACGCTACTCATTCTCAAGCAACGGTACTCATTCTCAAACAACGCTACTCATTCTCAAGCATCACTACTAATTCTCAAGAATCGCTACTCATTCTCAAGCAACGCTACTCATTCTCAAGCAACTCTTCTTATTCTTAAGCAACGCTACTCATTCTCAAGCAACGCTACTCATTCTCAAGCAACGCTACTCATTCTCAAGCAACGCTACTCATTCTCAAGCAATGCTACTCATTGTTAATCAACGCTACTCATTCTCAATCAACTCTACTCATTCTCAAGCAACGTTACTCATTCTCAAGCAACGCTACTCATTGTTAAGCAACTCTACTCATTATCAAGCAACGCTACTCATTCTCAAGCAACGCTACTCATTCTCAAGCAACTCTACTCATTCTCAAGCAACGCTACTCATTCTCAAGAAACGCTACTCATTCTCAAGGAAAGCTACTCATTGTTAAGCAACGCTACACTTTGTTAAGCAACGATAATCATTGTTAAGCAACGCTACTCATTCTCAAGCAACGCTACTCATTCTCAAGTAACGCAACTCATTCTCAAGCAACGCTACTCATTCTCAAGCAACGCTACTCATTCTCAAGCAACGCTACTCATTCTCAAGCAACGCTACTCATTGTGAAGCAACGCTACTCATTGTGAAGCAACGCTACTCATTCTCAAGCAACGCTACTCATTGTGAAGCAACTCTACTCATTGTGAAGCAACGCTACTCATTCTCAAGCAACGGTACTCATTCTCATGAAACGCTACTCATTCTCAAGCATTGCTACTCATTGTTAAGCAACGCTACTCATTGTTAAGCAACGCTACTCATTCTCAAGAAACGATACTCATTTTCAAGCAACGCTACTCATTGTTTAGCAACGCTACTCTTTGTTAAGCAACGATACTCATTGTTAAGTAACGCTACTTATTCTGAAGCAACGCTACTCATTCTCAAGTAACGCAACTCATTCTCAAGCAACGCTATTCATTGAATAACAACGCTACTCATTCTCAAACAACGTTACTCATTGTCAAGCAACGTTACTCATTCTCAAGCAACGTTACTCATTCTCAAGCAATGCCAATCATAGTCAAGTAACGCTACTCATAGTCAAGCAACGCTACTCATAGTCAAGCAACGCTACTTATAGTCAAGCAACGCTACTCATTGTTAAGCAACGCTACTCATTCTCAAGCAACGCTACTCATTCTCAAGCAACGCTACTCATTGTCAAGCAACGCTATTCATTGTCAAGCATCGCTACTCATTCTCAAGCAACGCTACTCATTTTCAAACAACGCTACTCATTGTCAAACAACGCTACTCATTCTCAAGCAACGGTACTCATTCGCATGAAACGCTACTCATTCTCAAGCAATGCTACTCATTGTTAATCAACGCAACTCATTCTCAAGGAACTTTAATCATTCTCAAGCAACGCTACTCATTCTCAAGCATCGCTACTAATTCTCAAGAAACGCTTCTCATTCTCAAGCAACGCTACTCATTCTCAAGCAACGCTACTCATTCTCAAGCAACGCTACTCATTCTCAAGCAACGCTTCTTATTCTTAAGCAACGCTACTCATTCTCAAGAAACGCTACTCATTCTCAAGCAACACTACTCATTCTCAAGCAACGCTACTCATTGTTAAGCAACGCTGCTCATTGTTAAGCAACTATACTCATTGCTAAGAAACGCTACTCATTCTCAAGCAACGCTACTCATTCTCAAGAAACGCTACTCATTCTCAAGCAACGCTACTCATTCTCAAGCAACTCTACTCATTCTCAAGCAACGGAACTCATTCTCAATAAACGCTACTCATTCTCAAGCAACGCTACTCATTGTTAAGCAACGCTGCTCATTGTTAAGGAACGCTACTTATTCTCAAGCAACTCTATTCATTCTCAAGCAACGCTACTCATTCTCAAGCAACGCTACTCATTCTCAAGCAACTCTACTCATTCTCAAGCAACGCTACTCATTCTCAAGAAACGCTACTCATTCTCAAGCAACGCTACTCATTGTTAAGCAAAGCTACTCTTTGTTAAGTAACGATACTCATTGTTAAGCAACGCTACTCATTCTCAAGCAACGCTACTCATTGTTAAGCAACGCTGCTCATTGTTAAGCAACGCTACTCATTCTCAAGCAACGCTTCTCATTCTCAAGCAACGCTACTCATTCTTAAGAAACGCTACTCATTCTTAAGCAACGCTACTGATTCTCAAGCAACGCTACTCATTCTCAAGCAACGCTACTCATTCTCAAGCAACGCTACTCATTTTCGTGCAACGCTTCTTATTCTTAAGCAACGCTACTCATTCTCAAGCAACACTGCTCATTGTTAAGCAACGCTACTCATTCTCAAGCAACGCTACTCATTCTCAAGCAACGCTTCTTATTTTCAAGCAACGCTACTCACTCTCAAGCAACGCTACTCACTCTCAAGCATCGCTACTAATTCTCAAGAAACGCTACTCATTCTCAAGCAACGCTACTCATTCTCAAGTAACGCTTCTTATTCTTAAGCAACGCTACTCATTCTCAAGCAACGGTACTCATTCTCAAGCAACGTTACTCATTCTCAAGCAATGCTACTCATTCTCAAGCCACGCTACTCATTCTCAAGCAATGCTACTCATTGTTAATCAACGCTACTCATTCTCAAGCAACTCTACTCATTCTCAAGCAACGCTACTCATTCTCAAGCAACGCTACTAATTCTCAAGAAACGCTACTCATTCTCAAGCAACGCTACTCATTCTCAAGCAACGCTACTCATTCTCAAGCAACGCTACTCATTGTTAAGCAACGCTACTCATTGTTAAGCAACGCTGCTCATTGTTAAGCAACGCTACTCATTCTCAAGCAACGCTACTCATTCTCAAACAACGCTGCTCATTCTCAAGCAACGCTACTGATTGTTAAGCAACGCTTCTCAATGTTAAGCAACGCTACTCATTCTCAAGCAACGCTACTCATTCTCAAGAAACGTTACTCATTCTCAAGCAACGCTACTCATTCTCAAGCAACTCTACTCATTCTCAAGCAACGCTACTCATTCTAAAACAACGCTACTCATTCTCAAGCAACGCTTCTTATTCTCAAGCAACGCTACTCATTCTCAAGCAACGGTACTCATTCTCAAGCAACGCTACTCATTCTCAAGCATCACTACTCATTCTCAAGCAACGCTACTCATTCTCAAGCATCACTACTAATTCTCAAGAATCGCTACTCATTCTCAAGCAACGCTACTCATTCTCAAGCAACGCTTCTTATTCTTAAGCAACGCTACTCATTCTCAAGCAACGGTACTCATTCTCAAGCAACGCTACTCAATCTGAAGCAACGCTACTCATTCTCAAGCAACGCTACTCATTCTCAAGCAATGCTACTCATTGTTAATCAACGCTACTCATTCTCAAGCAACTCTACTCATTCTCAAGCAACGTTACTCATTCTCAAGCAACGCTACTCATTGTTAAGCAACTCTACTCATTCTCAAGCAACGCTACTCATTCTTAAGCATCGCAACTCATTCTCAAGCAACTCTACTCATTCTCAAGCAACGTGTCTCATTCTCAAGAAACACTACTCATTCTCAAGCAACGCTACTCATTGTTAAGCAACGGTACACTTTGTTAAGCAACGATACTCATTCTCAAGCAACGCTTCTTATTTTCAAGAAACGCTACTCATTCTCAAGCAACGGTACTCATTCTCAAGCAACGCTACTCATTCTCAAGCATCACTACTAATTCTCAAGAATCGCTACTCATTCTCAAGCAACGCTACTCATTCTCAAGCAACTCTTCTTATTCTTAAGCAACGCTACTCATTCTCAAGCAACGGTACTCATTCTCAAGCAACGCTACTCATTCTCAAGCAACGCTACTTATTCTCAAGCAATGCTACTCATTGTTAATCAACGCTACTCATTCTCAAGCAACTCTACTCATTCTCAAGCAACGTTACTCATTCTCAAGCAACGCTACTCATTGTTAAGCAACTCTACTCATTATCAAGCAACGCTACTCATTCTTAAGCAACGCTACTCATTCTCAAGCAACTCTACTCATTCTCAAGCAACGCTACTCATTCTCAAGAAACGCTACTCATTCTCAAGCAAAGCTACTCATTGTTAAGCAACGCTACACTTTGTTAAGCAACGATACTCATTATTAAGCAACGCTACTCATTCTCAAGCAACGCTACTCATTCTCAAGTAACGCAACTCATTCTCAAGCAACGCTACTCATTCTCAAGCAACGCTACTCATTCTCAAGCAACGCTACTCATTCTCAAGCAACGCTACTCATTCTCAAGCAACGCTACTCATTCTCAAGCAAAGCTTCTAATTCTTTAGCAACGCTACTCATTCTCAAGGAACGCTACTCATTCTCAAGCAACGCTACTCATTCTAAAGCAACTCTACTCATTGTTAAGCAACGCTGCTCATTGTCAAGCAACGCTACTCATTCTCATCAACGCTCCTCATTCTGAAGAAGCGCTATTCATTCTCATGCAACGCTCCTCATTCTCAAGCAACTCTACTCGTTCTTAAGCAACGCTACTCATTATCAAGCAACGCTACTCATTGTTAAGCAACTCTTCTCTTTGTTAAGCAACGATACTCATTGATAAGCAACGCTACTCATTCTCAAGCAACGCTACTCATTCTCAAGAAACGCTACTCATTCTCTAGCAACGCTACTCATTGTTAAGCAACGCTTCTCTTTGTTAAGCAACAATACTCATTGTTAATCAACGCTACTCATTGTCAAGCAACGCTACTCATTCTCAAGCAACGCTACTCATTCTCAAGCAACGCTACTCATTCTCAAGCAACGCTACTCATTGTTAAGCAACGCTACTCATTGTTAAGCAACGCTGCTCATTGTTAAGCAACGCTACTCATTGTTAAGCAACGCTACTCATTCTCAAGCAACGCTACTCATTCTCAAACAACGCTGCTCATTCTCAAGCAACGCTACTCATTGTTATGCAACGCTGCTCATTGTTAAGCAACGCTACTCATTCTCAAGCAACGCTACTCATTCTCAAGAAACGTTACTCATTCTCAAGCAACGCTACTCATTCTCAAGCAACTCTACTCATTCTCAAGCAACGCTACTCATTCTAAAACAACGCTACTCATTCTCAAGCAACGCTTCTTATTCTCAAGCAACGCTACTCATTCTCAAGCAACGGTACTCATTCTCAAGCAACGCTACTCATTCTCAAGCATCACTACTCATTCTCAAGCAACGCTACTCATTCTCAAGCATCACTACTAATTCTCAAGAATCGCTACTCATTCTCAAGCAACGCTACTCATTCTCAAGCAACGCTTCTTATTCTTAAGCAACGCTACTCATTCTCAAGCAACGGTACTCATTCTCAAGCAAAGCTACTCATTCTCAAGCAACGCTACTCATTGTTAAGCAACGCTGCTCATTGTTAAGGAACGCTACTTATTCTCAAGCAACTCTATTCATTCTCAAGCAACGCTACTCATTCTCAAGCAACGCTACTCATTCTCAAGCAACTCTACTCATTCTCAAGCAACGCTACTCATTCTCAAGAAACGCTACTCATTCTCAAGCAACGCTACTCATTGTTAAGCAAAGCTACTCTTTGTTAAGTAACGATACTCATTGTTAAGCAACGCTACTCATTCTCAAGCAACGCTACTCATTGTTAAGCAACGCTGCTCATTGTTAAGCAACGCTACTCATTGTTAAGCAACGCTACTCATTCTCAAGCAACGCTACTCATTCTCAAACAACGCTGCTCATTCTCAAGCAACGCTACTCATTGTTATGCAACGCTGCTCATTGTTAAGCAACGCTACTCATTCTCAAGCAACGCTACTCATTCTCAAGAAACGTTACTCATTCTCAAGCAACGCTACTCATTCTCAAGCAACTCTACTCATTCTCAAGCAACGCTACTCATTCTAAAACAACGCTACTCATTCTCAAGCAACGCTTCTTATTCTCAAGCAACGCTACTCATTCTCAAGCAACGGTACTCATTCTCAAGCAACGCTACTCATTCTCAAGCATCACTACTCATTCTCAAGCAACGCTACTCATTCTCAAGCATCACTACTAATTCTCAAGAATCGCTACTCATTCTCAAGCAACGCTACTCATTCTCAAGCAACGCTTCTTATTCTTAAGCAACGCTACTCATTCTCAAGCAACGGTACTCATTCTCAAGCAAAGCTACTCATTCTCAAGCAACGCTACTCATTCTCAAGCAACGCTACTCATTCTCAAGCAATGCTACTCATTGTTAATCAACGCTACTCATTCATAAGCAACTCTACTCATTCTCAAGCAACGTTACTCATTCTCAAGCAACGCTACTCATTGTCAAGCAACTCTACTCATTCTCAAGCAACGCTACTCATTCTCAAGCAACGCAACTCATTCTCAAGCAACTCTACTCATTCTCAAGCAACTCTACTCATTCTCAAGCAACGCGTCTCATTCTCAAGAAACGCTACTCATTCTCAAGCAACGCTACTCATTGTTAAGCAACGCTTCTCTTTGTTAAGCAACAATACTCATTGTTAATCAACGCTACTCATTCTCAAGCAACTCTACTCATTCTCAAGCAACGCTACTAATTCTCAAGAAATGATACTCATTCTCAAGCAACGCTACTAATTCTCAAGCAACGCTACTCATTCTCAAGCAACGCTACTCATTGTTAAGCAACGCTACTCATTGTTAAGCAACGCTGCTCATTGTTAAGCAACGCTACTCATTCTCAAGCAACGCTACTCATTCTCAAACAACGCTGCTCATTCTCAAGCAACGCTACTCATTGTTAAGCAACGCTGCTCATTGTTGAGCAACGCTACTCATTCTCAAGCAACGCTACTCATTCTCAAGAAACGTTACTCATTCTCAAGCAACTCTACTCATTCTCAAGCAACGCTACTCATTCTAAAACATCGCTACTCATTCTCAAGCAACGCTTCTTATTCTCAAGCAACGCTACTCATTCTCAAGCAACGGTACTCATTCTCAAGCAACGCTACTCATTCTCAAGCATCACTACTCATTCTCAAGCAACGCTACTCATTCTCAAGCATCACTACTAATTCTCAAGAATCGCTACTCATTCTCAAGCAACGCTACTCATTCTCAAGCAACGCTTCTTATTCTTAAGTAACGCTACTCATTCTCAAGCAACGGTACTCATTCTCAAGCAACGCTACTCATTCTCAAGCAACGCTACTCATTCTCAAGCAACGCTACTCATTCTCAAGCAATGCTACTCATTGTTAATCAACGCTACTCATTCTCAAGCAACTCTACTCATTCTCAAGCAACGTTACTCATTCTCAAGCAACGCTACTCATTGTTAAGCAACTCTACTCATTTTCAAGCAACGCTACTCATTCTCAAGCAACGCAACTCATTCTCAAGCAACTCTACTCATTCTCAAGCAACGCGTCTCATTCTCAAGAAACGCTACTCATTCTCAAGCAACGCTACTCATTCTCAAGCAACGCTACTCATTCTCAAGCAACGCTTCTTATTCTTAAGCAACGCTACTCATTCTCAAGAAACGCTACTCATTCTCAAGCAACACTACTCATTCTCAAGCAACGCTACTCATTGTTAAGCAACGCTGCTCATTGTTAAGCAACGATACTCATTGCTAAGAAACGCTACTCATTCTCAAGCAACGCTACTCATTCTCAAGAAACGCTACTCATTCTCAAGCAACGCTACTCATTCTCAAGCAACTCTACTCATTCTCAAGCAACGGAACTCATTCTCAATAAACGCTACTCATTCTCAAGCAACGCTACTCATTGTTAAGCAACGCTGCTCATTGTTAAGGAACGCTACTTATTCTCAAGCAACTCTATTCATTCTCAAGCAACGCTACTCATTCTCAAGCAACGCTACTCATTCTCAAGCAACTCTACTCATTCTCAAGCAACGCTACTCATTCTCAAGAAACGCTACTCATTCTCAAGCAACGCTACTCATTGTTAAGCAAAGCTACTCTTTGTTAAGTAACGATACTCATTGTTAAGCAACGCTACTCATTCTCAAGCAACGCTACTCATTGTTAAGCAACGCTGCTCATTGTTAAGCAACGCTACTCATTCTCAAGCAACGCTTCTCATTCTCAAGCAACGCTACTCATTCTTAAGAAACGCTACTCATTCTTAAGCAACGCTACTGATTCTCAAGCAACGATACTCATTCTCAAGCAACGCTACTCATTCTCAAGCAACGCTACTCATTTTCATGCAACGCTTCTTATTCTTAAGCAACGATACTCATTCTCAAGCAACGCTACTCATTCTCAAGCAACGCTACTCATTCTCAAGCAAAGCTACTCATTGTTAAGCAACACTGCTCATTGTTAAGCAACGCTACTCATTCTCAAGCAACGCTACTCATTCTCAAGCAACGCTTCTTATTTTCAAGCAACGCTACTCACTCTCAAGCAACGCTACTTACTCTCAAGCATCGCTACTAATTCTCAAGAAACGCTACTCATACTCAAGCAACGCTACTCATTCTCAAGTAACGCTTCTTATTCTTAAGCAACGCTACTCATTCTCAAGCAACGGTACTCATTCTCAAGCAACGTTACTCATTCTCAAGCAATGCTACTCATTCTCAAGCCACGCTACTCATTCTCAAGCAATGCTACTCATTGTTAATCAACGCTACTCATTCTCAAGCAACTCTACTCATTCTCAAGCAACGCTACTCATTCTCAAGCAACGCTACTAATTCTCAAGAAACGCTACTCATTCTCAAGCAACGCTACTCATTCTCAAGCAACGCTACTCATTCTCAAGCAACGCTACTCATTCTTAAGCAACGCTACTCATTGTTAAGCAACGCTGCTCATTGTTAAGCAACGCTACTCATTCTCAAGCAACGCTACTCATTCTCAAACAACGCTGCTCATTCTCAAGCAACGCTACTGATTGTTAAGCAACGCTGCTCAATGTTAAGCAACGCTACTCATTCTCAAGCAACGCTACTCATTCTCAAGCAACTCTACTCATTCTCAAGCAACGCTACTCATTCTAAAACAACGCTACTCATTCTCAAGCAACGCTTCTTATTCTCAAGCAACGCTACTCATTCTCAAGCAACGGTACTCATTCTCAAGCAACGCTACTCATTCTCAAGCATCACTACTCATTCTCAAGCAACGCTACTCATTCTCAAGCATCACTACTAATTCTCAAGAATCGCTACTCATTCTCAAGCAACGCTACTCATTCTCAAGCAACGCTTCTTATTCTTAAGCAACGCTACTCATTCTCAAGCAACGGTACTCATTCTCAAGCAACGCTACTCATTCTGAAGCAACGCTACTCATTCTCAAGCAACGCTACTCTTTCTCAAGCAATGCTACTCATTGTTAATCAACGCTACTCATTCTCAAGCAACTCTACTCATTCTCAAGCAACGTTACTCATTCTCAAGCAACGCTACTCATTGTTAAGCAACTCTACTCATTCTCAAGCAACGCTACTCATTCTCAAGCATCGCAACTCATTCTCAAGCAACTCTACTCATTCTCAAGCAACGTGTCTCATTCTCAAGAAACACTACTCATTCTCAAGCAACGCTACTCATTGTTAAGCAACGCTACACTTTGTTAAGCAACGATACTCATTCTCAAGCAACGCTACTCATTCTCAAGAAACGCTACTCATTCTCAAGCAACGCTACTCATTGTTAAGCAAAGCTACTCTTTGTTAAGTAACGATACTCATTGTTAAGCAACGCTACTCATTCTCAAGCAACGCTACTCATTGTTAAGCAACGCTGCTCATTGTTAAGCAACGCTACTCATTGTTAAGCAACGCTACTCATTCTCAAGCAACGCTACTCATTCTCAAACAACGCTGCTCATTCTCAAGCAACGCTACTCATTGTTATGCAACGCTGCTCATTGTTAAGCAACGCTACTCATTCTCAAGCAACGCTACTCATTCTCAAGAAACGTTACTCATTCTCAAGCAACGCTACTCATTCTCAAGCAACTCTACTCATTCTCAAGCAACGCTACTCATTCTAAAACAACGCTACTCATTCTCAAGCAACGCTTCTTATTCTCAAGCAACGCTACTCATTCTCAAGCAACGGTACTCATTCTCAAGCAACGCTACTCATTCTCAAGCATCACTACTCATTCTCAAGCAACGCTACTCATTCTCAAGCATCACTACTAATTCTCAAGAATCGCTACTCATTCTCAAGCAACGCTACTCATTCTCAAGCAACGCTTCTTATTCTTAAGCAACGCTACTCATTCTCAAGCAACGGTACTCATTCTCAAGCAAAGCTACTCATTCTCAAGCAACGCTACTCATTCTCAAGCAACGCTACTCATTCTCAAGCAATGCTACTCATTGTTAATCAACGCTACTCATTCATAAGCAACTCTACTCATTCTCAAGCAACGTTACTCATTCTCAAGCAACGCTACTCATTGTCAAGCAACTCTACTCATTCTCAAGCAACGCTACTCATTCTCAAGCAACGCAACTCATTCTCAAGCAACTCTACTCATTCTCAAGCAACTCTACTCATTCTCAAGCAACGCGTCTCATTCTCAAGAAACGCTACTCATTCTCAAGCAACGCTACTCATTGTTAAGCAACGCTTCTCTTTGTTAAGCAACAATACTCATTGTTAATCAACGCTACTCATTCTCAAGCAACTCTACTCATTCTCAAGCAACGCTACTAATTCTCAAGAAATGATACTCATTCTCAAGCAACGCTACTAATTCTCAAGCAACGCTACTCATTCTCAAGCAACGCTACTCATTGTTAAGCAACGCTACTCATTGTTAAGCAACGCTGCTCATTGTTAAGCAACGCTACTCATTCTCAAGCAACGCTACTCATTCTCAAACAACGCTGCTCATTCTCAAGCAACGCTACTCATTGTTAAGCAACGCTGCTCATTGTTGAGCAACGCTACTCATTCTCAAGCAACGCTACTCATTCTCAAGAAACGTTACTCATTCTCAAGCAACTCTACTCATTCTCAAGTAACGCTACTCATTCTAAAATATCGCTACTCATTCTCAAGCAACGCTTCTTATTCTCAAGCAACGCTACTCATTCTCAAGCAACGGTACTCATTCTCAAGCAACGCTACTCATTCTCAAGCATCACTACTCATTCTCAAGCAACGCTACTCATTCTCAAGCATCACTACTAATTCTCAAGAATCGCTACTCATTCTCAAGCAACGCTACTCATTCTCAAGCAACGCTTCTTATTCTTAAGTAACGCTACTCATTCTCAAGCAACGGTACTCATTCTCAAGCAACGCTACTCATTCTCAAGCAACGCTACTCATTCTCAAGCAACGCTACTCATTCTCAAGCAATGCTACTCATTGTTAATCAACGCTACTCATTCTCAAGCAACTCTACTCATTCTCAAGCAACGTTACTCATTCTCAAGCAACGCTACTCATTGTTAAGCAACTCTACTCATTTTCAAGCAACGCTACTCATTCTCAAGCAACGCAACTCATTCTCAAGCAACTCTACTCATTCTCAAGCAACGCGTCTCATTCTCAAGAAACGCTACTCATTCTCAAGCAACGCTACTCATTCTCAAGCAACGCTACTCATTCTCAAGCAACGCTTCTTATTCTTAAGCAACGCTACTCATTCTCAAGAAACGCTACTCATTCTCAAGCAACACTACTCATTCTCAATCAACGCTACTCATTGTTAAGCAACGCTGCTCATTGTTAAGCAACGATACTCATTGCTAAGAAACGCTACTCATTCTCAAGCAACGCTACTCATTCTCAAGAAACGCTACTCATTCTCAAGCAACGCTACTCATTCTCAAGCAACTCTACTCATTCTCAAGCAACGGAACTCATTCTCAATAAACGCTACTCATTCTCAAGCAACGCTACTCATTGTTAAGCAACGCTGCTCATTGTTAAGGAACGCTACTTATTCTCAAGCAACTCTATTCATTCTCAAGCAACGCTACTCATTCTCAAGCAACGCTACTCATTCTCAAGCAACTCTACTCATTCTCAAGCAACGCTACTCATTCTCAAGAAACGCTACTCATTCTCAAGCAACGCTACTCATTGTTAAGCAAAGCTACTCTTTGTTAAGTAACGATACTCATTGTTAAGCAACGCTACTCATTCTCAAGCAACGCTACTCATTGTTAAGCAACGCTGCTCATTGTTAAGCAACGCTACTCATTCTCAAGCAACGCTTCTCATTCTCAAGCAACGCTACTCATTCTTAAGAAACGCTACTCATTCTTAAGCAACGCTACTGATTCTCAAGCAACGATACTCATTCTCAAGCAACGCTACTCATTCTCAAGCAACGCTACTCATTTTCATGCAACGCTTCTTATTCTTAAGCAACGATACTCATTCTCAAGCAACGCTACTCATTCTCAAGCAACGCTACTCATTCTCAAGCAAAGCTACTCATTGTTAAGCAACACTGCTCATTGTTAAGCAACGCTACTCATTCTCAAGCAACGCTACTCATTCTCAAGCAACGCTTCTTATTTTCAAGCAACGCTACTCACTCTCAAGCAACGCTACTTACTCTCAAGCATCGCTACTAATTCTCAAGAAACGCTACTCATACTCAAGCAACGCTACTCATTCTCAAGTAACGCTTCTTATTCTTAAGCAACGCTACTCATTCTCAAGCAACGGTACTCATTGTCAAGCAACGTTACTCATTCTCAAGCAATGCTACTCATTCTCAAGCCACGCTACTCATTCTCAAGCAATGCTACTCATTGTTAATCAACGCTACTCATTCTCAAGCAACTCTACTCATTCTCAAGCAACGCTACTCATTCTCAAGCAACGCTACTAATTCTCAAGAAACGCTACTCATTCTCAAGCAACGCTACTCATTCTCAAGCAACGCTACTCATTCTCAAGCAACGCTACTCATTCTTAAGCAACGCTACTCATTGTTAAGCAACGCTGCTCATTGTTAAGCAACGCTACTCATTCTCAAGCAACGCTACTCATTCTCAAACAACGCTGCTCATTCTCAAGCAACGCTACTGATTGTTAAGCAACGCTGCTCAATGTTAAGCAACGCTACTCATTCTCAAGCAACGCTACTCATTCTCAAGCAACTCTACTCATTCTCAAGCAACGCTACTCATTCTAAAACAACGCTACTCATTCTCAAGCAACGCTTCATATTCTCAAGCAACGCTACTCATTCTCAAGCAACGGTACTCATTCTCAAGCAACGCTACTCATTCTCAAGCATCACTACTCATTCTCAAGCAACGCTACTCATTCTCAAGCATCACTACTAATTCTCAAGAATCGCTACTCATTCTCAAGCAACGCTACTCATTCTCAAGCAACGCTTCTTATTCTTAAGCAACGCTACTCATTCTCAAGCAACGGTACTCATTCTCAAGCAACGCTACTCATTCTGAAGCAACGCTACTCATTCTCAAGCAACGCTACTCATTCTCAAGCAATGCTACTCATTGTTAATCAACGCTACTCATTCTCAAGCAACTCTACTCATTCTCAAGCAACGTTACTCATTCTCAAGCAACGCTACTCATTGTTAAGCAACTCTACTCATTCTCAAGCAACGCTACTCATTCTCAAGCATCGCAACTCATTCTCAAGCAACTCTACTCATTCTCAAGCAACGTGTCTCATTCTCAAGAAACACTACTCATTCTCAAGCAACGCTACTCATTGTTAAGCAACGCTACACTTTGTTAAGCAACGATACTCATTCTCAAGCAACGCTTCTTATTTTCAAGAAACGCTACTCATTCTCAAGCAACGGTACTCATTCTCAAGCAACGCTACTCATTCTCAAGCATCACTACTAATTCTCAAGAATCGCTACTCATTCTCAAGCAACGCTACTCATTCTCAAGCAACTCTTCTTATTCTTAAGCAACGCTACTCATTCTCAAGCAACGGTACTCATTCTCAAGCAACGCTACTCATTCTCAAGCAACGCTACTCATTCTCAAGCAATGCTACTCATTGTTAATCAACGCTACTCATTCTCAAGCAACTCTACTCATTCTCAAGCAACGTTACTCATTCTCAAGCAACGCTACTCATTGTTAAGCAACTCTACTCATTATCAAGCAACGCTACTCATTCTTAAGCAACGCTACTCATTCTCAAGCAACTCTACTCATTCTCAAGCAACGCTACTCATTCTCAAGAAACGCTACTCATTCTCAAGCAAAGCTACTCATTGTTAAGCAACGCTACACTTTGTTAAGCAACGATACTCATTATTAAGCAACGCTACTCATTCTCAAGCAACGCTACTCATTCTCAAGTAACGCAACTCATTCTCAAGCAACGCTACTCATTTTCAAGCAACGCTACTCATTCTCAAGCAACGCTACTCATTCTCAAGCAACGCTACTCATTCTCAAGCAACGCTACTCATTCTCAAGCAACGCTTCTAATTCTTTAGCAACGCTACTCATTCTCAAGCAACGCTACTCATTCTCAAGCAACGCTACTCATTCTAAAGCAACGCTACTCATTGTTAAGCAACGCTGCTCATTGTCAAGCAACGCTACTCATTCTCATCAACGCTCCTCATTCTGAAGAAGCGCTACTCATTCTCATGCAACGCTCCTCATTCTCAAGCAACTCTACTCGTTCTTAAGCAACGCTACTCATTATCAAGCAACGCTACTCATTGTTAAGCATCTCTTCTCTTTGTTAAGCAACGATACTCATTGATAAGCAACGCTACTCATTCTCAAGCAACGCTACTCATTCTCAAGAAACGCTACTCATTCTCTAGCATCGCTACTCATTGTTAAGCAACGCTTCTCTTTGTTAAGCAACAATACTCATTGTTAATCAACGCTACTCATTGTCAAGCAACGCTACTCATTCTCAAGCAACGCTACTCATTCTCAAGCAACGCTACTCATTCTCAAGCAACGCTACTCATTGTTAAGCAACGCTACTCATTGTTAAGCAACGCTGCTCATTGTTAAGCAACGCTACTCATTGTTAAGCAACGCTACTCATTCTCAAGCAACGCTACTCATTCTCAAACAACGCTGCTCATTCTCAAGCAACGCTACTCATTCTCAAGAAACGTTACTCATTCTCAAGCAACGCTACTCATTCTCAAGCAATGCTACTCATTGTTAATCAACGCTACTCATTCTCAAGCAACTCTACTCATTCTCAAGCAACGTTACTCATTCTCAAGCAACGCTACTCATTGTTAAGCAACGCTACACTTTGTTAAGCAACGATACTCATTCTCAAGCAACGCTTCTTATTTTCAAGAAACGCTACTCATTCTCAAGCAACGGTACTCATTCTCAAGCAACGCTACTCATTCTCAAGCATCACTACTAATTCTCAAGAATCGCTACTCATTCTCAAGCAACTCTACTCATTCTCAAGCAACGCTACTCATTCTAAAACAACGCTACTCATTCTCAAGCAACGCTTCTTATTCTCAAGCAACGCTACTCATTCTCAAGCAACGGTACTCATTCTCAAGCAACGCTACTCATTCTCAAGCATCACTACTCATTCTCAAGCAACGCTACTCATTCTCAAGCATCACTACTAATTCTCAAGAATCGCTACTCATTCTCAAGCAACGCTACTCATTCTCAAGCAACGCTTCTTATTCTTAAGCAACGCTACTCATTCTCAAGCAACGGTACTCATTCTCAAGCAAAGCTACTCATTCTCAAGCAACGCTACTCATTCTCAAGCAACGCTACTCATTCTCAAGCAATGCTACTCATTGTTAATCAACGCTACTCATTCATAAGCAACTCTACTCATTCTCAAGCAACGTTACTCATTCTCAAGCAACGCTACTCATTGTCAAGCAACTCTACTCATTCTCAAGCAACGCTACTCATTCTCAAGCAACGCAACTCATTCTCAAGCAACTCTACTCATTCTCAAGCAACTCTACTCATTCTCAAGCAACGCGTCTCATTCTCAAGAAACGCTACTCATTCTCAAGCAACGCTACTCATTGTTAAGCAACGCTTCTCTTTGTTAAGCAACAATACTCATTGTTAATCAACGCTACTCATTCTCAAGCAACTCTACTCATTCTCAAGCAACGCTACTAATTCTCAAGAAATGATACTCATTCTCAAGCAACGCTACTAATTCTCAAGCAACGCTACTCATTCTCAAGCAACGCTACTCATTGTTAAGCAACGCTACTCATTGTTAAGCAACGCTGCTCATTGTTAAGCAACGCTACTCATTCTCAAGCAACGCTACTCATTCTCAAACAACGCTGCTCATTCTCAAGCAACGCTACTCATTGTTAAGCAACGCTGCTCATTGTTGAGCAACGCTACTCATTCTCAAGCAACGCTACTCATTCTCAAGAAACGTTACTCATTCTCAAGCAACTCTACTCATTCTCAAGTAACGCTACTCATTCTAAAACATCGCTACTCATTCTCAAGCAACGCTTCTTATTCTCAAGCAACGCTACTCATTCTCAAGCAACGGTACTCATTCTCAAGCAACGCTACTCATTCTCAAGCATCACTACTCATTCTCAAGCAACGCTACTCATTCTCAAGCATCACTACTAATTCTCAAGAATCGCTACTCATTCTCAAGCAACGCTACTCATTCTCAAGCAACGCTTCTTATTCTTAAGTAACGCTACTCATTCTCAAGCAACGGTACTCATTCTCAAGCAACGCTACTCATTCTCAAGCAACGCTACTCATTCTCAAGCAACGCTACTCATTCTCAAGCAATGCTACTCATTGTTAATCAACGCTACTCATTCTCAAGCAACTCTACTCATTCTCAAGCAACGTTACTCATTCTCAAGCAACGCTACTCATTGTTAAGCAACTCTACTCATTTTCAAGCAACGCTACTCATTCTCAAGCAACGCAACTCATTCTCAAGCAACTCTACTCATTCTCAAGCAACGCGTCTCATTCTCAAGAAACGCTACTCATTCTCAAGCAACGCTACTCATTCTCAAGCAACGCTACTCATTCTCAAGCAACGCTTCTTATTCTTAAGCAACGCTACTCATTCTCAAGAAACGCTACTCATTCTCAAGCAACACTACTCATTCTCAATCAACGCTACTCATTGTTAAGCAACGCTGCTCATTGTTAAGCAACGATACTCATTGCTAAGAAACGCTACTCATTCTCAAGCAACGCTACTCATTCTCAAGAAACGCTACTCATTCTCAAGCAACGCTACTCATTCTCAAGCAACTCTACTCATTCTCAAGCAACGGAACTCATTCTCAATAAACGCTACTCATTCTCAAGCAACGCTACTCATTGTTAAGCAACGCTGCTCATTGTTAAGGAACGCTACTTATTCTCAAGCAACTCTATTCATTCTCAAGCAACGCTACTCATTCTCAAGCAACGCTACTCATTCTCAAGCAACTCTACTCATTCTCAAGCAACGCTACTCATTCTCAAGAAACGCTACTCATTCTCAAGCAACGCTACTCATTGTTAAGCAAAGCTACTCTTTGTTAAGTAACGATACTCATTGTTAAGCAACGCTACTCATTCTCAAGCAACGCTACTCATTGTTAAGCAACGCTGCTCATTGTTAAGCAACGCTACTCATTCTCAAGCAACGCTTCTCATTCTCAAGCAACGCTACTCATTCTTAAGAAACGCTACTCATTCTTAAGCAACGCTACTGATTCTCAAGCAACGATACTCATTCTCAAGCAACGCTACTCATTCTCAAGCAACGCTACTCATTTTCATGCAACGCTTCTTATTCTTAAGCAACGATACTCATTCTCAAGCAACGCTACTCATTCTCAAGCAACGCTACTCATTCTCAAGCAAAGCTACTCATTGTTAAGCAACACTGCTCATTGTTAAGCAACGCTACTCATTCTCAAGCAACGCTACTCATTCTCAAGCAACGCTTCTTATTTTCAAGCAACGCTACTCACTCTCAAGCAACGCTACTTACTCTCAAGCATCGCTACTAATTCTCAAGAAACGCTACTCATACTCAAGCAACGCTACTCATTCTCAAGTAACGCTTCTTATTCTTAAGCAACGCTACTCATTCTCAAGCAACGGTACTCATTGTCAAGCAACGTTACTCATTCTCAAGCAATGCTACTCATTCTCAAGCCACGCTACTCATTCTCAAGCAATGCTACTCATTGTTAATCAACGCTACTCATTCTCAAGCAACTCTACTCATTCTCAAGCAACGCTACTCATTCTCAAGCAACGCTACTAATTCTCAAGAAACGCTACTCATTCTCAAGCAACGCTACTCATTCTCAAGCAACGCTACTCATTCTCAAGCAACGCTACTCATTCTTAAGCAACGCTACTCATTGTTAAGCAACGCTGCTCATTGTTAAGCAACGCTACTCATTCTCAAGCAACGCTACTCATTCTCAAACAACGCTGCTCATTCTCAAGCAACGCTACTGATTGTTAAGCAACGCTGCTCAATGTTAAGCAACGCTACTCATTCTCAAGCAACGCTACTCATTCTCAAGCAACTCTACTCATTCTCAAGCAACGCTACTCATTCTAAAACAACGCTACTCATTCTCAAGCAACGCTTCATATTCTCAAGCAACGCTACTCATTCTCAAGCAACGGTACTCATTCTCAAGCAACGCTACTCATTCTCAAGCATCACTACTCATTCTCAAGCAACGCTACTCATTCTCAAGCATCACTACTAATTCTCAAGAATCGCTACTCATTCTCAAGCAACGCTACTCATTCTCAAGCAACGCTTCTTATTCTTAAGCAACGCTACTCATTCTCAAGCAACGGTACTCATTCTCAAGCAACGCTACTCATTCTGAAGCAACGCTACTCATTCTCAAGCAACGCTACTCATTCTCAAGCAATGCTACTCATTGTTAATCAACGCTACTCATTCTCAAGCAACTCTACTCATTCTCAAGCAACGTTACTCATTCTCAAGCAACGCTACTCATTGTTAAGCAACTCTACTCATTCTCAAGCAACGCTACTCATTCTCAAGCATCGCAACTCATTCTCAAGCAACTCTACTCATTCTCAAGCAACGTGTCTCATTCTCAAGAAACACTACTCATTCTCAAGCAACGCTACTCATTGTTAAGCAACGCTACACTTTGTTAAGCAACGATACTCATTCTCAAGCAACGCTTCTTATTTTCAAGAAACGCTACTCATTCTCAAGCAACGGTACTCATTCTCAAGCAACGCTACTCATTCTCAAGCATCACTACTAATTCTCAAGAATCGCTACTCATTCTCAAGCAACGCTACTCATTCTCAAGCAACTCTTCTTATTCTTAAGCAACGCTACTCATTCTCAAGCAACGGTACTCATTCTCAAGCAACGCTACTCATTCTCAAGCAACGCTACTCATTCTCAAGCAATGCTACTCATTGTTAATCAACGCTACTCATTCTCAAGCAACTCTACTCATTCTCAAGCAACGTTACTCATTCTCAAGCAACGCTACTCATTGTTAAGCAACTCTACTCATTATCAAGCAACGCTACTCATTCTTAAGCAACGCTACTCATTCTCAAGCAACTCTACTCATTCTCAAGCAACGCTACTCATTCTCAAGAAACGCTACTCATTCTCAAGCAAAGCTACTCATTGTTAAGCAACGCTACACTTTGTTAAGCAACGATACTCATTATTAAGCAACGCTACTCATTCTCAAGCAACGCTACTCATTCTCAAGTAACGCAACTCATTCTCAAGCAACGCTACTCATTTTCAAGCAACGCTACTCATTCTCAAGCAACGCTACTCATTCTCAAGCAACGCTACTCATTCTCAAGCAACGCTACTCATTCTCAAGCAACGCTTCTAATTCTTTAGCAACGCTACTCATTCTCAAGCAACGCTACTCATTCTCAAGCAACGCTACTCATTCTAAAGCAACGCTACTCATTGTTAAGCAACGCTGCTCATTGTCAAGCAACGCTACTCATTCTCATCAACGCTCCTCATTCTGAAGAAGCGCTACTCATTCTCATGCAACGCTCCTCATTCTCAAGCAACTCTACTCGTTCTTAAGCAACGCTACTCATTATCAAGCAACGCTACTCATTGTTAAGCATCTCTTCTCTTTGTTAAGCAACGATACTCATTGATAAGCAACGCTACTCATTCTCAAGCAACGCTACTCATTCTCAAGAAACGCTACTCATTCTCTAGCATCGCTACTCATTGTTAAGCAACGCTTCTCTTTGTTAAGCAACAATACTCATTGTTAATCAACGCTACTCATTGTCAAGCAACGCTACTCATTCTCAAGCAACGCTACTCATTCTCAAGCAACGCTACTCATTCTCAAGCAACGCTACTCATTGTTAAGCAACGCTACTCATTGTTAAGCAACGCTGCTCATTGTTAAGCAACGCTACTCATTGTTAAGCAACGCTACTCATTCTCAAGCAACGCTACTCATTCTCAAACAACGCTGCTCATTCTCAAGCAACGCTACTCATTCTCAAGAAACGTTACTCATTCTCAAGCAACGCTACTCATTCTCAAGCAATGCTACTCATTGTTAATCAACGCTACTCATTCTCAAGCAACTCTACTCATTCTCAAGCAACGTTACTCATTCTCAAGCAACGCTACTCATTGTTAAGCAACGCTACACTTTGTTAAGCAACGATACTCATTCTCAAGCAACGCTTCTTATTTTCAAGAAACGCTACTCATTCTCAAGCAACGGTACTCATTCTCAAGCAACGCTACTCATTCTCAAGCATCACTACTAATTCTCAAGAATCGCTACTCATTCTCAAGCAACGCTACTCATTCTCAAGCAACTCTTCTTATTCTTAAGCAACGCTACTCATTCTCAAGCAACGGTACTCATTCTCAAGCAACGCTACTCATTCTCAAGCAACGCTACTCATTCTCAAGCAATGCTACTCATTGTTAATCAACGCTACTCATTCTCAAGCAACTCTACTCATTCTCAAGCAACGTTACTCATTCTCAAGCAACGCTACTCATTGTTAAGCAACTCTACTCATTATCAAGCAACGCCACTCATTCTTAAGCAACGCTACTCATTCTCAAGCAACTCTACTCATTCTCAAGCAACGCTACTCATTCTCAAGAAACGCTACTCATTCTCAAGCAAAGCTACTCATTGTTAAGCAACGCTACACTTTGTTAAGCAACGATACTCATTATTAAGCAACGCTACTCATTCTCAAGCAACGCTACTCATTCTCAAGTAACGC
This sequence comes from Procambarus clarkii, assembly GCF_040958095.1. NCBI lineage: Eukaryota > Metazoa > Arthropoda > Malacostraca > Decapoda > Cambaridae > Procambarus > Procambarus clarkii. The sequence continues at coordinate 35,255,206 of NC_091178.1, read as the reverse complement.
AACTCATTCTCAAGCAACGCTACTCATTTTCAAGCAACGCTACTCATTCTCAAGCAACGCTACTCATTCTCAAGCAACGCTACTCATTCTCAAGCAACGCTACTCATTCTCAAGCAACGCTTCTAATTCTTTAGCAACGCTACTCATTCTCAAGCAACGCTACTCATTCTCAAGCAACGCTACTCATTCTAAAGCAACGCTACTCATTGTTAAGCAACGCTACTCATTCTCAAGCAACGCTTCTAATTCTTTAGCAACGCTACTCATTCTCAAGCAACGCTACTCATTCTCATGCAACGCTCCTCATTCTCAAGCAACTCTACTCGTTCTTAAGCAACGCTACTCATTATCAAGCAACGCTACTCATTGTTAAGCATCTCTTCTCTTTGTTAAGCAACGATACTCATTGATTAGCAACGCTACTCATTCTCAAGCAACGCTACTCATTCTCAAGAAACGCTACTCATTCTCTAGCATCGCTACTCATTGTTAAGCAACGCTTCTCTTTGTTAAGCAACAATACTCATTGTTAATCAACGCTACTCATTGTCAAGCAACGCTACTCATTCTCAAGCAACGCTACTCATTCTCAAGCAACGCTACTCATTCTCAAGCAACGCTACTCATTGTTAAGCAACGCTACTCATTGTTAAGCAACGCTGCTCATTGTTAAGCAACGCTACTCATTGTTAAGCAACGCTACTCATTCTCAAGCAACGCTACTCATTCTCAAACAACGCTGCTCATTCTCAAGCAACGCTACTCATTGTTATGCAACGCTGCTCATTGTTAAGCAACGCTACTCATTCTCAAGCAACGCTACTCATTCTCAAGAAACGTTACTCATTCTCAAGCAACGCTACTCATTCTCAAGCAATGCTACTCATTGTTAATCAACGCTACTCATTCTCAAGCAACTCTACTCATTCTCAAGCAACGTTACTCATTTTCAAGCAACGCTACTCATTGTTAAGCAACTCTACTCATTTTCAAGCAACGCTACTCATTCTCAAGCAACGCAACTCATTCTCAAGCAACTCTACTCATTCTCAAGCAACGCGTCTCATTCTCAAGAAACGCTACTCATTCTCAAGCAACGCTACTCATTGTTAAGCAACGCTACACTTTGTTAAGCAACGATACTCATTCTCAAGCAACGCTTCTTGTTCTCAAGCAACGCTACTCATTCTCAAGCAACGGTACTCATTCTCAAGCATCACTACTAATTCTCAAGAAACGTTACTCATTCTCAAGCAACGCTACTCATTCTCAAGCAACTCTACTCATTCTCAAGCAACGCTACTCATTCTAAAACAACGCTACTCATTCTCAAGCAACGCTTCTTATTCTTAAGTAACGCTACTCATTCTCAAGCAACGGTACTCATTCTCAAGCAACGCTACTCATTCTCAAGCAACGCTACTCATTCTCAAGCAACGCTACTCATTCTCAAGCAATGCTACTCATTGTTAATCAACGCTACTCATTCTCAAGCAACTCTACTCATTCTCAAGCAACGTTACTCATTCTCAAGCAACGCTACTCATTGTTAAGCAACTCTACTCATTTTCAAGCAACGCTACTCATTCTCAAGCAACGCAACTCATTCTCAAGCAACTCTACTCATTCTCAAGCAACGCGTCTCATTCTCAAGAAACGCTACTCATTCTCAAGCAACGCTACTCATTCTCAAGCAACGCTACTCATTCTCAAGCAACGCTTCTTATTCTTAAGCAACGCTACTCATTCTCAAGAAACGCTACTCATTGTTAAGCAACGCTGCTCATTGTTAAGCAACGATACTCATTGCTAAGAAACGCTACTCATTCTCAAGCAACGCTACTCATTCTCAAGAAACGCTACTCATTCTCTAGCATCGCTACTCATTGTTAAGCAACGCTTCTCTTTGTTAAGCAACAATACTCATTGTTAATCAACGCTACTCATTGTCAAGCAACGCTACTCATTCTCAAGCAACGCTACTCATTCTCAAGCAACGCTACTCATTCTCAAGCAACGCTACTCATTGTTAAGCAACGCTACTCATTGTTAAGCAACGCTGCTCATTGTTAAGCAACGCTACTCATTGTTAAGCAACGCTACTCATTCTCAAGCAACGCTACTCATTCTCAAACAACGCTGCTCATTCTCAAGCAACGCTACTCATTCTCAAGAAACGTTACTCATTCTCAAGCAACGCTACTCATTCTCAAGCAATGCTACTCATTGTTAATCAACGCTACTCATTCTCAAGCAACTCTACTCATTCTCAAGCAACGTTACTCATTCTCAAGCAACGCTACTCATTGTTAAGCAACGCTACACTTTGTTAAGCAACGATACTCATTCTCAAGCAACGCTTCTTATTTTCAAGAAACGCTACTCATTCTCAAGCAACGGTACTCATTCTCAAGCAACGCTACTCATTCTCAAGCATCACTACTAATTCTCAAGAATCGCTACTCATTCTCAAGCAACGCTACTCATTCTCAAGCAACTCTTCTTATTCTTAAGCAACGCTACTCATTCTCAAGCAACGGTACTCATTCTCAAGCAACGCTACTCATTCTCAAGCAACGCTACTCATTCTCAAGCAATGCTACTCATTGTTAATCAACGCTACTCATTCTCAAGCAACTCTACTCATTCTCAAGCAACGTTACTCATTCTCAAGCAACGCTACTCATTGTTAAGCAACTCTACTCATTATCAAGCAACGCCACTCATTCTTAAGCAACGCTACTCATTCTCAAGCAACTCTACTCATTCTCAAGCAACGCTACTCATTCTCAAGAAACGCTACTCATTCTCAAGCAAAGCTACTCATTGTTAAGCAACGCTACACTTTGTTAAGCAACGATACTCATTATTAAGCAACGCTACTCATTCTCAAGCAACGCTACTCATTCTCAAGTAACGCAACTCATTCTCAAGCAACGCTACTCATTTTCAAGCAACGCTACTCATTCTCAAGCAACGCTACTCATTCTCAAGCAACGCTACTCATTCTCAAGCAACGCTACTCATTCTCAAGCAACGCTTCTAATTCTTTAGCAACGCTACTCATTCTCAAGCAACGCTACTCATTCTCAAGCAACGCTACTCATTCTAAAGCAACGCTACTCATTGTTAAGCAACGCTACTCATTCTCAAGCAACGCTTCTAATTCTTTAGCAACGCTACTCATTCTCAAGCAACGCTACTCATTCTCATGCAACGCTCCTCATTCTCAAGCAACTCTACTCGTTCTTAAGCAACGCTACTCATTATCAAGCAACGCTACTCATTGTTAAGCATCTCTTCTCTTTGTTAAGCAACGATACTCATTGATAAGCAACGCTACTCATTCTCAAGCAACGCTACTCATTCTCAAGAAACGCTACTCATTCTCTAGCATCGCTACTCATTGTTAAGCAACGCTTCTCTTTGTTAAGCAACAATACTCATTGTTAATCAACGCTACTCATTGTCAAGCAACGCTACTCATTCTCAAGCAACGCTACTCATTCTCAAGCAACGCTACTCATTCTCAAGCAACGCTACTCATTGTTAAGCAACGCTACTCATTGTTAAGCAACGCTGCTCATTGTTAAGCAACGCTACTCATTGTTAAGCAACGCTACTCATTCTCAAGCAACGCTACTCATTCTCAAACAACGCTGCTCATTCTCAAGCAACGCTACTCATTGTTATGCAACGCTGCTCATTGTTAAGCAACGCTACTCATTCTCAAGCAACGCTACTCATTCTCAAGAAACGTTACTCATTCTCAAGCAACGCTACTCATTCTCAAGCAATGCTACTCATTGTTAATCAACGCTACTCATTCTCAAGCAACTCTACTCATTCTCAAGCAACGTTACTCATTTTCAAGCAACGCTACTCATTGTTAAGCAACTCTACTCATTTTCAAGCAACGCTACTCATTCTCAAGCAACGCAACTCATTCTCAAGCAACTCTACTCATTCTCAAGCAACGCGTCTCATTCTCAAGAAACGCTACTCATTCTCAAGCAACGCTACTCATTGTTAAGCAACGCTACACTTTGTTAAGCTACGATACTCATTCTCAAGCAACGCTTCTTATTCTCAAGCAACGCTACTCATTCTCAAGCAACGGTACTCATTCTCAAGCATCACTACTAATTCTCAAGAAACGTTACTCATTCTCAAGCAACGCTACTCATTCTCAAGCAACTCTACTCATTCTCAAGCAACGCTACTCATTCTAAAACAACGCTACTCATTCTCAAGCAACGCTTCTTATTCTTAAGTAACGCTACTCATTCTCAAGCAACGGTACTCATTCTCAAGCAACGCTACTCATTCTCAAGCAACGCTACTCATTCTCAAGCAACGCTACTCATTCTCAAGCAATGCTACTCATTGTTAATCAACGCTACTCATTCTCAAGCAACTCTACTCATTCTCAAGCAACGTTACTCATTCTCAAGCAACGCTACTCATTGTTAAGCAACTCTACTCATTTTCAAGCAACGCTACTCATTCTCAAGCAACGCAACTCATTCTCAAGCAACTCTACTCATTCTCAAGCAACGCGTCTCATTCTCAAGAAACGCTACTCATTCTCAAGCAACGCTACTCATTCTCAAGCAACGCTACTCATTCTCAAGCAACGCTTCTTATTCTTAAGCAACGCTACTCATTCTCAAGAAACGCTACTCATTGTTAAGCAACGCTGCTCATTGTTAAGCAACGATACTCATTGCTAAGAAACGCTACTCATTCTCAAGCAACGCTACTCATTCTCAAGAAACGCTACTCATTCTCAAGCAACGCTACTCATTCTCAAGCAACTCTACTCATTCTCAAGCAACGGAACTCATTCTCAATAAACGCTACTCATTCTCAAGCAACGCTACTCATTGTTAAGCAACGCTGCTCATTGTTAAGGAACGCTACTTATTCTCAAGCAACTCTATTCATTCTCAAGCAACGCTACTCATTCTCAAGCAACGCTACTCATTCTCAAGCAACTCTACTCATTCTCAAGCAACGCTACTCATTCTCAAGAAACGCTACTCATTCTCAAGCAACGCTACTCATTGTTAAGCAAAGCTACTCTTTGTTAAGTAACGATACTCATTGTTAAGCAACGCTACTCATTCTCAAGCAACGCTACTCATTGTTAAGCAACGCTGCTCATTGTTAAGCAACGCTACTCATTCTCAAGCAACGCTTCTCATTCTCAAGCAACGCTACTCATTCTTAAGAAACGCTACTCATTCTTAAGCAACGCTACTGATTCTCAAGCAACGATACTCATTCTCAAGCAACGCTACTCATTCTCAAGCAACGCTACTCATTTTCATGCAACGCTTCTTATTCTTAAGCAACGCTACTCATTCTCAAGCAACGCTACTCATTCTCAAGCAACGCTACTCATTCTCAAGCAAAGCTACTCATTGTTAAGCAACACTGCTCATTGTTAAGCAACGCTACTCATTCTCAAGCAACGCTACTCATTCTCAAGCAACGCTACTAATTCTCAAGAAACGCTACTCATTCTCAAGCAACGCTACTCATTCTCAAGCAACGCTACTCATTCTCAAGCAACGCTACTCATTGTTAAGCAACGCTACTCATTGTTAAGCAACGCTGCTCATTGTTAAGCAACGCTACTCATTCTCAAGCAACGCTACTCATTCTCAAACAACGCTGCTCATTCTCAAGCAACGCTACTGATTGTTAAGCAACGCTGCTCAATGTTAAGCAACGCTACTCATTCTCAAGCAACGCTACTCATTCTCAAGAAACGTTACTCATTCTCAAGCAACGCTACTCATTCTCAAGCAACTCTACTCATTCTCAAGCAACGCTACTCATTCTAAAACAACGCTACTCATTCTCAAGCAACGCTTCTTATTCTCAAGCAACGCTACTCATTCTCAAGCAACGGTACTCATTCTCAAGCAACGCTACTCATTCTCAAGCATCACTACTCATTCTCAAGCAACGCTACTCATTCTCAAGCATCACTACTAATTCTCAAGAATCGCTACTCATTCTCAAGCAACGCTACTCATTCTCAAGCAACGCTTCTTATTCTTAAGCAACGCTACTCATTCTCAAGCAACGGTACTCATTCTCAAGCAAAGCTACTCATTCTCAAGCAACGCTACTCATTCTCAAGCAACGCTACTCATTCTCAAGCAATGCTACTCATTGTTAATCAACGCTACTCATTCATAAGCAACTCTACTCATTCTCAAGCAACGTTACTCATTCTCAAGCAACGCTACTCATTGTCAAGCAACTCTACTCATTCTCAAGCAACGCTACTCATTCTCAAGCAACGCAACTCATTCTCAAGCAACTCTACTCATTCTCAAGCCACGCGTCTCATTCTCAAGAAACGCTACTCATTCTCAAGCAACGCTACTCATTGTTAAGCAACGCTTCTCTTTGTTAAGCAACAATACTCATTGTTAATCAACGCTACTCATTCTCAAGCAACTCTACTCATTCTCAAGCAACGCTACTCATTCTCAAGCAACGCTACTAATTCTCAAGAAATGATACTCATTCTCAAGCAACGCTACTCATTCTCAAGCAACGCTACTCATTCTCAAGCAACGCTACACATTGTTAAGCAACGCTACTCATTGTTAAGCAACGCTGCTCATTGTTAAGCAACGCTACTCATTCTCAAGCAACGCTACTCATTCTCAAGCAACGCTACTCATTCTCAAGCAACGCTACTCATTGTTAAGCAACGCTGCTCATTGTTGAGCAACGCTACTCATTCTCAAGCAACGCTACTCATTCTCAAGAAACGTTACTCATTCTCAAGCAACGCTACTCATTCTCAAGCAACTCTACTCATTCTCAAGCAACGCTACTCATTCTAAAACATCGCTACTCATTCTCAAGCAACGCTTCTTATTCTCAAGCAACGCTACTCATTCTCAAGCAACGGTACTCATTCTCAAGCAACGCTACTCATTCTCAAGCATCACTACTCATTCTCAAGCAACGCTACTCATTCTCAAGCATCACTTCTAATTCTCAAGAATCGCTACTCATTCTCAAGCAACGCTACTCATTCTCAAGCAACGCTTCTTATTCTTAAGTAACGCTACTCATTCTCAAGCAACGGTACTCATTCTCAAGCAACGCTACTCATTCTCAAGCAACTCTACTCATTCTCAAGATAGTGACTCATTCTCAAGCAACGCTACTCATTGTTAAGCAACTCTACTCATTTTCAAGCAACGCTACTCATTCTCAAGCAACGCAACTCATTCTCAAGCAACTCTACTCATTCTCAAGCAACGCGTCTCATTCTCAAGAAACGCTACTCATTCTCAAGCAACGCTACTCATTGTTAAGCAACGCTACACTTTGTTAAGCAACGATACTCATTCTCAAGCAACGCTTCTTATTCTCAAGCAACGCTACTCATTCTCAAGCAACGGTACTCATTCTCAAGCATCACTACTAATTCTCAAGAATCGCTACTCATTCTCAAGCAACGCTACTCATTCTCAAGCAACTCTTCTTATTCTTAAGCAACGCTACTCATTCTCAAGCAACGGTACTCATTCTCAAGCAACGCTACTCATTCTCAAGCAACGCTACTCAAACTCAAGCAACGCTACTCATTCTCAAGCAATGCTACTCATTGTTAATCAACGCTACTCATTCTCAAGCAACTCTACTCATTCTCAAGCAACGTTACTCATTCTCAAGCAAAGCTACTCATTGTTAAGCAACTCTACTCATTATCAAGCAACGCTACTCATTCTCAAGCAACGCTACTCATTCTCAAGCAACTCTACTCATTCTCAAGCAACGCTACTCATTCTCAAGAAACGCTACTCATTCTCAACAAATCTACTCATTGTTAAGCAACGCTACACTTTGCTAAGCAACGATACTCATTGTTAAGCAACGCTACTCATTCTCAAGCAACGCTACTCATTCTCAAGTAACGCAACTCATTCTCAAGCAACGCTACTCATTCTCAAGCAACGCTACTCATTCTCAAGCAATGCTACTCATTCTCAAGCAACGCTACTCATTCTCAAGCAACGCTACTCATTCTCAAGCAACGCTTCTAATTCTTTAGCAACGCTACTCATTCTCAAGCAACGCTACTCATTCTCAAGCAACGCTACTCATTCTCAAGCAACGCTGCTCATTGTCAAGCAACGCTACTCATTCTCAAGCAACACTCCTCATTCTGAAGAAGCGCTACTCATTCTCATGCAGCGCTCCTCATTCTCAAGCAACTCTACTCGTTCTTAAGCAACGCTACTCATTATCAAGCAACGCTACTCATTGTTAAGCAACTCTTCTCTTTGTTAAGCAACGATACTCATTGATAAGCAACGCTACTCATTCTCAAGAAACGCTTCTCATTCGCAAGAAACGCTACTCATTCTCAAGCAACGCTACTCATTGTTAAGCAACGCTTCTCTTTGTTAAGCAACAATACTCATTGTTAAGCAACGCTACCCATTCTCAAGCAACGCTACTCATTCTCAAGTAACGCAACTCATTCTCAAGCAAAGCTACTCATTCTCAAGCATCCCTACTCATTCTCAAGCAACGCTACTCATTCTCAAGCAACGCTACTCGTTCTCAAGCAACGCTACTAACTCTCAAGAAACGCTACTCATTCTCAAGCAACGCTTCTCATTCTCAAGCAACGCTACTCATTGTGAAGCAACGCTGCTCATTGTTAAGCAACGCTACTCATTGTCAAAGAAAGCTACTCATTGTCAAGCAACGCTATTCATTGTATAACAACGCTACTCATTCTCAAACAACGCTACTCATTCTCAAGCAACGCTACTCATTCACAAGCAACGCTTCTCATTCTCAAGCAACGCTACTCATTGTCAAGCATCGCTACTCATTCTCAAGAAACGCTACTCATTCTCAAGAAACGCTACTCATTCTCAAGCAACGCTGCTCATTGTCAAGCATCGCTACTCATTCTCAAGCAACGCTACTCATTCTCAAGAAACGCTACTCATTCTCAAGCAACGCTACTCATTGTTAAGCAACGCTTCTCTATGTTAAGTAACAATACTCATTGTTAAACAACGCTACTCATTCTCAAGCAACGCTACTCATTCTCAAGCAACGGTACTCATTGTCAAGCAACGCTACTCATTGTCAAGCATCGCTACTCATTCTCAAGCAACGCTACTCATTCTCAAGCAACGCTACTCATTCTCAAGCAACGCTACTAATTCTCAAGAAACGCTACTCATTCTCACGCAACGTTACTCATTCTCAAGCAACGCTACTCATTCTCAAGCAACGCTACTCATTCTCAAGCAACGCTTTTTATTCTTAAGCAACGCTACTCATTCTCAAGCAACGCTTTTTATTCTTAAGCAACGCTACTCATTCTCAAGCAACGCTACTCATTGTCAAACAATGCTACTCATTCTCAAGCAGCGGCACTCATTCTCATTAAACGCTACTCATTCTCAAGCAATGCAACTCATTGTTAATCAACGCTACTCATTCTCAAGCAACTCTACTCATTCTCAAGCAACGCTACTCATTCTCAAGCAACGCTGCTAATTCTCAAGAAACGCTACTCATTCTCAAGCAACGCTACTCATTCTCAAGCAACGCTACTCATTCTCAAGCAACGCTACTCATTGTTAAGCAACGCTGCTCATTGTTAAGCAACGCTACTCATTCTCAAGCAACGCTACTCATTATCATGAAACGCTACTCATTTTTAAGCAACGCTACTCATTCTCAAGCAACTCTGCTCATTCTCAAGCAACGCTACTCATTCTCAAGCAACGCTACTCATTGTTAAGCAACTCTACTCATTTTCAAGCATCGCTACTCATTCTCAAGCAACGCAACTCATTCTCAAGCAACTCTACTCATTCTCAAGCAACGCGTCTCATTCTCAAGAAACGCTACTCATTCTCAAGCAACGCTACTCATTCTCAAGCAACGCTACTCCTTCTCAAGCAACGCTTCTTATTCTTAAGCAACGCTACTCATTCTCAAGAAACGCTACTCATTCTCAAGCAACACTACTCATTCTCAAGCAACGCTACTCATTGTTAAGCAACGCTGCTCATTGTTAAGCAACGATACTCATTGCTAAGAAACGCTACTCATTCTCAAGCAACGCTACTCATTCTCAAGAAACGCTACTCATTCTCAAGCAACGCTACTCATTCTCAAGCAACTCTACTCATTCTCAAGCAACGGAACTCATTCTCAATAAACGCTACTCATTCTCAAGCAACGCTACTCATTGTTAAGCAACGCTGCTCATTGTTAAGGAACGCTACTTATTCTCAAGCAACTCTACTCATTCTCAAGCAACGCTACTCATTCTCAAGAAACGCTACTCATTCTCAAGCAACGCTACTCATTGTTAAGCAAAGCTACTCTTTGTTAAGTAACGATACTCATTGTTAAGCAACGCTACTCATTCTCAAGCAACGCTACTCATTGTTAAGCAACGCTGCTCATTGTTAAGCAACGCTACTCATTCTCAAGCAACGCTTCTCATTCTCAAGCAACGCTACTCATTCTTAAGAAACGCTACTCATTCTTAAGCAACGCTACTGATTCTCAAGCAACGATACTCATTCTCAAGCAACGCTACTCATTCTCAAGCAACGCTACTCATTTTCATGCAACGCTTCTTATTCTTAAGCAACGCTACTCATTCTCAAGCAACGCTACTCATTCTCAAGCAACGCTACTCATTCTCAAGCAAAGCTACTCATTGTTAAGCAACACTGCTCATTGTTAAGCAACGCTACTCATTCTCAAGCAACGCTACTCATTCTCAAGCAACGCTTCTTATTTTCAAGCAACGCTACTCACTCTCAAGCAACGCTACTTACTCTCAAGCATCGCTACTAATTCTCAAGAAACGCTACTCATACTCAAGCAACGCTACTCATTCTCAAGTAACGCTTCTTATTCTTAAGCAACGCTACTCATTCTCAAGCAACGGTACTCATTCTCAAGCAACGTTACTCATTCTCAAGCAATGCTACTCATTCTCAAGCCACGCTACTCATTCTCAAGCAATGCTACTCATTGTTAATCAACGCTACTCATTCTCAAGCAACTCTACTCATTCTCAAGCAACGCTACTCATTCTCAAGCAACGCTACTAATTCTCAAGAAACGCTACTCATTCTCAAGCAACGCTACTCATTCTCAAGCAACGCTACTCATTCTCAAGCAACGCTACTCATTGTTAAGCAACGCTACTCATTGTTAAGCAACGCTGCTCATTGTTAAGCAACGCTACTCATTCTCAAGCAACGCTACTCATTCTCAAACAACGCTGCTCATTCTCAAGCAACGCTACTCATTGTTAAGCAACGCTGCTCATTGTTAAGCAACGCTACTCATTCTCAAGCAACGCTACTCATTCTCAAACAACGCTGCTCATTCTCAAGCAACGCTACTGATTGTTAAGCAACGCTGCTCAATGTTAAGCAACGCTACTCATTCTCAAGCAACGCTACTCATTCTCAAGAAACGTTACTCATTCTCAAGCAACGCTACTCATTCTCAAGCAACTCTACTCATTCTCAAGCAACGCTACTCATTCTAAAACAACGCTACTCATTCTCAAGCAACGCTTCTTATTCTCAAGCAACGCTACTCATTCTCAAGCAACGGTACTCATTCTCAAGCAACGCTACTCATTCTCAAGCATCACTACTCATTCTCAAGCAACGCTACTCATTCTCAAGCATCACTACTAATTCTCAAGAATCGCTACTCATTCTCAAGCAACGCTACTCATTCTCAAGCAACGCTTCTTATTCTTAAGCAACGCTACTCATTCTCAAGCAACGGTACTCATTCTCAAGCAACGCTACTCATTCTGAAGCAACGCTACTCATTCTCAAGCAACGCTACTCATTCTCAAGCAATGCTACTCATTGTTAATCAACGCTACTCATTCTCAAGCAACTCTACTCATTCTCAAGCAACGTTACTCATTCTCAAGCAACGCTACTCATTGTTAAGCAACTCTACTCATTCTCAAGCAACGCTACTCATTCTGAAGCATCGCAACTCATTCTCAAGCAACTCTACTCATTCTCAAGCAACGTGTCTCATTCTCAAGAAACACTACTCATTCTCAAGCAACGCTACTCATTGTTAAGCAACGCTACACTTTGTTAAGCAACGATACTCATTCTCAAGCAACGCTTCTTATTTTCAAGAAACGCTACTCATTCTCAAGCAACGGTACTCATTCTCAAGCAACGCTACTCATTCTCAAGCAACACTACTAATTCTCAAGAATCGCTACTCATTCTCAAGCAACGCTACTCATTCTCAAGCAACTCTTCTTATTCTTAAGCAACGCTACTCATTCTCAAGCAACGGTACTCATTCTCAAGCAACGCTACTCATTCTCAAGCAACGCTACTCATTCTCAAGCAATGCTACTCATTGTTAATCAACGCTACTCATTCTCAAGCAACTCTACTCATTCTCAAGCAACGTTACTCATTCTCAAGCAACGCTACTCATTGTTAAGCAACTCTACTCATTATCAAGCAACGCTACTCATTCTTAAGCAACGCTACTCATTCTCAAGCAACGCTACTCATTCTCAAGAAACGCTACTCATTCTCAAGCAAAGCTACTCATTGTTAAGCAACGCTACACTTTGTTAAGCAACGATACTCATTATTAAGCAACGCTACTCATTCTCAAGTAACGCAACTCATTCTCAAGCAACGCTACTCATTTTCAAGCAACGCTACTCATTCTCAAGCAACGCTACTCATTCTCAAGCAACGCTACTCATTCTCAAGCAACGCTACTCATTCTCAAGCAACGCTTCTAATTCTTTAGCAACGCTACTCATTCTCAAGCAACGCTACTCATTCTAAAGCAACGCTACTCATTGTTAAGCAACGCTGCTCATTGTCAAGCAACGCTACTCATTCTCATCAACGCTCCTCATTCTGAAGAAGCGCTACTCATTCTCATGCAACGCTCCTCATTCTCAAGCAACTCTACTCGTTCTTAAGCAACGCTACTCATTATCAAGCAACGCTACTCATTGTTAAGCATCTCTTCTCTTTGTTAAGCAACGATACTCATTGATAAGCAACGCTACTCATTCTCAAGCAACGCTACTCATTCTCAAGAAACGCTACTCATTCTCTAGCATCGCTACTCATTGTTAAGCAACGCTTCTCTTTGTTAAGCAACAATACTCATTGTTAATCAACGCTACTCATTGTCAAGCAACGCTACTCATTCTCAAGCAACGCTACTCATTCTCAAGCAACGCTACTCATTCTCAAGCAACGCTACTCATTGTTAAGCAACGCTACTCATTGTTAAGCAACGCTGCTCATTGTTAAGCAACGCTACTCATTGTTAAGAAACGCTACTCATTCTCAAGCAACGCTACTCATTCTCAAACAACGCTGCTCATTCTCAAGCAACGCTACTCATTGTTATGCAACGCTGCTCATTGTTAAGCAACGCTACTCATTCTCAAGCAACGCTACTCATTCTCAAGAAACGTTACTCATTCTCAAGCAACGCTACTCATTCTCAAGCAATGCTACTCATTGTTAATCAACGCTACTCATTCTCAAGCAACTCTACTCATTCTCAAGCAACGTTACTCATTCTCAAGCAACGCTACTCATTGTTAAGCAACTCTACTCATTTTCAAGCAACGCTACTCATTCTCAAGCAACGCTACTCATTGTTATGCAACGCTGCTCATTGTTAAGCAACGCTACTCATTCTCAAGCAACGCTACTCATTCTCAAGAAACGTTACTCATTCTCAAGCAACGCTACTCATTCTCAAGCAATGCTACTCATTGTTAATCAACGCTACTCATTCTCAAGCAACTCTACTCATTCTCAAGCAACGTTACTCATTCTCAAGCAACGCTACTCATTGTTAAGCAACTCTACTCATTTTCAAGCAACTCTACTCATTCTCAAGCAACGCGTCTCATTCTCAAGAAACGCTACTCATTCTCAAGCAACGCTACTCATTGTTAAGCAACGCTACACTTTGTTAAGCAACGATACTCATTCTCAAGCAACGCTTCTTATTCTCAAGCAACGCTACTCATTCTCAAGCAACGGTACTCATTCTCAAGCATCACTACTAATTCTCAAGAAACGTTACTCATTCTCAAGCAACGCTACTCATTCTCAAGCAACTCTACTCATTCTCAAGCAACGCTACTCATTCTAAAACAACGCTACTCATTCTCAAGCAACGCTTCTTATTCTCAAGCAACGCTACTCATTCTCAAGCAACGGTACTCATTCTCAAGCAACGCTACTCATTCTCAAGCATTACTACTCATTCTCAAGCAACGCTACTCATTCTCAAGCATCACTACTAATTCTCAAGAATCGCTACTCATTCTCAAGCAACGCTACTCATTCTCAAGCAACGCTTCTTATTCTTAAGCAACGCTACTCATTCTCAAGCAACGGTACTCATTCTCAAGCAAAGCTACTCATTCTCAAGCAACGCTACTCATTCTCAAGCAACGCTACTCCTTCTCAAGCAATGCTACTCATTGTTAATCAACGCTACTCATTCATAAGCAACTCTACTCATTCTCAAGCAACGTTACTCATTCTCAAGCAACGCTACTCATTGTCAAGCAACTCTACTCATTCTCAAGCAACGCTACTCATTCTCAAGCAACGCAACTCATTCTCAAGCAACTCTACTCATTCTCAAGCCACGCGTCTCATTCTCAAGAAACGCTACTCATTCTCAAGCAACGCTACTCATTGTTAAGCAACGCTTCTCTTTGTTAAGCAACAATACTCATTGTTAATCAACGCTACTCATTCTCAAGCAACTCTACTCATTCTCAAGCAACGCTACTCATTCTCAAGCAACGCTACTAATTCTCAAGAAATGATACTCATTCTCAAGCAACGCTACTCATTCTCAAGCAACGCTACTCATTCTCAAGCAACGCTACACATTGTTAAGCAACGCTACTCATTGTTAAGCAACGCTGCTCATTGTTAAGCAACGCTACTCATTCTCAAGCAACGGTACTCATTCTCAAGCAACGCTACTCATTCTCAAGCAACGCTACTCATTGTTAAGCAACGCTGCTCATTGTTGAGCAACGCTACTCATTCTCAAGCAACGCTACTCATTCTCAAGAAACGTTACTCATTCTCAAGCAACGCTACTCATTCTCAAGCAACTCTACTCATTCTCAAGCAACGCTACTCATTCTAAAACAACGCTACTCATTCTCAAGCAACGCTTCTTATTCTCAAGCAACGCTACTCATTCTCAAGCAACGGTACTCATTCTCAAGCAACGCTACTCATTCTCAAGCATCACTACTCATTCTCAAGCAACGCTACTCATTCTCAAGCATCACTACTAATTCTCAAGAATCGCTACTCATTCTCAAGCAACGCTACTCATTCTCAAGCAACGCTTCTTATTCTTAAGCAACGCTACTCATTCTCAAGCAACGGTACTCATTCTCAAGCAACGCTACTCATTCTGAAGCAACGCTACTCATTCTCAAGCAACGCTACTCATTCTCAAGCAATGCTACTCATTGTTAATCAACGCTACTCATTCTCAAGCAACTCTACTCATTCTCAAGCAACGTTACTCATTCTCAAGCAACGCTACTCATTGTTAAGCAACTCTACTCATTCTCAAGCAACGCTACTCATTCTGAAGCATCGCAACTCATTCTCAAGCAACTCTACTCATTCTCAAGCAACGTGTCTCATTCTCAAGAAACACTACTCATTCTCAAGCAACGCTACTCATTGTTAAGCAACGCTACACTTTGTTAAGCAACGATACTCATTCTCAAGCAACGCTTCTTATTTTCAAGAAACGCTACTCATTCTCAAGCAACGGTACTCATTCTCAAGCAACGCTACTCATTCTCAAGCATCACTACTAATTCTCAAGAATCGCTACTCATTCTCAAGCAACGCTACTCATTCTCAAGCAACTCTTCTTATTCTTAAGCAACGCTACTCATTCTCAAGCAACGGTACTCATTCTCAAGCAACGCTACTCATTCTCAAGCAACGCTACTCATTCTCAAGCAATGCTACTCATTGTTAATCAACGCTACTCATTCTCAAGCAACTCTACTCATTCTCAAGCAACGTTACTCATTCTCAAGCAACGCTACTCATTGTTAAGCAACTCTACTCATTATCAACAACGCTACTCATTCTTAAGCAACGCTACTCATTCTCAAGCAACTCTACTCATTCTCAAGCAACGCTACTCATTCTCAAGAAACGCTACTCATTCTCAAGCAAAGCTACTCATTGTTAAGCAACGCTACACTTTGTTAAGCAACGATACTCATCATTAAGCAACGCTACTCATTCTCAAGTAACGCAACTCATTCTCAAGCAACGCTACTCATTTTCAAGCAACGCTACTCATTCTCAAGCAACGCTACTCATTCTCAAGCAACGCTACTCATTCTCAAGCAACGCTACTCATTCTCAAGCAACGCTTCTAATTCTTTAGCAACGCTACTCATTCTCAAGCAACGCTACTCATTCTAAAGCAACGCTACTCATTGTTAAGCAACGCTGCTCATTGTCAAGCAACGCTACTCATTCTCATCAACGCTCCTCATTCTGAAGAAGCGCTACTCATTCTCATGCAACGCTCCTCATTCTCAAGCAACTCTACTCGTTCTTAAGCAACGCTACTCATTATCAAGCAACGCTACTCATTGTTAAGCATCTCTTCTCTTTGTTAAGCAACGATACTCATTGATAAGCAACGCTACTCATTCTCAAGCAACGCTACTCATTCTCAAGAAACGCTACTCATTCTCTAGCATCGCTACTCATTGTTAAGCAACGCTTCTCTTTGTTAAGCAACAATACTCATTGTTAATCAACGCTACTCATTGTCAAGCAACGCTACTCATTCTCAAGCAACGCTACTCATTCTCAAGCAACGCTACTCATTCTCAAGCAACGCTACTCATTGTTAAGCAACGCTACTCATTGTTAAGCAACGCTGCTCATTGTTAAGCAACGCTACTCATTGTTAAGAAACGCTACTCATTCTCAAGCAACGCTACTCATTCTCAAACAACGCTGCTCATTCTCAAGCAACGCTACTCATTGTTATGCAACGCTGCTCATTGTTAAGCAACGCTACTCATTCTCAAGCAACGCTACTCATTCTCAAGAAACGTTACTCATTCTCAAGCAACGCTACTCATTCTCAAGCAATGCTACTCATTGTTAATCAACGCTACTCATTCTCAAGCAACTCTACTCATTCTCAAGCAACGTTACTCATTCTCAAGCAACGCTACTCATTGTTAAGCAACTCTACTCATTTTCAAGCAACGCTACTCATTCTCAAGCAACGCAACTCATTCTCAAGCAACTCTACTCATTCTCAAGCAACGCGTCTCATTCTCAAGAAACGCTACTCATTCTCAAGCAACGCTACTCATTGTTAAGCAACGCTACACTTTGTTAAGCAACGATACTCATTCTCAAGCAACGCTTCTTATTCTCAAGCAACGCTACTCATTCTCAAGCAACGGTACTCATTCTCAAGCATCACTACTAATTCTCAAGAAACGTTACTCATTCTCAAGCAACGCTACTCATTCTCAAGCAACTCTACTCATTCTCAAGCAACGCTACTCATTCTAAAACAACGCTACTCATTCTCAAGCAACGCTTCTTATTCTCAAGCAACGCTACTCATTCTCAAGCAACGGTACTCATTCTCAAGCAACGCTACTCATTCTCAAGCATTACTACTCATTCTCAAGCAACGCTACTCATTCTCAAGCATCACTACTAATTCTCAAGAATCGCTACTCATTCTCAAGCAACGCTACTCATTCTCAAGCAACGCTTCTTATTCTTAAGCAACGCTACTCATTCTCAAGCAACGGTACTCATTCTCAAGCAAAGCTACTCATTCTCAAGCAACGCTACTCATTCTCAAGCAACGCTACTCCTTCTCAAGCAATGCTACTCATTGTTAATCAACGCTACTCATTCATAAGCAACTCTACTCATTCTCAAGCAACGTTACTCATTCTCAAGCAACGCTACTCATTGTCAAGCAACTCTACTCATTCTCAAGCAACGCTACTCATTCTCAAGCAACGCAACTCATTCTCAAGCAACTCTACTCATTCTCAAGCAACGCGTCTCATTCTCAAGAAACGCTACTCATTCTCAAGCAACGCTACTCATTGTTAAGCAACGCTTCTCTTTGTTAAGCAACAATACTCATTGTTAATCAACGCTACTCATTCTCAAGCAACTCTACTCATTCTCAAGCAACGCTACTCATTCTCAAGCAACGCTACTAATTCTCAAGAAATGATACTCATTCTCAAGCAACGCTACTCATTCTCAAGCAACGCTACTCATTCTCAAGCAACGCTACACATTGTTAAGCAACGCTACTCATTGTTAAGCAACGCTGCTCATTGTTAAGCAACGCTACTCATTCTCAAGCAACGGTACTCATTCTCCAGCAACGCTACTCATTCTCAAGCAACGCTACTCATTGTTAAGCAACGCTGCTCATTGTTGAGCAACGCTACTCATTCTCAAGCAACGCTACTCATTCTCAAGAAACGTTACTCATTCTCAAGCAACGCTACTCATTCTCAAGCAACTCTACTCATTCTCAAGCAACGCTACTCATTCTAAAACATCGCTACTCATTCTCAAGCAACGCTTCTTATTCTCAAGCAACGCTACTCATTCTCAAGCAACGGTACTCATTCTCAAGCAACGCTACTCATTCTCAAGCATCACTACTCATTCTCAAGCAACGCTACTCATTCTCAAGCATCACTTCTAATTCTCAAGAATCGCTACTCATTCTCAAGCAACGCTACTCATTCTCAAGCAACGCTTCTTATTCTTAAGTAACGCTACTCATTCTCAAGCAACGGTACTCATTCTCAAGCAACGCTACTCATTCTCAAGCAACGCTACTCATTCTCAAGCAACGCTACTCATTCTCAAGCAATGCTACTCATTGTTAATCAACGCTACTCATTCTCAAGCAACTCTACTCATTCTCAAGCAACGTTACTCATTCTCAAGCAACGCTACTCATTGTTAAGCAACTCTACTCATTTTCAAGCAACGCTACTCATTCTCAAGCAACGCAACTCATTCTCAAGCAACTCTACTCATTCTCAAGCAACGCGTCTCATTCTCAAGAAACGCTACTCATTCTCAAGCAACGCTACTCATTGTTAAGCAACGCTACACTTTGTTAAGCAACGATACTCATTCTCAAGCAACGCTTCTTATTCTCAAGCAACGCTACTCATTCTCAAGCAACGGTACTCATTCTCAAGCATCACTACTAATTCTCAAGAATCGCTACTCATTCTCAAGCAACGCTACTCATTCTCAAGCAACTCTTCTTATTCTTAAGCAACGCTACTCATTCTCAAGCAACGGTACTCATTCTCAAGCAACGCTACTCATTCTCAAGCAACGCTACTCAAACTCAAGCAACGCTACTCATTCTCAAGCAATGCTACTCATTGTTAATCAACGCTACTCATTCTCAAGCAACTCTACTCATTCTCAAGCAACGTTACTCATTCTCAAGCAAAGCTACTCATTGTTAAGCAACTCTACTCATTATCAAGCAACGCTACTCATTCTCAAGCAACGCTACTCATTCTCAAGCAACTCTACTCATTCTCAAGCAACGCTACTCATTCTCAAGAAACGCTACTCATTCTCAACAAATCTACTCATTGTTAAGCAACGCTACACTTTGCTAAGCAACGATACTCATTGTTAAGCAACGCTACTCATTCTCAAGCAACGCTACTCATTCTCAAGTAACGCAACTCATTCTCAAGCAACGCTACTCATTCTCAAGCAACGCTACTCATTCTCAAGCAATGCTACTCATTCTCAAGCAACGCTACTCATTCTCAAGCAACGCTACTCATTCTCAAGCAACGCTTCTAATTCTTTAGCAACGCTACTCATTCTCAAGCAACGCTACTCATTCTCAAGCAACGCTACTCATTCTCAAGCAACGCTGCTCATTGTCAAGCAACGCTACTCATTCTCATCAACGCTCCTCATTCTGAAGAAGCGCTACTCATTCTCATGCAACGCTCCTCATTCTCAAGCAACTCTACTCGTTCTTAAGCAACGCTACTCATTATCAAGCAACGCTACTCATTGTTAAGCATCTCTTCTCTTTGTTAAGCAACGATACTCATTGATAAGCAACGCTACTCATTCTCAAGCAACGCTACTCATTCTCAAGAAACGCTACTCATTC
Organism: Procambarus clarkii; assembly: GCF_040958095.1. Lineage (NCBI taxonomy): Eukaryota > Metazoa > Arthropoda > Malacostraca > Decapoda > Cambaridae > Procambarus > Procambarus clarkii. Next base: position 35,234,884 of record NC_091178.1, on the reverse strand, counting down.
TCTAGCATCGCTACTCATTGTTAAGCAACGCTTCTCTTTGTTAAGCAACAATACTCATTGTTAATCAACGCTACTCATTGTCAAGCAACGCTACTCATTCTCAAGCAACGCTACTCATTCTCAAGCAACGCTACTCATTCTCAAGCAACGCTACTCATTGTTAAGCAACGCTACTCATTGTTAAGCAACGCTGCTCATTGTTAAGCAACGCTACTCATTGTTAAGAAACGCTACTCATTCTCAAGCAACGCTACTCATTCTCAAACAACGCTGCTCATTCTCAAGCAACGCTACTCATTGTTATGCAACGCTGCTCATTGTTAAGCAACGCTACTCATTCTCAAGCAACGCTACTCATTCTCAAGAAACGTTACTCATTCTCAAGCAACGCTACTCATTCTCAAGCAATGCTACTCATTGTTAATCAACGCTACTCATTCTCAAGCAACTCTACTCATTCTCAAGCAACGTTACTCATTCTCAAGCAACGCTACTCATTGTTAAGCAACTCTACTCATTTTCAAGCAACGCTACTCATTCTCAAGCAACGCTACTCATTGTTATGCAACGCTGCTCATTGTTAAGCAACGCTACTCATTCTCAAGCAACGCTACTCATTCTCAAGAAACGTTACTCATTCTCAAGCAACGCTACTCATTCTCAAGCAATGCTACTCATTGTTAATCAACGCTACTCATTCTCAAGCAACTCTACTCATTCTCAAGCAACGTTACTCATTCTCAAGCAACGCTACTCATTGTTAAGCAACTCTACTCATTTTCAAGCAACTCTACTCATTCTCAAGCAACGCGTCTCATTCTCAAGAAACGCTACTCATTCTCAAGCAACGCTACTCATTGTTAAGCAACGCTACACTTTGTTAAGCAACGATACTCATTCTCAAGCAACGCTTCTTATTCTCAAGCAACGCTACTCATTCTCAAGCAACGGTACTCATTCTCAAGCATCACTACTAATTCTCAAGAAACGTTACTCATTCTCAAGCAACGCTACTCATTCTCAAGCAACTCTACTCATTCTCAAGCAACGCTACTCATTCTAAAACAACGCTACTCATTCTCAAGCAACGCTTCTTATTCTCAAGCAACGCTACTCATTCTCAAGCAACGGTACTCATTCTCAAGCAACGCTACTCATTCTCAAGCATTACTACTCATTCTCAAGCAACGCTACTCATTCTCAAGCATCACTACTAATTCTCAAGAATCGCTACTCATTCTCAAGCAACGCTACTCATTCTCAAGCAACGCTTCTTATTCTTAAGCAACGCTACTCATTCTCAAGCAACGGTACTCATTCTCAAGCAAAGCTACTCATTCTCAAGCAACGCTACTCATTCTCAAGCAACGCTACTCCTTCTCAAGCAATGCTACTCATTGTTAATCAACGCTACTCATTCATAAGCAACTCTACTCATTCTCAAGCAACGTTACTCATTCTCAAGCAACGCTACTCATTGTCAAGCAACTCTACTCATTCTCAAGCAACGCTACTCATTCTCAAGCAACGCAACTCATTCTCAAGCAACTCTACTCATTCTCAAGCCACGCGTCTCATTCTCAAGAAACGCTACTCATTCTCAAGCAACGCTACTCATTGTTAAGCAACGCTTCTCTTTGTTAAGCAACAATACTCATTGTTAATCAACGCTACTCATTCTCAAGCAACTCTACTCATTCTCAAGCAACGCTACTCATTCTCAAGCAACGCTACTAATTCTCAAGAAATGATACTCATTCTCAAGCAACGCTACTCATTCTCAAGCAACGCTACTCATTCTCAAGCAACGCTACACATTGTTAAGCAACGCTACTCATTGTTAAGCAACGCTGCTCATTGTTAAGCAACGCTACTCATTCTCAAGCAACGGTACTCATTCTCAAGCAACGCTACTCATTCTCAAGCAACGCTACTCATTGTTAAGCAACGCTGCTCATTGTTGAGCAACGCTACTCATTCTCAAGCAACGCTACTCATTCTCAAGAAACGTTACTCATTCTCAAGCAACGCTACTCATTCTCAAGCAACTCTACTCATTCTCAAGCAACGCTACTCATTCTAAAACAACGCTACTCATTCTCAAGCAACGCTTCTTATTCTCAAGCAACGCTACTCATTCTCAAGCAACGGTACTCATTCTCAAGCAACGCTACTCATTCTCAAGCATCACTACTAATTCTCAAGAATCGCTACTCATTCTCAAGCAACGCTACTCATTCTCAAGCAACGCTTCTTATTCTTAAGCAACGCTACTCATTCTCAAGCAACGGTACTCATTCTCAAGCAACGCTACTCATTCTGAAGCAACGCTACTCATTCTCAAGCAACGCTACTCATTCTCAAGCAATGCTACTCATTGTTAATCAACGCTACTCATTCTCAAGCAACTCTACTCATTCTCAAGCAACGTTACTCATTCTCAAGCAACGCTACTCATTGTTAAGCAACTCTACTCATTCTCAAGCAACGCTACTCATTCTGAAGCATCGCAACTCATTCTCAAGCAACTCTACTCATTCTCAAGCAACGTGTCTCATTCTCAAGAAACACTACTCATTCTCAAGCAACGCTACTCATTGTTAAGCAACGCTACACTTTGTTAAGCAACGATACTCATTCTCAAGCAACGCTTCTTATTTTCAAGAAACGCTACTCATTCTCAAGCAACGGTACTCATTCTCAAGCAACGCTACTCATTCTCAAGCATCACTACTAATTCTCAAGAATCGCTACTCATTCTCAAGCAACGCTACTCATTCTCAAGCAACTCTTCTTATTCTTAAGCAACGCTACTCATTCTCAAGCAACGGTACTCATTCTCAAGCAACGCTACTCATTCTCAAGCAACGCTACTCATTCTCAAGCAATGCTACTCATTGTTAATCAACGCTACTCATTCTCAAGCAACTCTACTCATTCTCAAGCAACGTTACTCATTCTCAAGCAACGCTACTCATTGTTAAGCAACTCTACTCATTATCAACAACGCTACTCATTCTTAAGCAACGCTACTCATTCTCAAGCAACTCTACTCATTCTCAAGCAACGCTACTCATTCTCAAGAAACGCTACTCATTCTCAAGCAAAGCTACTCATTGTTAAGCAACGCTACACTTTGTTAAGCAACGATACTCATCATTAAGCAACGCTACTCATTCTCAAGTAACGCAACTCATTCTCAAGCAACGCTACTCATTTTCAAGCAACGCTACTCATTCTCAAGCAACGCTACTCATTCTCAAGCAACGCTACTCATTCTCAAGCAACGCTACTCATTCTCAAGCAACGCTTCTAATTCTTTAGCAACGCTACTCATTCTCAAGCAACGCTACTCATTCTAAAGCAACGCTACTCATTGTTAATTAACGCTGCTCATTGTCAAGCAACGCTACTCATTCTCATCAACGCTCCTCATTCTGAAGAAGCGCTACTCATTCTCATGCAACGCTCCTCATTCTCAAGCAACTCTACTCGTTCTTAAGCAACGCTACTCATTATCAAGCAACGCTACTCATTGTTAAGCATCTCTTCTCTTTGTTAAGCAACGATACTCATTGATAAGCAACGCTACTCATTCTCAAGCAACGCTACTCATTCTCAAGAAACGCTACTCATTCTCTAGCATCGCTACTCATTGTTAAGCAACGCTTCTCTTTGTTAAGCAACAATACTCATTGTTAATCAACGCTACTCATTGTCAAGCAACGCTACTCATTCTCAAGCAACGCTACTCATTCTCAAGCAACGCTACTCATTCTCAAGCAACGCTACTCATTGTTAAGCAACGCTACTCATTGTTAAGCAACGCTGCTCATTGTTAAGCAACGCTACTCATTGTTAAGAAACGCTACTCATTCTCAAGCAACGCTACTCATTCTCAAACAACGCTGCTCATTCTCAAGCAACGCTACTCATTGTTATGCAACGCTGCTCATTGTTAAGCAACGCTACTCATTCTCAAGCAACGCTACTCATTCTCAAGAAACGTTACTCATTCTCAAGCAACGCTACTCATTCTCAAGCAATGCTACTCATTGTTAATCAACGCTACTCATTCTCAAGCAACTCTACTCATTCTCAAGCAACGTTACTCATTCTCAAGCAACGCTACTCATTGTTAAGCAACTCTACTCATTTTCAAGCAACGCTACTCATTCTCAAGCAACGCAACTCATTCTCAAGCAACTCTACTCATTCTCAAGCAACGCGTCTCATTCTCAAGAAACGCTACTCATTCTCAAGCAACGCTACTCATTGTTAAGCAACGCTACACTTTGTTAAGCAACGATACTCATTCTCAAGCAACGCTTCTTATTCTCAAGCAACGCTACTCATTCTCAAGCAACGGTACTCATTCTCAAGCATCACTACTAATTCTCAAGAAACGTTACTCATTCTCAAGCAACGCTACTCATTCTCAAGCAACTCTACTCATTCTCAAGCAACGCTACTCATTCTAAAACAACGCTACTCATTCTCAAGCAACGCTTCTTATTCTCAAGCAACGCTACTCATTCTCAAGCAACGGTACTCATTCTCAAGCAACGCTACTCATTCTCAAGCATTACTACTCATTCTCAAGCAACGCTACTCATTCTCAAGCATCACTACTAATTCTCAAGAATCGCTACTCATTCTCAAGCAACGCTACTCATTCTCAAGCAACGCTTCTTATTCTTAAGCAACGCTACTCATTCTCAAGCAACGGTACTCATTCTCAAGCAAAGCTACTCATTCTCAAGCAACGCTACTCATTCTCAAGCAACGCTACTCCTTCTCAAGCAATGCTACTCATTGTTAATCAACGCTACTCATTCATAAGCAACTCTACTCATTCTCAAGCAACGTTACTCATTCTCAAGCAACGCTACTCATTGTCAAGCAACTCTACTCATTCTCAAGAAACGCTACTCATTCTCAAGCAACGCAACTCATTCTCAAGCAACTCTACTCATTCTCAAGCAACGCGTCTCATTCTCAAGAAACGCTACTCATTCTCAAGCAACGCTACTCATTGTTAAGCAACGCTTCTCTTTGTTAAGCAACAATACTCATTGTTAATCAACGCTACTCATTCTCAAGCAACTCTACTCATTCTCAAGCAACGCTACTCATTCTCAAGCAACGCTACTAATTCTCAAGAAATGATACTCATTCTCAAGCAACGCTACTCATTCTCAAGCAACGCTACTCATTCTCAAGCAACGCTACACATTGTTAAGCAACGCTACTCATTGTTAAGCAACGCTGCTCATTGTTAAGCAACGCTACTCATTCTCAAGCAACGGTACTCATTCTCAAGCAACGCTACTCATTCTCAAGCAACGCTACTCATTGTTAAGCAACGCTGCTCATTGTTGAGCAACGCTACTCATTCTCAAGCAACGCTACTCATTCTCAAGAAACGTTACTCATTCTCAAGCAACGCTACTCATTCTCAAGCAACTCTACTCATTCTCAAGCAACGCTACTCATTCTAAAACATCGCTACTCATTCTCAAGCAACGCTTCTTATTCTCAAGCAACGCTACTCATTCTCAAGCAACGGTACTCATTCTCAAGCAACGCTACTCATTCTCAAGCATCACTACTCATTCTCAAGCAACGCTACTCATTCTCAAGCATCACTTCTAATTCTCAAGAATCGCTACTCATTCTCAAGCAACGCTACTCATTCTCAAGCAACGCTTCTTATTCTTAAGTAACGCTACTCATTCTCAAGCAACGGTACTCATTCTCAAGCAACGCTACTCATTCTCAAGCAACGCTACTCATTCTCAAGCAACGCTACTCATTCTCAAGCAATGCTACTCATTGTTAATCAACGCTACTCATTCTCAAGCAACTCTACTCATTCTCAAGCAACGTTACTCATTCTCAAGCAACGCTACTCATTGTTAAGCAACTCTACTCATTTTCAAGCAACGCTACTCATTCTCAAGCAACGCAACTCATTCTCAAGCAACTCTACTCATTCTCAAGCAACGCGTCTCATTCTCAAGAAACGCTACTCATTCTCAAGCAACGCTACTCATTGTTAAGCAACGCTACACTTTGTTAAGCAACGATACTCATTCTCAAGCAACGCTTCTTATTCTCAAGCAACGCTACTCATTCTCAAGCAACGGTACTCATTCTCAAGCATCACTACTAATTCTCAAGAATCGCTACTCATTCTCAAGCAACGCTACTCATTCTCAAGCAACTCTTCTTATTCTTAAGCAACGCTACTCATTCTCAAGCAACGGTACTCATTCTCAAGCAACGCTACTCATTCTCAAGCAACGCTACTCAAACTCAAGCAACGCTACTCATTCTCAAGCAATGCTACTCATTGTTAATCAACGCTACTCATTCTCAAGCAACTCTACTCATTCTCAAGCAACGTTACTCATTCTCAAGCAAAGCTACTCATTGTTAAGCAACTCTACTCATTATCAAGCAACGCTACTCATTCTCAAGCAACGCTACTCATTCTCAAGCAACTCTACTCATTATCAAGCAACGCTACTCATTCTCAAGAAACGCTACTCATTCTCAACAAATCTACTCATTGTTAAGCAACGCTACACTTTGCTAAGCAACGATACTCATTGTTAAGCAACGCTACTCATTCTCAAGCAACGCTACTCATTCTCAAGTAACGCAACTCATTCTCAAGCAACGCTACTCATTCTCAAGCAACGCTACTCATTCTCAAGCAATGCTACTCATTCTCAAGCAACGCTACTCATTCTCAAGCAACGCTACTCATTCTCAAGCAACGCTTCTAATTCTTTAGCAACGCTACTCATTCTCAAGCAACGCTACTCATTCTCAAGCAACGCTACTCATTCTCAAGCAACGCTGCTCATTGTCAAGCAACGCTACTCATTCTCAAGCAACACTCCTCATTCTGAAGAAGCGCTACTCATTCTCATGCAGCGCTCCTCATTCTCAAGCAACTCTACTCGTTCTTAAGCAACGCTACTCATTATCAAGCAACGCTACTCATTGTTAAGCAACTCTTCTCTTTGTTAAGCAACGATACTCATTGATAAGCAACGCTAATCATTCTCAAGCAACGCTACTCATTCGCAAGAAACGCTACTCATTCTCAAGCAACGCTACTCATTGTTAAGCAACGCTTCTCTTTGTTAAGCAACAATACTCATTGTTAAGCAACGCTACCCATTCTCAAGCAACGCTACTCATTCTCAAGTAACGCAACTCATTATCAAGCAAAGCTACTCATTCTCAAGCATCCCTACTCATTCTCAAGCAACGCTACTCATTCTCAAGCAACGCTACTCGTTCTCAAGCAACGCTACTAACTCTCAAGAAACGCTACTCATTCTCAAGCAACGCTTCTCATTCTCAAGCAACGCTACTCATTGTGAAGCAACGCTGCTCATTGTTAAGCAACGCTACTCATTGTCAAAGAAAGCTACTCATTGTCAAGCAACGCTATTCATTGTATAACAACGCTACTCATTCTCAAACAACGCTACTCATTCTCAAGCAACGCTACTCATTCACAAGCAACGCTTCTCATTCTCAAGCAACGCTACTCATTGTCAAGCATCGCTACTCATTCTCAAGAAACGCTACTTATTCTCAAGAAACGCTACTCATTCTCAAGCAACGCTGCTCATTGTCAAGCATCGCTACTCATTCTCAAGCAACGCTACTCATTCTCAAGAAACGCTACTCATTCTCAAGCAACGCTACTCATTGTTAAGCAACGCTTCTCTATGTTAAGTAACAATACTCATTGTTAAACAACGCTACTCATTCTCAAGCAACGCTACTCATTCTCAAGCAACGGTACTCATTGTCAAGCAACGCTACTCATTGTCAAGCATCGCTACTCATTCTCAAGCAACGCTACTCATTCTCAAGCAACGCTACTCATTCTCAAGCAACGCTACTAATTCTCAAGAAACGCTACTCATTCTCACGCAACGTTACTCATTCTCAAGCAACGCTACTCATTCTCAAGCAACGCTACTCATTCTCAAGCAACGCTTTTTATTCTTAAGCAACGCTACTCATTCTCAAGCAACGCTTTTTATTCTTAAGCAACGCTACTCATTCTCAAGCAACGCTACTCATTGTCAAACAATGCTACTCATTCTCAAGCAGCGGCACTCATTCTCATTAAACGCTACTCATTCTCAAGCAATGCAACTCATTGTTAATCAACGCTACTCATTCTCAAGCAACTCTACTCATTCTCAAGCAACGCTACTCATTCTCAAGCAACGCTGCTAATTCTCAAGAAACGCTACTCATTCTCAAGCAACGCTACTCATTCTCAAGCAACGCTACTCATTCTCAAGCAACGCTACTCATTGTTAAGCAACGCTGCTCATTGTTAAGCAACGCTACTCATTCTCAAGCAACGCTATTCATTATCATGAAACGCTACTCATTTTTAAGCAACGCTACTCATTCTCAAGCAACTCTGCTCATTCTCAAGCAACGCTACTCATTCTCAAGCAACGCTACTCATTCTCAAGCAACGCTACTCATTGTTAAGCAACGCTTCTCTTTGTTAATCAACGATACTCATTGTTAAGCAATGCAACTCATTCTCAAGCAACGCTACTCATTCTCAAGAAACGCTACTCATTCTCAAGCAACGCTACTAATTGGTAAGCAACGCTTCTCTTTATTAAGCAACGATACTCATTGTTAGGCAACGCTACTCATTCTCAAGCAACGCTACTCATTCTCAAGTAACGCAACTCATTCTCAAGCAACGCTACTCATTCTCAAGCAACGCTACTAATTCTCAAGAAACGCTACTCATTCTCAAGCAACGCTTCTCATTCTCAAGCAATGCTACTCATTGTTAAGCAACACTGCTCATTGTTAAGCAACGCTACTCATTGTCAAACAACGCTACTCATTGTCAAGCAACGATATTCATTGAATAACAACGCTACTCATTCTCAAACAACGTTACTCAATGTCAAGCAACTTTACTCATTCTCAAGCAACCCTACTCATTGTCAAGCATCGCTACTCATTCTCAAGCAACGCTACTCATTCTCAAGCAAAGCTACTCATTCTCAAGCAACGCTACTCATTTTGAAGCAATGCTGCTCATTGTTAAGCAACGCTACTCATTGTTGAGCAACCCTACTCATTCTCAAGCAACGTTATTCATTCTTAAGTAACGTTACTCATTCTCAAGGAACGCTACTCATTCTCAAGCAACGCTACTCATTGTGAAGCAACGTTACTCATTCTCAAGCAACGCTACTCATTGTCAAGCAACACTTCGCATTCTCAAGCAACGGTACTCATTCTCATGAAACGCTACTCATTCTCAAGCAACGCTACTCATTGTGAAGCAACGCTACTCATTCTCAAGCAACGCTACTCATTGTCAAGCAACACTACTCATTCTCAAGCAACGCTACTCATTGTGAAGCAACGCTACTCATTCTCAAGCAACGCTACTCATTTTCAAGCAACACTACTCATTCTCAAGCAACGCTACTCATTGTGAAGCAGCGTTACTCATTCTCAAGCAACGCTACCCATTGTCAAGCAACACTACTCATTCTCAAGCAACGCTACTCATTGTGAAGCAACGCTACTCATTCTCAAGCAACGCTACTAATTGTCAAGCAACACTACTCATTCTCAAGCAACGGTACTCATTGTTAAGTAACGCTACTCATTCTCAAGCAAGGCTATTTATTGTATAACAACGCTACTCATTTTCAAACAACGTTACTATTTGTCAAGCAACGTTAATCATTCTCAAGCAATGCCAATTATAGTCAAGTAACGCTACTCATAGTCAAGCAACGCTACTCATAGTCAAGCAACGCTACTCATACTCAACCAACGCTACTCATTATTAAGCATCGCTACTCATTCTCAAGTAACGCAACTCATTCTCAAGCAACGCTACTCATTCTCAAGCAACGGTACTCATTGTTAAGCAACGCTACTCATTGTCAAGCATCGCTACTCATTCTCAAGCAACGCTACTCATTCTCAAGCAACGCTACTCATTCTCAAGCAGCGCTACTATTTCTCAAGAAACGCTACTCATTCTCAAGCAACGCTTCTCATTCTCAAGCAACTTTACTCATTGCTAAGCAACGCTGCTCATTGTTAAGCAACGCTACTCATTGTCAAACAACGCTACTCATTGTCAAGCAACGCTATTCATTGTATAACAACGCTACTCATTCTCTAACAACGTTACTCATTGTCAAGCAACTCTACTCATTCTCAAGCAACGCCACTCATTCTCAAGCAACGCTACTCATTCTCAAGAAAAGCTACTCATTCTCAAGCAACGCTACTCATTGTCAAGCATAGCTACTCATTCTCAAGCAACGCTACTCATTCGCAAGGAACGCTATTCATTCTCATGCAACGCTACTCATTTTCAAGCAATGCTACTCATTGTTAAGCAACGCTACTCATTGTTGAGCAACGCTACTCATTCTCAAGCAACGTTATTCATTCTCAAGTAACGCTTCTCATTCTCAAGCAACGTTACTCATTCTCAAGGAACGCTACTCATTCTCAAGGAACGCTACTCATTCTCAAGCAACGCTACTCATTGTGAAGCAACGCTACACATTCTCAAACAACGCTACTCATTGTCAAGCAACACTTCTCATTCTCAAGCAACGCTACTCATTCTCAAGCAACGCTTCTCATTCTCAAGCAATGCTACTCATTGTTAAGCAACACTGCTCATTGTTAAGCAACGCTACTCATTGTCAAACAACGCTACTCATTGTCAAGCAACGCTATTCATTGAATAACAACGCTACTCATTCTCAAACAACGTTACTCAATGTCAAGCAACTTTACTCATTCTCAAGCAACGCTACTCATTCACAAGCAAAGCTACTCATTCTCAAGAAAAGCTACTCATTCTCAAGCAACCCTACTCATTGTCAAGCATCGCTACTCATTCTCAAGCAACGCTACTCATTCTCAAGCAACGCTACTCATTCTCAAGCAACGCTACTCATTTTGAAGCAATGCTACTCATTGTTAAGCAAAGCTACTCATTGTTGAGTAACGCTACTCATTCTCAAGCAACGTTATACATTCTTAAGTAACGCTACTCATTCTCAAGCAACGCTACTCATTCTCAAGGAACGCTATTCATTCTCAAGCAACGCTACTCATTGTGAAGCAACGCTACTCATTCTCAAGCAACGCTACTCATTGTAAATCAACACTTCGCATTTTCAAGCAACGGTACTCATTCTCATGAAACGCTAATCATTCTCAAGCAACGCTACTCATTGTTAAGCAACGCTACTCATTCTCAAGCAACGCTACTCATTGTCAAGCAACACTACTCATTCTCAAGCAACGCTACTCATTGTGAAGCAACACTACTCATTCTCAAGCAACGCTACTCATTTTCAAGCAACACTACTCATTCTCAAGCAACGCTACTCATTCTCAAGCAACGCTTCTCATTCTCAAGCAATGCTACTCATTGTTAAGCAACACTGCTCATTGTTAAGCAACGCTACTCATTGTCAAACAACGCTACTCATTGTCAAGCAACGGTACTCATTGTTAAGCAACGCTACTCTTTGTTAAGCAACGATACTCATTGCTAAGTAACGCTACTTATTCTCAAGCAAGGCTACTCACTCTCAAGTAACGCAACTCATTCTCAAGCAACGCTATTTACTGTATAACAACGCTACTCATTTTAAAACAACGTTACTATTTGTCAAGCAACGTTACTCATTCTCAAGCAATGCCAATTATAGTCAAGTAACGCTACTCATAGTCAAGCAACGCTACTCATAGTCAAGCAACGCTACTCATACTCAAGCAACGCTACTCATTATTAAGCAACGCTACTCATTCTCAAGTAACGCAACTCATTCTCAAGCAACGCTACTCATTCTCAAGCAACGGTACTCATTGTTAAGCAACGCTACTCATTGTGAAGCAACGCTACACATTCTCAAGCAACGCTACTCATTGTCAAGCAACACCTCTCATTCTCAAGCAACGCTACTAATTCTCAAGAAACGCTACTCATTCTCAAGCAACGCTTCTCATTCTCAAGCAATGCTACTCATTGTTAAGCAACACTGCTCATTGTTAAGCAACGCTACTCATTGTCAAACAACGCTACTCATTGTCAAGCAACGCTATTCATTGAATAACAACGCTACTCATTCTCAAACAACGTTACTCAATGTCAAGCAACTTTACTCATTCTCAAGCAACGCTACTCATTCACAAGCAAAGCTACTCATTCTCAAGAAAAGCTACTCATTCTCAAGCAACCCTACTCATTGTCAAGCATCGCTACTCATTCTCAAGCAACGCTACTCATTCTCAAGCAACGCTACTCATTCTCAAGCAACGCTACTCATTTTGAAGCAATGCTACTCATTGTTAAGCAAAGCTACTCATTGTTGAGTAACGCTACTCATTCTCAAGCATCGTTATTCATTCTTAAGAAACGCTACTCATTCTCAAGCAACGCTACTCATTCTCAAGGAACGCTACTCATTCTCAAGCAACGCTACTCATTGTGAAGCAACGCTACTCATTCTCAAGCAACGCTACTCATTGTAAATCAACACTTCGCATTCTCAAGCAACGGTACTCATTCTCATGAAACGCTAATCATTCTCAAGCAACGCTACTCATTGTGAAGCAACGCTACTCATTCTCAAGCAACGCTACTCATTGTCAAGCAACACTACTCATTCTCAAGCAACGCTACTCATTGTGAAGCAACACTACTCATTCTCAAGCAACGCTACTCATTTTCAAGCAACACTACTCATTCTCAAGCAACGCTACTCATTGTAAAGCAACGCTACTCATTCTCAAGCAACGCTACTCATTGTCAAGCAACACTACTCATTCTCAAGCAACCGTACTCATTGTTAAGCAACGCTACTCTTTGTTAAGCAACGATACTCATTGTTAAGTAACGCTACTTATTCTCAAGCAAGGCTACTCACTCTCAAGTAACGCAACTCATTCTCAAGCAACGCTATTTACTGTATAACAACGCTACTCATTTTCAAACGTTACTATTTGTCAAGCAACGTTACTCATTCTCAAGCAATGCCAATTATAGTCAAGTAACGCTACTCATAGTCAAGCAACGCTTCTCATAGTCAAGCAACGCTACTCATACTCAAGCAACGCTACTCATTATTAAGCAACGCTACTCATTCTCAAGTAACGCAACTCATTCTCAAGCAACGCTACTCATTCTCAAGCAATGGTACTCATTGTTAAGCAACGTTACTCATTGTCAAGCATCGCTACTCATTCTCAAGCAACGCTACTCATTCACAAGCAACGCTACTCATTCTCAAGCTGCGCTACTAATTCTCAAGAAACGCTACTCATTCTCAAGCAACGCTTCTCTTTCTCAAGCAACGCTACTCATTGTTAAGCAACGCTGCTCATTGTTAAGCAACGCTACTCATTGTCAAACAACGCTACTCATTGTCAAGCAACGCTATTCATTGTATAACAACGCTACTCATTCTCTAACAACGCTACTCATTGTCAAGCAACTCTACTCATTCTCAAGCAACGCCACTCATTCTCAAGCAACGCTACTCATTCTCAAGAAAAGCTATTTATTCTCAAGCAACGCTACTCATTGTCAAGCATAGCTACTCATTCTCAAGCAACGCTACTCATTCGCAAGCAACGCTACTCATTCTCAAGCAACGCTACTCATTTTCAAGCAATGCTACTCATTGTTAAGCAACGCTACTCATTGTTGAGCAACGCTACTCATTCTCAAGCAACGTTATTCATTCTCAAGTAACGCTTCTCATTCTCAAGCAACGCTACTTATTCTCAAGCAACGCTACTCATTGTGAAGCAACGCTACACATTCTCAAGCAACGCTACTCATTGTCAAGCAACACTTCTCATTCTCAAGCAACGCTACTCATTCTCAAGCAACGCTACTCATTGTTAAGCAACGCTGCTCATTGTTAAGCAAAGCTACTCATTCTCAAGCAACGCTACTCATTCTCATGAAACGCTACTCATTTTTAAGCAACGCTACTCATTCTCAAGCAACTCTGCTCATTCTCAAGCAACGCTACTCATTCTCAAGCAACTCTACTCATTGTTAAGCAATGCTACTCATTCTCAAGCAACGCTACTCATTCTCAAGAAACGCTACTCATTCTCAAGCAACGCTACTCATTGGTAAGCAACGCTTCTCTTTATTAAGCAACGATACTCATTGTTAAGCAACGCTACTCATTCTCAAGCAACGCTACTCATTCTCAAGTAACGCAACTCATTCTCAAGGAACGCTACTCATTCTCAAGCAACGCTACTAATTCTCAAGCAACGCTACTCATTGTCAAGCAACGCTATTCATTGTCAAGCATCGCTACTCATTCTCAAGCAACGCTATTCATTCTCAAACAACGCTACTCATTCTCAAGCAATGGTACTCATTCTCAAGCAACGCTACTCATTCTCAAGCAACGCTACTGAATCTCAAGAAAAGCTACTCATTCTCAAGCAACGCTTCTCATTGTAAAGCATAGCTATTCATTCTCAAGCAACGCTACTCATTCTCAAGCAACGCTACTCATTTTCAAGCAATGCTACTCATTGTTAAGCAACGCTACTCATTGTTGAGCAACGCTACTCATTCTCAAGCAACGTTATTCATTCTCAAGTAACGCTACTCATTCTCAAGCAACGCTACTCATTCTCAAGGAACGCTACTCATTCTCAAGCAACGCTACTCATTGTGAAGCAACGCTACTCATTCTCAAGCAACGCTACTCATTGTCAAGCAACACTTCTCATTCTCAAGCAACGGTACTCATTCACATGAAACGCTACTCATTCTCAAACAACGCTACTCATTGTGAAGCAACGCTACTCATTCTCAAGCAACGCTACTCATTGTCAAGCAACACTACTCATTCTCAAGCAACGCTACTCATTGTGAAGCAACGCTACTCATTCTTAAGCAACGCTACTCATTGTCAAGCAACACTACTCATTCTCAAGCAACGGTACTCATTATCCTGAAACGCTACTCATTCTCAAGCAACGCTACTCATTCTGAAGCAACGCTACTCATTCTCAAGCAACGCTACTCATTGTTAAGCAACGGTACTCTTTGTTAAGCAACGATACTCATTGTTAAGTAACGCTACTTATTCTCAAGCAACGCTTCTCACTCTCAAGTAACGCAACTCATTCTCAAGCAACGCAATTCATTGTATGACAACGCTACTCATTCTTAAACAACGATACTATTTGTCAAGCAACGCTACTCATTCTCAAGCAACGCTACTCATTCTCAAGCAACGCTACTCATTGTCAAGAATCGCTACTCATTCTCAAGCAACGCTACTCATTCTCAAGCAACTCTACTCATTCTCGAGCAACGCTACTCATTCTCAAGCAACGCTACTCATTCTCAAGCAACTCTACTCATTCTCAAGCAACGCTACTCATTCTCAAGCAACGCTACTCATTCTCAAGCAATTCTACTCATTCTCAAGCAACGCTACTCATTCTCAAGCAACGCTACTCATTGTGAAGCAACGCTACTCATTCTCAAGCAATTCTACTCATTCTCAAGCAACGCTACTCATTCTCAAGTAACGCTACTCTTTGTTAAGCATCGCTACTCTTTGTTAAGCAACGATACTCATTTTTAAGCAACGCTACTCATTCTCAAGCAACGCTACTCATTCTCAAGTAACGCTACTCATTCTCAAGCAACGCTACTCATTGTCAAGCAACGCTACTCATTCTCAAGCATCGCTACTCATTCTCAAGCAACACGACTCATTCTCAAGCAACGCTTCTCATTCTCAAGCAATGCTACTCCTTCTCAAGCAGCGCTACTCATTCTCAAGCATCGCTTCTTATTCTTAAGCAACTCTACTCATTCTCAAGCAACGCTACTCTTTCTCAAGCAACGCTACTCATTCTCAAGCAACGCTACTCATTGTTAAGCAACGCTACTCATTCTCAAGCAACGCTACTCATTCTCAAGAAACGCTACTCATATTCAAGCAACGCTACTTATTGTTAAGCAACGCTTCTCTTTGTTAAGCAACAATACTCACTGTTAAGCAACGCTACTCATTCTCAAGCAACGCTACTCATTCTCAAG
This sequence comes from Procambarus clarkii, assembly GCF_040958095.1. NCBI lineage: Eukaryota > Metazoa > Arthropoda > Malacostraca > Decapoda > Cambaridae > Procambarus > Procambarus clarkii. The sequence continues at coordinate 35,218,725 of NC_091178.1, read as the reverse complement.
TAACGCTACTCATTGTCAAGCATCGGTACTCATTGTCCAGCAACGCTACTCATTGTCAAGCATCGCTACTCATTCTCAAGCAACGCTACTCATTCTCAAGCAACGCTACTCATTCTCAAGCAACGCTACTAATTCCCAAGAAACGCTACTCATTCTCAAGCAACGCTTCTCATTCTCAAGCAACGCTAATCATTGTTAAGACACGCTGCTCATTGTTAAGCAACGTTACTCATTGTCAATCAACGCTACTCCTTGTCAAGCAACGCTATTCATTGTATATAAACGCTACTCATTCTCAAACAACGTTACTCATTGTCAAGCAACTCTACTCGTTCTCAAGCAACGCTACTCATTCTCAAGCAACGCTACTCATTATCAAGAAACGCTATTCATTTTCAAGCAACGCTACTCATCCTCAAGCAACGCTACTCATAGTCAAGCAACGCTACTCATTCTCAAGCAACGCTACTCATTCTCACAGAACGCTACTCATTCTCAAGCAACTCTACTCATTATCAAGCAACGCTACTCATTGTGAAGCAGCGCTACTCATTGTCAAGCAATTCTACTCATTCTCAAGCAACGCTACTCATTCTCAAGTAACGCTCCTCATTGTTAAGCAACGCTGCTCTTTGTTATGCAACGATACTCATTTTTAAGCAACGCTACTCAATCTCAAGCAACGCTACTCATTCTCAAGTAACGCAACTCATTCTCAAGCATCGCTACTCATTCTCAAGCAACGCTATTCATTGTCAAGCAACGCTACTCATTCTCAAGCATCGCTACTTATTCTCAAGCAACACGACTCATTCTCAAGCAACGCTACTCATTCTCAAGCAACGCTACTCCTTCTCAAGCAACGCTACTCATTCTTAAGCAACGCTTCTTATTCTTAAGCAACGCTACTCATTCTCAAGCAACGCTACTCATTCTCAAGCAACGCTACTCATTCTCAAGCAACGGTACTCATTGTTAAGCAACGCTACTCATTCTCAAGCAACGCTACTCATTCTCAAGAAACGCTACTCATATTCAAGCAACGCTACTTATTGTTAAGCAACGCTTCTCTTTGTTAAGCAACAATACTCATTGTTAAGCAACGCTACTCATTCTCAAGCAACGCTACTCATTCTCAAGTAACGCAACTCATTCTCAAGCAACGCTACTCATTCTCAAGCAACAGTACTCATTCTCAAGAAACGCTATTCATTTTCAAGCAACGCTACTCATTCTCAAGCAACGCTACTCATAGTCAAGCAACGCTACTCATTCTCAAGCAACGCTACTCATTCTCAAGCAACTCTACTCATTCTCAAGCAACGCTACTCATTCTCAAGCAACGCTACTTATTCTCAAGCAATTCTACTCATTCTCAAGCAACGCTACTCATTCTCAAGCAACGCTACTCATTCTCAAGTAACGCTACTCATTCTCAAGCAACGCTACTCATTGTCAAGCAACGCTACTCATTCTCAAGCATCGCTACTCATTGTCAAGCAACACGACTCATTCTCAAGCAACGCTACTCATTCTCAAGCAATGCTACTCCTTCTCAAGCAGCGCTACTCATTCTCAAGCATCGCTTCTTATTCTTAAGCAACTCTACTCATTCTCAAGCAACGCTACTCTTTCTCAAGCAACGCTACTCATTCTCAAGCAACGCTGCTCATTGTTAAGCAACGCTACTCATTCTCAAGCAACGCTACTCATTCTCAAGAAACGCTACTCATATTCAAGCAACGCTACTTATTGTTAAGCAACGCTTCTCTTTGTTAAGCAACAATACTCACTGTTAAGCAACGCTACTCATTCTCAAGCAACGCTACTCATTCTCAAGTAACGCTACTCATTGTCAAGCATCGGTACTCATTGTCCAGCAACGCTACTCATTGTCAAGCATCGCTACTCATTCTCAAGCAACGCTACTCATTCTCAAGCAACGCTACTCATTCTCAAGCAACGCTACTAATTCCCAAGAAACGCTACTCATTCTCAAGCAACGCTTCTCATTCTCAAGCAACGCTAATCATTGTTAAGACACGCTGCTCATTGTTAAGCAACGTTACTCATTGTCAATCAACGCTACTCCTTGTCAAGCAACGCTATTCATTGTATATAAACGCTACTCATTCTCAAACAACGTTACTCATTGTCAAGCAACTCTACTCGTTCTCAAGCAACGCTACTCATTCTCAAGCAACTCTACTCATAGTCAAGCAACGCTACTCATTCTCAAGCAACTCTACTCATTCTCGAGCAACGCTACTCATTCTCAAGCAACGCTACTCATTCTCAAGCAACTCTACTCATTTTCAAGCAACGCTACTCATTCTCAAGCAACGCTACTCATTCTCAAGCAATTCTACTCATTCTCAAGCAACGCTACTCATTCTCAAGCAACGCTACTCATTCTCAAGTAACGCTACTCATTCTCAAGCAACGCTACTCATTGTCAAGCAACGCTACTCATTCTCAAGCATCGCTACTCATTCTCAAGCAACACGACTCATTCTCAAGCAACGCTACTCATTCTCAAGCAATGCTACTCCTTCTCAAGCAGCGCTACTCATTCTCAAGCAACGCTTCTTATTCTTAAGCAACTCTACTCATTCTCAAGCAACGCTACTAATTCTCAAGCAACGCTACTCATTCTCAAGCAACGCTACTCATTGTTAAGCAACGCTACTCATTCTCAAGCAACGCTACTCATTCTCAAGCAACGCTATTCATTTTCAAGCAACGCTACTCATTCTCAAGCAACGCTACTCATAGTCAAGCAACGCTACTCATTCTCAAGCAACGCTACTCATTCTCAAGCAACGCTACTCATTCTCAAGCAACGCTATTCATTTTCAAGCAACGCTACTCATTCTCAAGCAACGCTACTCATTGTTAAGCAACGCTACTCATTCTCAAGCAACGCTACTCATTCTCAAGAAACGCTACTCATATTCAAGCAACGCTACTTATTGTTAAGCAACGCTTCTCTTTGTTAAGCAACAATACTCATTGTTAAGCAACGCTACTCATTCTCAAGCAACGCTACTCATTCTCAAGTAACGCAACTCATTATCAAGCAACGCTACTCATTCTCAAGCAACAGTACTCATTCTCAAGAAACGCTATTCATTTTCAAGCAACGCTACTCATTCTCAAGCAACGCTACTCATAGTCAAGCAACGCTACTCATTCTCAAGCAACTCTACTCATTCTCGAGCAACGCTACTCATTCTCAAGCAACGCTACTCATTCTCAAGCAACTCTACTCATTCTCAAGCAACGCTACTCATTCTCAAGCAACGCTACTCATTCTCAAGCAACGCTACTCATTCTCAAGAAACGCTACTCATATTCAAGCAACGCTACTTATTGTTAAGCAACGCTTCTCTTTGTTAAGCAACAATACTCATTGTTAAGCAACGCTACTCATTCTCAAGCAACGCTACTCATTCTCAAGTAACGCTACTCATTCTCAAGCAACGCTACTCATTGTCAAGCAACGCTACTCATTCTCAAGCATCGCTACTCATTCTCAAGCAACACGACTCATTCTCAAGCAACGCTACTCATTCTCAAGCAATGCTACTCCTTCTCAAGCAGCGCTACTCATTCTCAAGCAACGCTTCTTATTCTTAAGCAACTCTACTCATTCTCAAGCAACGCTACTAATTCTCAAGCAACGCTACTCATTCTCAAGCAACGCTACTCATTGTTAAGCAACGCTACTCATTCTCAAGCAACGCTACTCATTCTCAAGCAACGCTATTCATTTTCAAGCAACGCTACTCATTCTCAAGCAACGCTACTCATAGTCAAGCAACGCTACTCATTCTCAAGCAACGCTACTCATTCTCAAGCAACGCTACTCATTCTCAAGCAACGCTACTCATTGTTAAGCAACGCTACTCATTGTTGAACAACGCTACTCATTCTAAAGCAACGTTATTCATTCTCAAGTAACGCTACTCACTCTCAAGCAACGGTACTCATTCTCAAGGAACTCTTCTCATTCTCAAGCAACGCTACTCATTGTGAAGCAATGCTACTTTTTGTTAGGCAACGATACTCATTGTTAAGCAACGATACTCATTCTCAAGCAACGCTACTCATTCTCAAGTAACGCAACTCATTCTCAAGCAACGCTATTCATTGTATAACAACGCTATTCATTGTATAACAACGCTACTCATTCTCACACAACGTTACTCATTGCCAAGCAACGTTACTCATTCTCAAGAAACGTTACTCATTCTCAAGCAATGCTACTCATAGTCAATTAACGCTATTCATAGTCAAGCAACGCTAGTCATTGTTAAGCAACGCTACTCATTCTCAAGCAACGCTACTCATTCTCAAGCAACGCTACTCATTCTCAAGCAACGCTGTTCATTGTCAAGCATCGCTACTCATTCTCAAGCAACGCTACTCATTCTCAAACAACGCTACTCATTCTCAAGCAACGGTACTCATTCTCAAGCAACGCTACTCATTGTCAAACAACGCTACTCATTCTCAAGCAACGGAACTCATTCTCATGAAACGCTACTCATTCTCAAGCAATGCTACTCAATGTTAAACAACGCTGCTCATTGTTAAGCAACGCTACTCATTGTCAAAGAACGCTACTCATTGTCAACCAACGTTACTCATTCTCAAGCAACGTTTCTCATTTTCAAGCAACGCCACTCATAGTCAAACAACGCTACTCATAGTCAAGCAACGCTACTCATTGTCAAGCAACGCTACTCAATGTCAAGCAACGTTACTCATTCTCAAGCAATGCTACTCATAGTCAATTAACGCTATTCATAGTCAAGCAACGCTAGTCATTGTTAAGCAACGCTACTCATTCTCAAGCAACGCTACTCATTCTCAAGCAACGCTACTCATTCTCAAGCAACGCTGTTCATTGTCAAGCATCGCTACTCATTCTCAAGCAACGCTACTCATTCTCAAACAACGCTACTCATTCTCAAGCAACGCTACTCATTCTCAAGCAACGCTGTTCATTGTCAAGCATCGCTACTCATTCTCAAGCAACGGAACTCATTCTCATGAAACGCTACTCATTCTCAAGCAATGCTACTCATTGTTAAACAACGCTGCTCATTGTTAAGCAACGCTACTCATTGTCAAAGAACGCTACTCATTGTCAACCAACGTTACTCATTCTCAAGCAACGTTTCTCATTTTCAAGCAACGCCACTCATAGTCAAACAACGCTACTCATAGTCAAGCAACGCTACTCATTGTCAAGCAACGCTACTCAATGTCAAGCAACGCTACTCATTCTCAAGGAACGCTACTCATTGTCAAGCAACGCTACTCATTCTCAAGCATGGCTACTCATTCTCAAGCAACACGACTCATTCTCAAGCAACGCTACTCATTCTAAAGCAACGCTACTCCTTCTCAAGCAACGCTACTCATTCTCAAGCAACGCTTCTTATTCTTAAGCAACGCTACTCATTCTCAAGCAACGCTACTCATTCTCAAGCAACGCTACTCATTCTCAAGCAACGCTACTCATTGTTAAGCAAAGCTATTCTTTCTCAAGCAACACTACTCATTCTCAAGAAACGCTACTCATATTCAAGCAACGCTACTTATTGTTAAGCAACGCTTCTCTTTGTTAAGCAACAATACTCATTGTTAAGCAACGCTACTCATTCTCAAGCAACGCTACTCATTCTCAAGTAACGCAACTCATTCTCAAGCAACGCTACTCATTCTCAAGCAACGGAACTCATTCTCAAGAAACGCGTTTCAATTTCAAGCAACGCTACTCATTCTCAAGCAACGCTACTCATAGTCAAGCAACGCTACTCATTCTCAAGCAACGCTACTCATTCTCAAGCAACGCTACTCATTCTAAAGTAACGCTACTCATTGTCAAACAACGCAACTCATTCTCAAGCAACGCTACCCATTCTCAAGCAATGCTACTCATTCTCAAGCAACACTACTCATTCTCAATTATTGTTACTCATTCTCAAGCAACGCTACTCATTTTCAAGTAACGCTGCTCATTCTCAAGCAACGCTACTCATTGTTATGCAACGATACTCATTGTTAAGCAACGCTACTCATTCTCAAGCAACTCTACTCATTGTCAAGCAACGCTACTCATTCTCAAGCAACGCTACTCATTCTCATGCAACGCTACTCATTCTAAAGCAACGCAACTCATTCTCAAGCAACGCTACTCATTCTAAAGCAACGCTACTCATTGTCAAACAACGCAACTCTCTCTCAAGCAACGCTACTCATTCTCAAGCAATGCTACTCATTCTAAAGCAACGCTACTCATTCTCAAGCAACGCTACTCATTCTCAAGCAACGCTACTCATAGTCAAGCAACGCTATTCATTGTCAAGCATCGCTACTCATTCTCAAGCAACGCTACTCATTCTCAAACATCGCTACTTATTCTAAAGCAACGCTACTCCTTCTCAAGCAACGCTACTCATTCTCAAGCAACGCTTCTTATTCTTAAGCAACGCTACTCATTCTCAAGCAACGCTACTCATTCTCAAGCAACGCTACTCATTCTCAAGCAACGCTACTCATTGTTAAGCAACGCTATTCTTTCTCAAGCAACACTACTCATTCTCAAGAAACGCTACTCATATTCAAGCAACGCTACTTATTGTTAAGCAACGCTTCTCTTTGTTAAGCAACAATACTCATTGTTAAGCAACGCTACTCATTCTCAAGCAACGCTACTCATTCTCAAGTAACGCAACTCATTCTCAAGCAACGCTACTCATTCTCAAGCAACGGTACTCATTCTCAAGAAACGCGTTTCAATTTCAAGCAACGCTACTCATTCTCAAGCAACGCTACTCATAGTCAAGCAACGCTACTCATTCTCAAGCAACGCTACTCATTCTCAAGCAACGCTACTCATTCTAAAGTAACGCTACTCATTGTCAAACAACGCAACTCATTCTCAAGCAACGCTACCCATTCTCAAGCAATGCTACTCATTCTCAAGCAACACTATTCATTCTCAATTATTGTTACTCATTCTCAAGCAACGCTACTCATTTTCAAGTAACGCTGCTCATTCTCAAGCAAAGCTACTCATTGTTATGCAACGCTACTCATTGTTAAGCAACGCTACTCATTCTCAAGCAACTCTACTCATTGTCAAGCAACGCTACTCATTCTCAAGCAACGCTACTCATTCTCATGCAACGCTACTCATTCTAAAGCAACGCAACTCATTCTCAAGCAACGCTACTCATTCTAAAGCAACGCTACTCATTGTCAAACAACGCAACTCTCTCTCAAGCAACGCTACTCATTCTCAAGCAATGCTACTCATTCTAAAGCAACGCTACTCATTCTCAAGCAACGCTACTCATTCTCAAGCAACGCTACTCATAGTCAAGCAACGCTATTCATTGTCAAGCATCGCTACTCATTCTCAAGCAACGCTACTCATTCTCAAACATCGCTACTTATTCTCAAGCAACGGTACTCATTCTCAAGCAACGCTACTCATTGTCAAACAACGCTACTCAATCTCAAGCAACGGTATTCATTCTCATGAAACGCTACTCATTCTCAAGCAATGCTACTCATTGTTAATCAACGCTACTCATTCTCAAGCTACTTTACTCATTCTCAAGCAACACTACTCATTCTCAAGCATCGCTACTAATTCTCAAGAAACGCTACTCATTCTCAAGCAACGCTACTCATTGTTAAGCAACATTACTCATTGTCAAACAACGCTACTCATTGTCAAGCAACGCTATTCATTGTATAACAACGCTACTCATTCTCAAACAACGTTACTCATTGTCAAGCAACTCTACTCATTCTCAAGCAACGCTACTCATTCTCAAGCAACGCTACTCATTCTCAAGAAACGCTATTCATTTTCAAGCAACGCTACTCATTCTCAAGCTACGGTACTCATAGTCAAGCAACGCTACTCATTCTCAAGCAACGCTACTCATTCTCAAGCAACGCTACTCATTCTCAAGCAACGCTACTCATTCTCAAGCAACGCTACTCATTCTCAAGCAACGCTACTCATTTTCAAGCAATGCTACTCATTGTTAAGCAACGCTACTCATTTTGAGCAACGCTACTCATTCTAAAGCAACGTTATTCATTTTCAAGTAACGCTACTCATTCTCAAGCAACGCTACTTATTCTCAAGAAACGCTACTCATTCTCAAGCAACGCTACTCATTGTTAAGCAACGCAACTCATTGTCAAGCAACACTACTCATTCTCAAGCAACGCTACTCATTCTCAAGCAACGCTACTCATTCTCAAGCAACGCTACTCATTCTCAAGCAACGCTACTCATTGTTAAGCAACGCTACTCATTGTTAAGCAACGCTACTCATTCTCAAGCAACGCTACTCATTTTCAAGCAACGCTACTCATTCTCAAGCAACGCAACTAATTCTCAAGAAACGCTACTCATTCTCAAGCAACGCTTCTCATTCTCAAGCAACGCTACTCATTGTTAAACATCGCTGCTCATTGTAAAGCAACGCTACTCATTGTCAAACAACGCTACTCATTGTCAAACAACGTTACTCATTTTCAAGCAACGTTTCTCATTTCAAGCAACGCCACTCATAGTCATGCAACGCTATTCATAGCCAAGCAATGCTACTCATTGTCAAGCAACGCTACTCATTGACAAGCAACGCTACTCATTGTAAAGCAACGCTACTCATTGTCAAGCAACGCTTCTCATTGTAAAGCAACGCTACTCATTGTCAAGCAATGTTGCTAATTCTCAAGCTACGTTACTCATTTTCAAGCAATGCCACTCATAGTCAAGCAACGCTACTCATAGTCAAGAAACGCTACTCATAGTCAAGCAACGCTACTCATTGTAAAGCAACGCTACTCATAGTCAAGCAACGTTACTCATTCTCAAGCAACGCTACTCATTGTAAAGCAAGGCTACTCATTCTCAAGCAACGCTACTCAATGTCAAACAACGCTACTCATTCTCAAGCAACGCAACTCATTCTCAAGAAACGCTACTCATTATCAAGCAATGCTACTCATTGTTTAGCAGCGCTACTCATTCTCAAGCAAATCTACTCATTCTCAAGCAACGCTACTCATTCTCAAGAAACGCTACTCATTCTCAAGCAACGCTACTCATTCTCAAGCAACGCTACTCATTGTCAAGCAACGCTACTCATTGTCAAGCAACGCTACTCATTGCTAAGCAACGCTACTCATTGTTACGCAACGCTACTCATTCTCAAGCAACGCTACTCATTCTTAAGCAAAGCTACTCATTCTCAAGTAACGCTACTCATTCTCAAGCAAAGCTACTCATTCTCAAGCAATGCTACTCATTGTTAAGCAACGCTACTCATTGTCAAGCAACGCTACTCATAGTCAAGCAACGCTACTCATAGTCAAGCAACGCTACTCATTGTCAAGCAACGCTACTCATAGTCAAGCAACGCTACTCATTGTCAAGCAACGCTACTCATTGTCAAGCAACGCAACTCATTGTAAAGCAACGCTACTCATAGTCAAGCAACGCTACTCATTGTAAAGCAACGCTACTCATAGTCAAGCAACGCTACTCATTCTCAAGCAACGCTACTCATTGTAAAGCAATGCTACTCATTCTCAAGCAACGCTACTCAATGTCAAACAACGCTACTCATTCTCAAGCAACGCAACTCATTCTCAAGAAACGCTACTCATTCTCAAGCAATGCTACTCATTGTTTAACAACGCTACTCATTCTCAAGCAACACTACTCATTCTCAAGAAACGCTACTCATATTCAAGCAACGCTACTTATTGTTAAGCAACGCTTCTCTTTGTTAAGCAACAATACTCATTGTTAAGCAACGCTACTCATTCTCAAGCAACGCTACTCATTCTCAAGTAACGCAACTCATTCTCAAGCAACGCTACTCATTCTCAAGCAACGGTACTCATTCTCAAGAAACGCGTTTCAATTTCAAGCAACGCTACTCATTCTCAAGCAACGCTACTCATAGTCAAGCAACGCTACTCATTCTCAAGCAACGCTACTCATTCTCAAGCAACGCTACTCATTCTAAAGTAACGCTACTCATTGTCAAACAACGCAACTCATTCTCAAGCAACGCTACCCATTCTCAAGCAATGCTACTCATTCTCAAGCAACACTACTCATTCTCAATTATTGTTACTCATTCTCAAGCAACGCTACTCATTTTCAAGTAACGCTGCTCATTCTCAAGCAACGCTACTCATTGTTATGCAACGCTTCTCATTGTTAAGCAACGCTACTCATTCTCAAGCAACTCTACTCATTGTCAAGCAACGCTACTCATTCTCAAGCAACGCTACTCATTCTCATGCAACGCTACTCATTCTAAAGCAACGCAACTCATTCTCAAGCAACGCTACTCATTCTAAAGCAACGCTACTCATTGTCAAACAACGCAACTCTCTCTCAAGCAACGCTACTCATTCTCAAGCAATGCTACTCATTCTAAAGCAACGCTACTCATTCTCAAGCAACGCTACTCATTCTCAAGCAACGCTACTCATAGTCAAGCAACGCTATTCATTGTCAAGCATCGCTACTCATTCTCAAGCAACGCTACTCATTCTCAAACATCGCTACTTATTCTCAAGCAACGGTACTCATTCTCAAGCAACGCTACTCATTGTCAAACAACGCTACTCAATCTCAAGCAACGGTATTCATTCTCATGAAACGCTACTCATTCTCAAGCAATGCTACTCATTGTTAATCAACGCTACTCATTCTCAAGCTACTTTACTCATTCTCAAGCAACACTACTCATTCTCAAGCATCGCTACTAATTCTCAAGAAACGCTACTCATTCTCAAGCAACGCTACTCATTGTTAAGCAACATTACTCATTGTCAAACAACGCTACTCATTGTCAAGCAACGCTATTCATTGTATAACAACGCTACTCATTCTCAAACAACGTTACTCATTGTCAAGCAACTCTACTCATTCTCAAGCAACGCTACTCATTCTCAAGCAACGCTACTCATTCTCAAGAAACGCTATTCATTTTCAAGCAACGCTACTCATTCTCAAGCTACGGTACTCATAGTCAAGCAACGCTACTCATTCTCAAGCAACGCTACTCATTCTCAAGCAACGCTACTCATTCTCAAGCAACGCTACTCATTCTCAAGCAACGCTACTCATTCTCAAGCAACGCTACTCATTTTCAAGCAATGCTACTCATTGTTAAGCAACGCTACTCATTTTGAGCAACGCTACTCATTCTAAAGCAACGTTATTCATTTTCAAGTAACGCTACTCATTCTCAAGCAACGCTACTTATTCTCAAGAAACGCTACTCATTCTCAAGCAACGCTACTCATTGTTAAGCAACGCAACTCATTGTCAAGCAACACTACTCATTCTCAAGCAACGCTACTCATTCTCAAGCAACGCTACTCATTCTCAAGCAACGCTACTCATTCTCAAGCAACGCTACTCATTGTTAAGCAACGCTACTCATTGTTAAGCAACGCTACTCATTCTCAAGCAACGCTACTCATTTTCAAGCAACGCTACTCATTCTCAAGCAACGCAACTAATTCTCAAGAAACGCTACTCATTCTCAAGCAACGCTTCTCATTCTCAAGCAACGCTACTCATTGTTAAACATCGCTGCTCATTGTAAAGCAACGCTACTCATTGTCAAACAACGCTACTCATTGTCAAACAACGTTACTCATTTTCAAGCAACGTTTCTCATTTCAAGCAACGCCACTCATAGTCATGCAACGCTATTCATAGCCAAGCAATGCTACTCATTGTCAAGCAACGCTACTCATTGACAAGCAACGCTACTCATTGTAAAGCAACGCTACTCATTGTCAAGCAACGCTTCTCATTGTAAAGCAACGCTACTCATTGTCAAGCAATGTTGCTAATTCTCAAGCTACGTTACTCATTTTCAAGCAATGCCACTCATAGTCAAGCAACGCTACTCATAGTCAAGAAACGCTACTCATAGTCAAGCAACGCTACTCATTGTAAAGCAACGCTACTCATAGTCAAGCAACGTTACTCATTCTCAAGCAACGCTACTCATTGTAAAGCAAGGCTACTCATTCTCAAGCAACGCTACTCAATGTCAAACAACGCTACTCATTCTCAAGCAACGCAACTCATTCTCAAGAAACGCTACTCATTCTCAAGCAATGCTACTCATTGTTTAGCAGCGCTACTCATTCTCAAGCAAATCTACTCATTCTCAAGCAACGCTACTCATTCTCAAGAAACGCTACTCATTCTCAAGCAACGCTACTCATTCTCAAGCAACGCTACTCATTGTCAAGCAACGCTACTCATTGTCAAGCAACGCTACTCATTGCTAAGCAACGCTACTCATTGTTACGCAACGCTACTCATTCTCAAGCAACGCTACTCATTCTTAAGCAAAGCTACTCATTCTCAAGTAACGCTACTCATTCTCAAGCAAAGCTACTCATTCTCAAGCAATGCTACTCATTGTTAAGCAACGCTACTCATTGTCAAGCAACGCTACTCATAGTCAAGCAACGCTACTCATAGTCAAGCAACGCTACTCATTGTCAAGCAACGCTACTCATAGTCAAGCAACGCTACTCATTGTCAAGCAACGCTACTCATTGTCAAGCAACGCAACTCATTGTAAAGCAACGCTACTCATAGTCAAGCAACGCTACTCATTGTAAAGCAACGCTACTCATAGTCAAGCAACGCTACTCATTCTCAAGCAACGCTACTCATTGTAAAGCAATGCTACTCATTCTCAAGCAACGCTACTCAATGTCAAACAACGCTACTCATTCTCAAGCAACGCAACTCATTCTCAAGAAACGCTACTCATTCTCAAGCAATGCTACTCATTGTTTAACAACGCTACTCATTCTCAAGCAACACTACTCATTCTCAAGAAACGCTACTCATATTCAAGCAACGCTACTTATTGTTAAGCAACGCTTCTCTTTGTTAAGCAACAATACTCATTGTTAAGCAACGCTACTCATTCTCAAGCAACGCTACTCATTCTCAAGTAACGCAACTCATTCTCAAGCAACGCTACTCATTCTCAAGCAACGGTACTCATTCTCAAGAAACGCGTTTCAATTTCAAGCAACGCTACTCATTCTCAAGCAACGCTACTCATAGTCAAGCAACGCTACTCATTCTCAAGCAACGCTACTCATTCTCAAGCAACGCTACTCATTCTAAAGTAACGCTACTCATTGTCAAACAACGCAACTCATTCTCAAGCAATGCTACCCATTCTCAAGCAATGCTACTCATTCTCAAGCAACACTACTCATTCTCAATTATTGTTACTCATTCTCAAGCAACGCTACTCATTTTCAAGTAACGCTGCTCATTCTCAAGCAACGCTACTCATTGTTATGCAACGCTTCTCATTGTTAAGCAACGCTACTCATTCTCAAGCAACTCTACTCATTGTCAAGCAACGCTACTCATTCTCAAGCAACGCTACTCATTCTCATGCAACGCTACTCATTCTAAAGCAACGCAACTCATTCTCAAGCAACGCTACTCATTCTAAAGCAACGCTACTCATTGTCAAACAACGCAACTCTCTCTCAAGCAACGCTACTCATTCTCAAGCAATGCTACTCATTCTAAAGCAACGCTACTCATTCTCAAGCAACGCTACTCATTCTCAAGCAACGCTACTCATAGTCAAGCAACGCTATTCATTGTCAAGCATCGCTACTCATTCTCAAGCAACGCTACTCATTCTCAAACATCGCTACTTATTCTCAAGCAACGGTACTCATTCTCAAGCAACGCTACTCATTGTCAAACAACGCTACTCAATCTCAAGCAACGGTATTCATTCTCATGAAACGCTACTCATTCTCAAGCAATGCTACTCATTGTTAATCAACGCTACTCATTCTCAAGCTACTTTACTCATTCTCAAGCAACACTACTCATTCTCAAGCATCGCTACTAATTCTCAAGAAACGCTACTCATTCTCAAGCAACGCTACTCATTGTTAAGCAACATTACTCATTGTCAAACAACGCTACTCATTGTCAAGCAACGCTATTCATTGTATAACAACGCTACTCATTCTCAAACAACGTTACTCATTGTCAAGCAACTCTACTCATTCTCAAGCAACGCTACTCATTCTCAAGCAACGCTACTCATTCTCAAGAAACGCTATTCATTTTCAAGCAACGCTACTCATTCTCAAGCTACGGTACTCATAGTCAAGCAACGCTACTCATTCTCAAGCAACGCTACTCATTCTCAAGCAACGCTACTCATTCTCAAGCAACGCTACTCATTCTCAAGCAACGCTACTCATTCTCAAGCAACGCTACTCATTTTCAAGCAATGCTACTCATTGTTAAGCAACGCTACTCATTTTGAGCAACGCTACTCATTCTAAAGCAACGTTATTCATTTTCAAGTAACGCTACTCATTCTCAAGCAACGCTACTTATTCTCAAGAAACGCTACTCATTCTCAAGCAACGCTACTCATTGTTAAGCAACGCAACTCATTGTCAAGCAACACTACTCATTCTCAAGCAACGCTACTCATTCTCAAGCAACGCTACTCATTCTCAAGCAACGCTACTCATTGTCAAGCAACGCTACTCATTGTTAAGCAACGCTACTCATTGTTAAGCAACGCTACTCATTCTCAAGCAACGCTACTCATTTTCAAGCAACGCTACTCATTCTCAAGCAACGCAACTAATTCTCAAGAAACGCTACTCATTCTCAAGCAACGCTTCTCATTCTCAAGCAACGCTACTCATTGTTAAACAACGCTGCTCATTGTAAAGCAACGCTACTCATTGTCAAACAACGCTACTCATTGTCAAACAACGTTACTCATTTTCAAGCAACGTTTCTCATTTCAAGCAACGCCACTCATAGTCATGCAACGCTATTCATAGCCAAGCAATGCTACTCATTGTCAAGCAACGCTACTCATTGACAAGCAACGCTACTCATTGTAAAGCAACGCTACTCATTGTCAAGCAACGCTTCTCATTGTAAAGCAACGCTACTCATTGTCAAGCAATGTTGCTAATTCTCAAGCTACGTTACTCATTTTCAAGCAATGCCACTCATAGTCAAGCAACGCTACTCATAGTCAAGAAACGCTACTCATTCTCAAGCAACGCTACTCATTGTCAAGCAACGCTACTCATTGTCATGCAACGCTACTCATTTTCAACCAAAGGTACTCATTGTCAAGCAACGCTACTCATTGTCAAGCAACGCTACTCATAGTCAAGCAACGCTACTCATAGTCAAGCAACGCTACTCATTGTCAAGCAACGCTACTCATAGTCAAGCAACGCTACTCATTGTCAAGCAACGCTACTCATTGTCAAGCAACGCAACTCATTGTAAAGCAACGCTACTCATAGTCAAGCAACGCTACTCATTGTAAAGCAACGCTACTCATAGTCAAGCAACGTTACTCATTCTCAAGCAACGCTACTCATTGTAAAGCAAGGCTACTCATTCTCAAGCAACGCTACTCAATGTCAAACAACGCTACTCATTCTCAAGCAACGCAACTCATTCTCAAGAAACGCTACTCATTCTCAAGCAATGCTACTCATTGTTTAGCAGCGCTACTCATTCTCAAGCAAATCTACTCATTCTCAAGCAACGCTACTCATTCTCAAGAAACGCTACTCATTCTCAAGCAACGCTACTCATTCTCAAGCAACGCTACTCATTGTCAAGCAACGCTACTCATTGTCAAGCAACGCTACTCATTGCTAAGCAACGCTACTCATTGTTACGCAACGCTACTCATTCTCAAGCAACGCTACTCATTCTTAAGCAAAGCTACTCATTCTCAAGTAACGCTACTCATTCTCAAGCAAAGCTACTCATTCTCAAGCAATGCTACTCATTGTTAAGCAACGCTACTCATTGTCAAGCAACGCTACTCATAGTCAAGCAACGCTACTCATAGTCAAGCAACGCTACTCATTGTCAAGCAACGCTACTCATAGTCAAGCAACGCTACTCATTGTCAAGCAACGCTACTCATTGTCAAGCAACGCAACTCATTGTAAAGCAACGCTACTCATAGTCAAGCAACGCTACTCATTGTAAAGCAACGCTACTCATAGTCAAGCAACGCTACTCATTCTCAAGCAACGCTACTCATTGTAAAGCAAGGCTACTCATTCTCAAGCAACGCTACTCAATGTCAAACAATGCTACTCATTCTCAAGCAACGCAACTCATTCTCAAGAAACGCTACTCATTCTCAAGCAATGCTACTCATTGTTTAACAACGCTACTCATTCTCAAGCAAATCTACTCATTCTCAAGCAACGCTACTCATTCTCAAGAAACGCTACTCATTCTCAAGCAACGCTACTCATTCTCAAGCAACGCTACTCATTGTCAAGCAACGCTACTCATTGTCAAGCAACGCTACTCATTGCTAAGCAACGCTACTCATTGTTACGCAACGCTACTCATTCTCAAGCAACGCTACTCATTCTTAAGCAAAGCTACTCATTCTCAAGTAACGCTACTCATTCTCAAGCAAAGCTACTCATTCTCAAGCAATGCTACTCATTGTTAAGCAACGCTACTCATTCTCAAGCAACGCTACTCATTCTCAAACAACGCTACTTATTCTCAAGCAACGCTACTCATTCTAAAGTAACGCTACTCATTGTCAAACAACGCCACCCATTCTCAAGCAACGCTACCCATTCTCAAGCAATGCTACTCATTCTCAAGCAACACTACTCATTCTCAATTATTGTTACTCATTCTCAAGCAACGCTACTCATTTTGAAGTAACGCTGCTCATTCTCAAGCAACGCTACTCATTGTTAAGCAACGCTACTCATTGTTAAGCAACGCTACTCATTCTCAAGCAACTCTACTCATTGTCAAGCAACGCTACTCATTCTCAAGCAACGCTACTCATTCTCATGCAACGCTACTCATTCTAAAGCAACGCTACTCATTCTCAAGCAACGTTACTCATTCTAAAGCAACGCTACTCATTGTCAAACAACGCAAGTCTCTCTCAAGCAACGCTGCTCATTCTCAAGCAATGCTACTCATTCTAAAGCAACGCTACTCATTCTCAAGCAACGCTACTCATTCTCAAGCAACGCTACTCATTGTCAAGCAACGCTATTCATTGTCAAGCATCGCTACTCATTCTCAAGCAACGCTACTCATTCTCAAACAACGCTACTCATTGTCAAACAACGCTACTCAATCTCAAGCAACGGCATTCATTCTCATGAAACGCTACTCATTCTCAAGCAATGCTACTCATTGTTAATCAACGCTACTCATTCTCAAGCTACTTTACTCATTCTCAAGCAACGCTACTCATTCTCAAGCATCGCTACTAATTCTCAAGAAACGCTACTCATTCTCAAGCAACGCTACTCATTGTTAAGCAACGTTACTCATTGTCAAACAACGCTACTCATTGTCAAGCAACGCTATTCATTGTATAACAACGCTACTCATTCTCAAACAACGTTACTCATTGTCAAGCAACTCAACTCATTCTCAAGCAACGCTACTCATTCTCAAGCAACGCTACTCATTCTCAAGAAACGCTATTCATTTTCAAGCAAGGCTACTCATTCTCAAGCAACGCTACTCATATTCAAGCAACGCTACTCATTCTCAAGCAACGCTACTCATTCTCAAGCAACGCTACTCATTCTCAAGCAACGCTACTCATTTTCAAGCAATGCTACTCATTGTTAAGCAACGCTACTCATTGTTGAGCAACGCTACTCATTCTAAAGCAACGTTATTCATTCTCAAGTAACGCTACTCATTCTTAAGCAACGCTACTCATTCTCAAGAAACGCTACTCATTCTCAAGCAACGCTACTCATTGTTAAGCAACGCAACTCATTGTCAAGCAACACTACTCATTCTCAAGCAACGGTACTCATTCTCATGAAACGCTACTCATTCTTAAGCAATGCTACTCATTGTTAAGAAACGCTACCCATTCTCAAGCAATGCTACTCATTTTCAAGCAACGCTACTCATTGTTAAGCAACGCTACTCTTTGTTAGGAAACGATACTCATTGTTAAGCAACGATACTCATTCTCAAGCAACGCTACTCATTCTCAAGTAACGCAACTCATTCTCAAGCAACGCTATTCATTGTATAACAACGCTATTCATTGTATAACAACGCTACTCATTCTCAAACAAATTTACTCATTGTCAAGCAACGTTACTCATTCTCAAGCAACGTTACTCATTCTCAAGCAATGCTACTCATAGTCAAGTAACGCTATTCATAGTCAAGCAACGCTACTCATTGTTAAGCAACGCTACTCATTCTCAAGCAACGTTACTCATTCTTAAGCAACGCTACTCATTGTCAAGCAACGCTATTCATTGTCAAGTATCGCTACTCATTCTCAAGCAACGCTACTCATTCTCAAACAACTCTACTCATTCTCAAGCAACGGTACTCATTCTCATGAAACGCTACTCATTCTCAAGCAATGCTACTCATTGTTAAACAACGCTGCTCATTGTTAAGCAACGCTACTCATTGTCAAACATCGCTACTCAATGTCAACCAACGTTACTCATTCTCAAGCAACGTTTCACATTTTCAAGCAACGCCACTCATAGTCAAGCAACGCTACTCATAGTCAAGCAACGCTACTCATTCTCAAGCTACTTTACTCATTCTCAAGCAACGCTACTCATTCTCAAGCATCGCTACTAATTCTCAAGAAACGCTACTCATTCTCAAGCAACGCTACTCATTGTTAAGCAACGTTACTCATTGTCAAACAACGGTACTCATTGTCAAGCAACGCTATTCATTGTATAACAACGCTACTCATTCTCAAACAACGTTACTCATTGTCAAGCAACTCAACTCATTCTCAAGCAACGCTACTCATTCTCAAGCAACGCTACTCATTGTCAAGAAACGCTATTCATTTTCAAGCAACGCTACTCATTCTCAAGCAACGCTACTCATATTCAAGCAACGCTACTCATTCTCAAGCAACGCTACTCATTCTCAAGCAACGCTACTCATTCTCAAGAAACGCTACTCATTCTCAAGCAACGCTACTCATTGTTAAGCAACGCAACTCATTGTCAAGCAACACTACTCATTCTCAAGCAACGGTACTCATTCTCATGAAACGCTACTCATTCTCAAGCAATGCTACTCATTGTTAAGAAACGCTACCCATTCTCAAGCAATGCTACTCATTTTCAAGCAACGCTACTCATTGTTAAGCAACGCTACTCTTTGTTAGGCAACGATACTCATTGTTAAGCAACGATACTCATTCTCAAGCAACGCTACTCATTCTCAAGTAACGCAACTCATTCTCAAGCAACGCTATTCATTATATAACAACGCTATTCATTGTATAACAACGCTACTCATTCTCAAACAACGTTACTCATTGTCAAGCAACGTTACTCATTCTCAAGCAACGTTACTCATTCTCAAGCAATGCTACTCATAGTCAAGTAACGCTATTCATAGTCAAGCAACGCTACTCATTGTTAAGCAACGCTACTTATTCTCAAGCAACGTTACTCATTCTTAAGCAACGCTACTCATTGTCAAGCAACGCTATTCATTGTCAAGCATCGCTACTCATTCTCAAGCAACGGTACTCATTCTCAAGCAACGCTACTCATTGTCAAACAACGCTACTCATTCTCAAGCAACGGTACTCATTCTCATGAAACGCTACTCATTCTCAAGCAATGCAACTCATTGTTAAACAACGCTGCTCGTTCTCAAGCAATGCTACTCATTGTTAAACAACGCTGCTCATTGTTAAGCAACGCTACTCATTGTCAAACATCGCTACTCAATGTCAACCAACGTTACTCATTCTCAAGCAACGTTTCTCATTTTCAAGCAACGCCACTCATAGTCAAGCAACGCTACTCATAGTCAAGCAACGCTACTCATTGTCAAGCAACGCTACTCATTGTCAAGCAACGCTACTCATTGTAAAGCAACGCTACTCATAGTCAAGCAACGCTTCTCATTGTAAAGCATCGCTACTCATTGTCAAGCAACGATACTAATTCTCAAGCAACGTTACTCATTTTCAAGCAATGCCACTCATAGTCAAGCAACGCTACTCATAGTCAAGCAACGCCACTCATTCTCAAGCAACGCTACTCATTGTCAAGCAACGCTACTCATTGTCATGCAACGCTACTCATTTTCAACCAAAGGTAGTCATTGTCAAGCAACGCTACTCATTGTCAAGCAACGGTACTCATAGTCAAGCAACGCTACTCATAGTCAAGCAACGCTACTCATTGTCAAGCAACGCTACTCATTGTCAAGCAACGCTACTCATTGTCAAGCAACGCTACTCATTGTCAAGCAACGCAACTCATTGTAAAGCAACGCTACTCATAGTCAAGCAACGCTACTCATTGTAAAGCAACGCTACTCATAGTCAAGCAACGCTCCTCAATCTCAAGCAACGCTACTCATTGTAATGCAAGGCTACTCATTCTCAAGCAACGCTACTCAATGTCAAACAACGCTACTCATTCTCAAGCAACGCAATTCATTCTCAAGAAACTCTACTCCTTTTCAAGCAATGCTACTCATTGTTAACCAACGCTACTCATTCTCAAGCAAATCTACTCATTCTCGAGCAACGCTACTCATTCTCAAGAAACGCTACTCATTCTCAAGCAACGCTACTCATTCTCAAGCAACGCTACTCATTCTCAAGCAACGCTACTCATTGTCAAGCAACGCTACTTATTGTTAAGGAACGCTACTCGTTGTTAAGCAACGCTACTCATTCTCAAGCAACGCTTCTCATTCTCAAGCAACGCTTCTCGTTCTCAAGCAACGCTACTCATTCTCAAGCATCGCCACTCATTCTCAAGCAACGCTACTCATTGTCAAACAACGCGACTCATTCTCAAGAAACGCTACTCATTCTCAAGCAACGCTTCTCATTCTCAAGCAACGCTACTCATTGTTAAACAACCCTGCTCATTGTAAAGCAACGCTACTCATTGTCAAACAACGCTTCTCATTGTAATGCAACGCTATTCATTGTATAACAACGCTACTCATTCTCAAACAACGTTACTCATTGTCAAGCAACTCTACTCATTCTCAAGCAACGCTAGTCATTCTCAAGCAACGCTACTCATTGTAAAGCAACGCTACTCATTGTAAAGCAACGCTACTCATAGTCAAGCAACGCTACTCATTGTAAAGCAACGATACTCATAGTCAAGCAACGTTACTCATTCTCAAGCAACGCTACTCATTGTAAAGCAAGGCTACTCATTCTCAAGCAACGCTACTCAATGTCAAACAACGCTACTCATTCTCAAGCAACGCAACTCATTCTCAAGAAACGCTACTCATTCTCAAGCAATGCTACTCATTGTTTAGCAGCGCTACTCATTCTCAAGCAAATCTACTCATTCTCAAGCAACGCTACTCATTCTCAAGAAACGCTACTCATTCTCAAGCAACGCTACTCATTCTCAAGCAACGCTACTCATTGTCAAGCAACGCTACTCATTGTCAAGCAACGCTACTCATTGCTAAGCAACGCTACTCATTGTTACGCAACGCTACTCATTCTCAAGCAACGCTACTCATTCTTAAGCAAAGCTACTCATTCTCAAGTAACGCTACTCATTCTCAAGCAAAGCTACTCATTCTCAAGCAATGCTACTCATTGTTAAGCAACGCTACTCATTGTCAAGCAACGCTACTCATAGTCAAGCAACGCTACTCATAGTCAAGCAACGCTACTCATTGTCAAGCAACGCTACTCATAGTCAAGCAACGCTACTCATTGTCAAGCAACGCTACTCATTGTCAAGCAACGCAACTCATTGTAAAGCAACGCTACTCATAGTCAAGCAACGCTACTCATTGTAAAGCAACGCTGCTCATAGTCAAGCAACGCTACTCATTCTCAAGCAACGCTACTCATTGTAAAGCAAGGCTACTCATTCTCAAGCAACGCTACTCAATGTCAAACAACGCTACTCATTCTCAAGCAACGCAACTCATTCTCAAGAAACGCTACTCATTCTCAAGCAATGCTACTCATTGTTTAACAACGCTACTCATTCTCAAGCAAATCTACTCATTCTCAAGCAACGCTACTCATTCTCAAGAAACGCTACTCATTCTCAAGCAACGCTACTCATTCTCAAGCAACGCTACTCATTGTCAAGCAACGCTACTCATTGTCAAGCAACGCTACTCATTGCTAAGCAACGCTACTCATTGTTACGCAACGCTACTCATTCTCAAGCAACGCTACTCATTCTTAAGCAAAGCTACTCATTCTCAAGTAACGCTACTCATTCTCAAGCAAAGCTACTCATTCTCAAGCAATGCTACTCATTGTTAAGCAACGCTACTCATTCTCAAGCAACGCTACTCATTCTCAAACAACGCTACTTATTCTCAAGCAACGCTACTCATTCTCAAGCAACGCTACTCATTCTCAAGCAACGCTACTCATTCTAAAGTAACGCTACTCATTGTCAAACAACGCCACCCATTCTCAAGCAACGCTACCCATTCTCAAGCAATGCTACTCATTCTCAAGCAACACTACTCATTCTCAATTATTGTTACTCATTCTCAAGCAACGCTACTCATTTTGAAGTAACGCTGCTCATTCTCAAGCAACGCTACTCATTGTTAAGCAACGCTACTCATTGTTAAGCAACGCTACTCATTCTCAAGCAACTCTACTCATTGTCAAGCAACGCTACTCATTCTCAAGCAACGCTACTCATTCTCATGCAACGCTACTCATTCTAAAGCAACGCTACTCATTCTCAAGCAACGTTACTCATTCTAAAGCAACGCTACTCATTGTCAAACAACGCAAGTCTCTCTCAAGCAACGCTGCTCATTCTCAAGCAATGCTACTCATTCTAAAGCAACGCTACTCATTCTCAAGCAACGCTACTCATTCTCAAGCAACGCTACTCATTGTCAAGCAACGCTATTCATTGTCAAGCATCGCTACTCATTCTCAAGCAACGCTACTCATTCTCAAACAACGCTACTCATTGTCAAACAACGCTACTCAATCTCAAGCAACGGCATTCATTCTCATGAAACGCTACTCATTCTCAAGCAATGCTACTCATTGTTAATCAACGCTACTCATTCTCAAGCTACTTTACTCATTCTCAAGCAACGCTACTCATTCTCAAGCATCGCTACTAATTCTCAAGAAACGCTACTCATTCTCAAGCAACGCTACTCATTGTTAAGCAACGTTACTCATTGTCAAACAACGCTACTCATTGTCAAGCAACGCTATTCATTGTATAACAACGCTACTCATTCTCAAACAACGTTACTCATTCTCAAGCAACGCTACTCATATTCAAGCAACGCTACTCATTCTCAAGCAACGCTACTCATTCTCAAGCAACGCTACTCATTCTCAAGCAACGCTACTCATTTTCAAGCAATGCTACTCATTGTTAAGCAACGCTACTCATTGTTGAGCAACGCTACTCATTCTAAAGCAACGTTATTCATTCTCAAGTAACGCTACTCATTCTTAAGCAACGCTACTCATTCTCAAGAAACGCTACTCATTCTCAAGCAACGCTACTCATTGTTAAGCAACGCAACTCATTGTCAAGCAACACTACTCATTCTCAAGCAACGGTACTCATTCTCATGAAACGCTACTCATTCTTAAGCAATGCTACTCATTGTTAAGAAACGCTACCCATTCTCAAGCAATGCTACTCATTTTCAAGCAACGCTACTCATTGTTAAGCAACGCTACTCTTTGTTAGGAAACGATACTCATTGTTAAGCAACGATACTCATTCTCAAGCAACGCTACTCATTCTCAAGTAACGCAACTCATTCTCAAGCAACGCTATTCATTGTATAACAACGCTATTCATTGTATAACAACGCTACTCATTCTCAAACAAATTTACTCATTGTCAAGCAACGTTACTCATTCTCAAGCAACGTTACTCATTCTCAAGCAATGCTACTCATAGTCAAGTAACGCTATTCATAGTCAAGCAACGCTACTCATTGTTAAGCAACGCTACTCATTCTCAAGCAACGTTACTCATTCTTAAGCAACGCTACTCATTGTCAAGCAATGCTATTCATTGTCAAGTATCGCTACTCATTCTCAAGCAACGCTACTCATTCTCAAACAACTCTACTCATTCTCAAGCAACGGTACTCATTCTCATGAAACGCTACTCATTCTCAAGCAATGCTACTCATTGTTAAACAACGCTGCTCATTGTTAAGCAACGCTACTCATTGTCAAACATCGCTACTCAATGTCAACCAACGTTACTCATTCTCAAGCAACGTTTCACATTTTCAAGCAACGCCACTCATAGTCAAGCAACGCTACTCATAGTCAAGCAACGCTACTCATTCTCAAGCTACTTTACTCATTCTCAAGCAACGCTACTCATTCTCAAGCATCGCTACTAATTCTCAAGAAACGCTACTCATTCTCAAGCAACGCTACTCATTGTTAAGCAACGTTACTCATTGTCAAACAACGGTACTCATTGTCAAGCAACGCTATTCATTGTATAACAACGCTACTCATTCTCAAACAACGTTACTCATTGTCAAGCAACTCAACTCATTCTCAAGCAACGCTACTCATTCTCAAGCAACACTACTCATTGTCAAGAAACGCTATTCATTTTCAAGCAACGCTACTCATTCTCAAGCAACGCTACTCATATTCAAGCAACGCTACTCATTCTCAAGCAACGCTACTCATTCTCAAGCAACGCTACTCATTCTCAAGAAACGCTACTCATTCTCAAGCAACGCTACTCATTGTTAAGCAACGCAACTCATTGTCAAGCAACACTACTCATTCTCAAGCAACGGTACTCATTCTCATGAAACGCTACTCATTCTCAAGCAATGCTACTCATTGTTAAGAAACGCTACCCATTCTCAAGCAATGCTACTCATTTTCAAGCAACGCTACTCATTGTTAAGCAACGCTACTCTTTGTTAGGCAACGATACTCATTGTTAAGCAACGATACTCATTCTCAAGCAACGCTACTCATTCTCAAGTAACGCAACTCATTCTCAAGCAACGCTATTCATTATATAACAACGCTATTCATTGTATAACAACGCTACTCATTCTCAAACAACGTTACTCATTGTCAAGCAACGTTACTCATTCTCAAGCAACGTTACTCATTCTCAAGCAATGCTACTCATAGTCAAGTAACGCTATTCATAGTCAAGCAACGCTACTCATTGTTAAGCAACGCTACTTATTCTCAAGCAACGTTTCTCATTCTTAAGCAACGCTACTCATTGTCAAGCAACGCTATTCATTGTCAAGCATCGCTACTCATTCTCAAGCAACGGTACTCATTCTCAAGCAACGCTACTCATTGTCAAACAACGCTACTCATTCTCAAGCAACGGTACTCATTCTCATGAAACGCTACTCATTCTCAAGCAATGCAACTCATTGTTAAACAACGCTGCTCATTCTCAAGCAATGCTACTCATTGTTAAACAACGCTGCTCATTGTTAAGCAACGCTACTCATTGTCAAACATCGCTACTCAATGTCAACCAACGTTACTCATTCTCAAGCAACGTTTCTCATTTTCAAGCAACGCCACTCATAGTCAAGCAACGCTACTCATAGTCAAGCAACGCTACTCATTGTCAAGCAACGCTACTCATTGTCAAGCAACGCTACTCATTGTAAAGCAACGCTACTCATAGTCAAGCAACGCTTCTCATTGTAAAGCATCGCTACTCATTGTCAAGCAACGATACTAATTCTCAAGCAACGTTACTCATTTTCAAGCAATGCCACTCATAGTCAAGCAACGCTACTCATAGTCAAGCAACGCCACTCATTCTCAAGCAACGCTACTCATTGTCAAGCAACGCTACTCATTGTCATGCAACGCTACTCATTTTCAACCAAAGGTAGTCATTGTCAAGCAACGCTACTCATTGTCAAGCAACGGTACTCATAGTCAAGCAACGCTACTCATAGTCAAGCAACGCTACTCATTGTCAAGCAACGCTACTCATTGTCAAGCAACGCTACTCATTGTCAAGCAACGCTACTCATTGTCAAGCAACGCAACTCATTGTAAAGCAACGCTACTCATAGTCAAGCAACGCTACTCATTGTAAAGCAACGCTACTCATAGTCAAGCAACGCTCCTCAATCTTATAGCAACGCTACTCATTGTAATGCAAGGCTACTCATTCTCAAGCAACGCTACTCAATGTCAAACAACGCTACTCATTCTCAAGCAACGCAATTCATTCTCAAGAAACTCTACTCCTTTTCAAGCAATGCTACTCATTGTTAACCAACGCTACTCATTCTCAAGCAAATCTACTCATTCTCGAGCAACGCTACTCATTCTCAAGAAACGCTACTCATTCTCAAGCAACGCTACTCATTCTCAAGCAACGCTACTCATTCTCAAGCAACGCTACTCATTGTCAAGCAACGCTACTTATTGTTAAGGAACGCTACTCGTTGTTAAGCAACGCTACTCATTCTCAAGCAACGCTTCTCATTCTCAAGCAACGCTTCTCGTTCTCAAGCAACGCTACTCATTCTCAAGCATCGCCACTCATTCTCAAGCAACGCTACTCATTGTCAAACAACGCGACTCATTCTCAAGAAACGCTACTCATTCTCAAGCAACGCTTCTCATTCTCAAGCAACGCTACTCATTGTTAAACAACCCTGCTCATTGTAAAGCAACGCTACTCATTGTCAAACAACGCTTCTCATTGTAATGCAACGCTATTCATTGTATAACATCGCTACTCATTCTCAAACAACGTTACTCATTGTCAAGCAACTCTACTCATTCTCAAGCAACGCTACTCATTCTCAAGCAACGCTACTCATTCTCAAGAAACGCTATTCATTTTCATGCAACTCTACTCATTCTCAAGCAACGCTACTCATAGTCTAGCAACGCTACTCATTCTCAAGCAACACTACTCATTCTCAAGCAACGCTACTCATTCTCAAGCAACGCTACTCATTTTCAAGCAATGCTACTCATTGTTAAGCAACGCTACTCGTTGTTGAGCAACGCTACTCATTCTAAAGCAACGTTATTCATTCTCAAGTAACGCTACTCATTCTCAAGCAACGCTACTCATTCTCAAGCAACGCTACTCATTGTGAAGCAACGCTACTCATTCTCAAGCAACGTTATTCATTCTCAAGTAACGCTACTCATTCTCAAGCAACGCTACTCATTCTCAAGAAACGCTACTCATTCTCAAGCAACGCTACTCATTGTTAAGCAACTCAACTCATTGTCAAGCAACACTACTCATTCTCAAGCAACGGTACTCATTCTCATGAAACGCTACTCATTCTCAAGCAATGCTACTCATTGTTAAGAAACGCTACCCATTCTCAAGCAATTTTACTCATTTTTAGGCAACGCTACTCATTGTCAAGCAACGGTACTCATAGTCAAGCAACGCTACTCATAGTCAAGCAACGCTACTCATTGTCAAGCAACGCTACTCATTCTCAAGCATCGACACTCATTCTCAAGCAACGCTACTCATTCTCAAGCAACGCTACTAATTCTCAAGAAACGCTACTCATTCTCAAGCAACGCTTCTCATTCTCAAGCAACGCTACTCATTGTTAAACAACGCTGCTCTTTGTAAAGCATCGCTACTCATTGTCAAACAACGCTACTCATTCTCAAGCAACGCTACTCATTGTCAAGCAACGCTACTTATTGTTAAGGAACGCTACTCGTTGTTAAGCAACGCTACTCATTCTCAAGCAACGCTTCTCATTCTCAAGCAACGCTTCTCGTTCTCAAGCAACGCTACTCATTCTCAAGCATCGCCACTCATTCTCAAGCAACGCTACTCATTGTCAAACAACGCGACTCATTCTCAAGAAACGCTACTCATTCTCAAGCAACGCTTCTCATTCTCAAGCAACGCTACTCATTGTTAAACAACCCTGCTCATTGTCAAGCAACTCTACTCATTCTCAAGCAACGCTACTCATTCT
Organism: Procambarus clarkii; assembly: GCF_040958095.1. Taxonomy (NCBI): domain Eukaryota; kingdom Metazoa; phylum Arthropoda; class Malacostraca; order Decapoda; family Cambaridae; genus Procambarus; species Procambarus clarkii. The sequence continues at coordinate 35,190,614 of NC_091178.1, read as the reverse complement.
CAAGCAACGCTACTCATTCTCAAGAAACGCTATTCATTTTCATGCAACTCTACTCATTCTCAAGCAACGCTACTCATAGTCTAGCAACGCTACTCATTCTCAAGCAACACTACTCATTCTCAAGCAACGCTACTCATTCTCAAGCAACGCTACTCATTTTCAAGCAATGCTACTCATTGTTAAGCAACGCTACTCGTTGTTGAGCAACGCTACTCATTCTAAAGCAACGTTATTCATTCTCAAGTAACGCTACTCATTCTCAAGCAACGCTACTCATTCTCAAGCAACGCTACTCATTGTGAAGCAACGCTACTCATTCTCAAGCAACGTTATTCATTCTCAAGTAACGCTACTCATTCTCAAGCAACGCTACTCATTCTCAAGAAACGCTACTCATTCTCAAGCAACGCTACTCATTGTTAAGCAACTCAACTCATTGTCAAGCAACACTACTCATTCTCAAGCAACGGTACTCATTCTCATGAAACGCTACTCATTCTCAAGCAATGCTACTCATTGTTAAGAAACGCTACCCATTCTCAAGCAATTTTACTCATTTTTAGGCAACGCTACTCATTGTCAAGCAACGGTACTCATAGTCAAGCAACGCTACTCATAGTCAAGCAACGCTACTCATTGTCAAGCAACGCTACTCATTCTCAAGCATCGACACTCATTCTCAAGCAACGCTACTCATTCTCAAGCAACGCTACTAATTCTCAAGAAACGCTACTCATTCTCAAGCAACGCTTCTCATTCTCAAGCAACGCTACTCATTGTTAAACAACGCTGCTCTTTGTAAAGCATCGCTACTCATTGTCAAACAACGCTACTCATTCTCAAGCAACGTTACTCATTCTCAAGCAAAGTTTCTCATTTCAAGCAACGCCACTCATAGTCAAGCAACGCTACTCATAGTCAAGCAACGCCACTCATTCTCAAGCAACGCTACTCATTGTCAAGCAACGCTACTCATTGTCATGCAACGCTACTCATTTTCAACCAAAGGTAGTCATTGTCAAGCAACGCTACTCATTGTCAAGCAACGGTACTCATAGTCAAGCAACGCTACTCATAGTCAAGCAACGCTACTCATTGTCAAGCAACGCTACTCATTGTCAAGCAACGCTACTCATTGTCAAGCAACGCTACTCATTGTCAAGCAACGCAACTCATTGTAAAGCAACGCTACTCATAGTCAAGCAACGCTACTCATTGTAAAGCAACGCTACTCATAGTCAAGCAACGCTCCTCAATCTTATAGCAACGCTACTCATTGTAATGCAAGGCTACTCATTCTCAAGCAACGCTACTCAATGTCAAACAACGCTACTCATTCTCAAGCAACGCAATTCATTCTCAAGAAACTCTACTCCTTTTCAAGCAATGCTACTCATTGTTAACCAACGCTACTCATTCTCAAGCAAATCTACTCATTCTCGAGCAACGCTACTCATTCTCAAGAAACGCTACTCATTCTCAAGCAACGCTACTCATTCTCAAGCAACGCTACTCATTCTCAAGCAACGCTACTCATTGTCAAGCAACGCTACTCATTGTTAAGGAACGCTACTCGTTGTTAAGCAACGCTACTCATTCTCAAGCAACGCTTCTCATTCTCAAGCAACGCTTCTCGTTCTCAAGCAACGCTACTCATTCTCAAGCATCGCCACTCATTCTCAAGCAACGCTACTCATTGTCAAACAACGCGACTCATTCTCAAGAAACGCTACTCATTCTCAAGCAACGCTTCTCATTCTCAAGCAACGCTACTCATTGTTAAACAACCCTGCTCATTGTAAAGCAACGCTACTCATTGTCAAACAACGCTTCTCATTGTAATGCAACGCTATTCATTGTATAACAACGCTACTCATTCTCAAACAACGTTACTCATTGTCAAGCAACTCTACTCATTCTCAAGCAACGCTACTCATTCTCAAGCAACGCTACTCATTCTCAAGAAACGCTATTCATTTTCATGCAACTCTACTCATTCTCAAGCAACGCTACTCATAGTCTAGCAACGCTACTCATTCTCAAGCAACACTACTCATTCTCAAGCAACGCTACTCATTCTCAAGCAACGCTACTCATTTTCAAGCAATGCTACTCATTGTTAAGCAACGCTACTCGTTGTTGAGCAACGCTACTCATTCTAAAGCAACGTTATTCATTCTCAAGTAACGCTACTCATTCTCAAGCAACGCTACTCATTCTCAAGCAACGCTACTCATTGTGAAGCAACGCTACTCATTCTCAAGCAACGTTATTCATTCTCAAGTAACGCTACTCATTCTCAAGCAACGCTACTCATTCTCAAGAAACGCTACTCATTCTCAAGCAACGCTACTCATTGTTAAGCAACTCAACTCATTGTCAAGCAACACTACTCATTCTCAAGCAACGGTACTCATTCTCATGAAACGCTACTCATTCTCAAGCAATGCTACTCATTGTTAAGAAACGCTACCCATTCTCAAGCAATTTTACTCATTTTTAGGCAACGCTACTCATTGTCAAGCAACGGTACTCATAGTCAAGCAACGCTACTCATAGTCAAGCAACGCTACTCATTGTCAAGCAACGCTACTCATTCTCAAGCATCGACACTCATTCTCAAGCAACGCTACTCATTCTCAAGCAACGCTACTAATTCTCAAGAAACGCTACTCATTCTCAAGCAACGCTTCTCATTCTCAAGCAACGCTACTCATTGTTAAACAACGCTGCTCTTTGTAAAGCATCGCTACTCATTGTCAAACAACGCTACTCATTCTCAAGCAACGTTACTCATTCTCAAGCAAAGTTTCTCATTTCAAGCAACGCCACTCATAGTCAAGCAACGCTACTCATAGTCAAGGAACGCTAATCATTGTCAAGCAACGCTACTCATTGACAAGCAACGCTACTCATTGTAAAGCAACGCTACTCATAGTCAAGCAACGCTTCTATTGTAAAGCAACGCTACTCATTGTCAAGCAATGTTACTAATTCTCAAGCTACGTTACTCAATTTCAAGCAATGCCACTCATAGTCAAGCAACGCTACTCATAGTCAAGCAACGCTACTCATTCTCAAGCAACGCTACTCATTGTCAAGCAACGCTACTCATTGTCATGCAACGCTACTCATTTTCAACCAAAGGTACTCATTGTCAAGCAACGCTACTCATTGTCAAGCAACGCTACTCATAGTCAAGCAACGCTACTCATAGTCAAGCAACGCTACTCATTGTCAAGCAACGCTACTCATTGTCAAGCAACGCAACTCATTGTAAAGCAACGCTACTCATAGTCAAGCAACGCTACTCATTGTAAAGCAACGCTACTCTTAGTCAAGCAACGCTACTCATTCTCAAGCAACGCTACTCGTTGTAAAGCAAGGCTACTCATTCTCAAGCAACGTTACTCAATGTCAAACAACGCTACTCATTCTCAAGCAACGCAACTCATTCTCAAGAAACGCTACTCATTCTCAAGCAATGCTACTCATTGTTAAGCAACGCTACTCATTCTCAAGCAAATCTACTCATTTTCAAGCAACGCTACTCATTCTCAAGAAACGCTACTCATTCTCTAGCAACGCTACTCATTCTCAAGCAACGCTACTCATTCTCAAGCAACGCTACTCATTGTCAAGCAACGCTACTCATTGCTAAGCAACGCTACTCATTGTTAAGCAACGCTACTCATTCTCAAGCAAAGCTACTCATTCTCAAGCAACGATACTCATTCTCAAGTAACGCTACTCATTCTCAAGCAAAGCTACTCATTCTCAAGCAATGCTACTCATTGTTAAGCAACGCTACTCATTCTCAAACAACGCTACTCATTCTCAAACAACGCTACTCATTCTCAAACAACGCTACTTATTCTCAAGCAACGCTACTCATTTTCAAGCAACGCTACTCATTCTCAAGCAACGCTACTCATTCTCAAGCAACGCAACTCATTCTCAAGCAACGCTACTCATTGTTAAGCATCGCTACTCATTCTCAAGCAACGGTACTCATTCTCATGAAACGCTACTCATTCTCAAGCAACGCTACTCATTGTCAAGCAACGCTATTCATTGTCAAGCATCGCTACTCATTCTCAAGCAACGCTACTCATTCTCAAACAACGCTACTCATTCTCAAGCAACGGTACTCATTCTCAAACAACGCTACTCATTGTCAAACAACGCTACTCATTCTCAAGCAACGGTACTCATTCTCATGAAACGCTACTCATTCTCAAGCAAAGCTACTCAGTGTTAATCAACGCTACTCATTCTCAAGCTACTTTACTCATTCTCAAGTAACGCTACTTATTCTCAAGCATCGCTACTAATTCTAAAGAAACGCTACTCATTCTTAAGCAACGCTACTCATTCTCAAGCAACGCTACTCATTCTCAAGCAACGCTACTCATTGTTAAGCAACGCTGCTCATTGTTAAGGAACGCTACTCATTCTCAAGCAACGCTACCCATTCTCAAGAAACGCTACTCATTCTCAAGCAACGCTACTCATTCGCAAGCAATTCTACTCATTCTCAAGCAACGCTACTCATTTTCAAGCAACTCTGCTCATTTTCAAGCAACGCTACTCATTCTCAAGCAATTCTTCTCATTCTCAAGCAACGCTACTCATTCTCACGCAACTCAACTCATTCTCAAGCAACGCTACTTATTCTCAAGCAATTCTACTCATTCTCAAGCAACGCTAACAATTCTCAAGCAACGCTACTCATTGTAAGCAACGCTACCCTTTGTTAAGCAACGATTATCATTGTTAAGCAACGCTACTCATTCTCAAGTAACGTAACTCATTCTCAAGCAACGCTATTCATTGTATAACAACGCTACTCATTCTCAAACAACGATACTCATTGTCAAGCAACGTTACTCATTCTCAAGCCACGTTACTCATTCTCAAGCAATGCTACTCATAGTCAAGGAACGCTATTCATAGTCAAGCAACGCTACTCATTGTTAAGCAACGCTACTCATTCTCAAGCAACGCTACTCATTCTCAAGCAACGCTACTCATTGTCAAGCAACGCTATTCATTGTCAAGCATCGCTACTCATTCTCAAGCAACGCTACTCATTCTCATACAACGCTACTCATTCTCAAGCAACAGTACTCATTCTCAAGCAACGCTACTCATTGTCAAACAACTCTACTCATTCTCAAGCAACGGTACTCATTCTCATGAAACGCTACTCATTCTCAAGCAATGCTACTCATTGTTAAACAACGCTGTTCATTGTTAAGCAACGCTACTCATTGTCAAACAACGCTACTCATTGTCAACCAACGTTACTCATTCTCAAGCAACGTTTCTCATTTTCAAGCAACGCCACTCATAGTCAATCAACGCTACTCATAGTCAAGCAACGCTACTCATAGTCAAGCAACGCTACTCATTCTCAAGCAACGCTACTCATTCTCAAGCAACGCTACTCAGAGTCAAGCAACGCTACTCATTGTCAAGCAACGCTACTCATTGTCAAGCAACGCTACTCATTTTCAAGCAACGCTACTCATTGTCAAGCAACGCAACTCATTGTAAAGCAACGCTACTCATAGTCAAGCAACGCTACTCATTGTAAAGCAACGCTACTCATAGTCAAGCAACGCTACTCATAGTCAAGCAACGCTACTCATTCTCAAGCAACGCTACTCATTGTAATGCAAGGCTACTCATTCTCAAGCAAGCTACTCAATGTCAAACAACGCTACTCATTCTCAAGCAACGCAACTCCTTCTCAAGAAACGCTACTCATTCTCAGGCAATGCTAACTCATTGTTAGGCAACGCTACTCATTCTCAAGCAAATCTACTCATTCTCAAGCAACGCAACTCATTCTCAAGCAACGCTACTCATTCTCAAGCAACGCTACTCATTCTCAAGCAACGCTACTCATTGTCAAGCAACGGTACTCATTCTCAAGCAACGCTACTCATTGTCAAGCAACGGTACTCATTGTTAAGCAACGCTACTCATTGTTAAGCAACACTACTCATTCTCAAGCAACGCTACTCATTCTCAAGCAACGCTTCTCATTCTCAAGCAACGCTACTCATTGTCAAGCATCGCTACTCATTCTCAAGCAACGCTACTCATTCTCAAGCAACGGTACTAATTCTCAAGAAACGCTACTCATTCTCAAGCAACGCTTCTCATTCTCAAGAAACGCTACTCATTGTTAAACAACGCTGCTCATTGTTAAGCAACGCTACTCATTGACAAACAGCGCTACTCATTGTCAAGCAACGTTACTCATTCTCAAGCAACGTTTCTCATTTTCAAGCAACGCCACTCATAGTCAAGCAACGCTACACATAGTCAAGCAACGCTACTCATTGTCAATCAACGCTACTCATTGTCAAGCAACGCTACTCATAGTCAAGCTACGCTTCTCATTGTGAAGCAACGCTACTCATTGTCATGCAAAGTTACTAGTTCTCAAGCATCGTTACTCATTTTCAAGCAATACCACTCATAGTCAAGCAACGCTACTCATAGTCAAGCAACGCTACTCGTTCTCAATCAACGCTACTCATGGTCAAGCAACGCTACTCATTGTCATGCAACGCTACTCATTTTCAACTAAAGGTACTCATTGTCAAGCAACGCTATTCATTGTCAAGCAACGCTACTCATAGTCAAGCAACGCTACTCATAGATAAGCAACGCTACTCATTGTCAAGCAACGCTACTCATAGTCAAGCAACGCTACTCATTGTCAAGCAACTCTACTCATAGTCAAGCAACGCTACTCATTGTCAAGCAACGCTACTCATAGTCAAGCAACGCTACTCATAGTCAAGCAACGCTACTCATTGTCAAGCAACGCTACTCATTGTCAAGCAACGCTACTCATAGTCAAGCAACGCTACTCATAGTCAAGCAACGCTACTCATTGTCAAGCAACGCAACTCATTGTAAAGCAACGCTACTCATAGTCAAGCAACGCTACTCATTGTAAAGCAACTCTACTCATAGTCAAGCAACGCTACTCATTCTCAAGCAACGCTACTCATTGTAATGCAAGGCTACTCATTCTCAAGCAACGCTACTCAATGTCAAACAACGCTACTCATTCTCAAGCAACGCAACTCATTCTCAAGAAACGCTACTCATTCTCAAGCAATGCTACTCATTGTTAAGCAACGCTACTCATTCTCAAGCAACGCTTCTCGTTCTCAAGCAACGCTACTCATTCTCAAGCATCGACACTCATTCTCAAGCAACGCTACTCATTCTCAAGCAACGCTACTAATTCTCAAGAAACGCTACTCATTCTCAAGCAACGCTTCTCATTCTCAAGCAACGCTACTCATTGTTAAACAACGCTGCTCTTTGTAAAGCAACGCTACTCATTGTCAAACAACGCTACTCATTCTCAAGCAACGTTACTCATTCTCAAGCAACGTTTCTCATTTCAAGCAACGCCACTCATAGTCAAGCAACGCTACTCATAGTCAAGGAACGCTAATCATTGTCAAGCAACGCTACTCATTGACAAGCAACGCTACTCATTGTAAAGCAACGCTACTCATTGTAAAGCAACGCTTCTATTGTAAAGCAACGCTACTCATTGTCAAGCAATGTTACTAATTCTCAAGCTACGTTACTCATTTTCAAGCAATGCCACTCATAGTCAAGCAACGCTACTCATAATCAAGCAACGCTACTCATTCTCAAGCAACGCTACTCATTGTCAAGCAACGCTACTCATTGTCATGCAACGCTACTCATTTTCAACCAAAGGTACTCATTGTCAAGCAACGCTACTCATTGTCAAGCAACGCTACTCATAGTCAAGCAACGCTACTCATAGTCAAGCAACGCTACTCATTGTCAAGCAACGCTACTCATAGTCAAGCAACGCTACTCATTGTCAAGCAACGCTACTCATTGTCAAGCAACGCAACTCATTGTAAAGCAACGCTACTCATAGTCAAGCAACGCTACTCATTGTAAAGCAACGCTACTCTTAGTCAAGCAACGCAACTCATTCTCAAGCAACGCTACTCGTTGTAAAGCAAGGCTACTCTTTCTCAAGCAACGCTACTCAATGTCAAACAACGCTTCTCATTCTCAAGCAACGCAACTCATTCTCAAGAAACGCTACTCATTCTCAAGCAATGTTACTCATTGTTAAGCAACGCTACTCATTCTCAAGCAAATCTACTCATTTTCAAGCAACGCTACTCATTCTCAAGAAACGCTACTCATTCTCTAGCAACGCTACTCATTCTCAAGCAACGCTACTCATTCTCAAGCAACGCTACTCATTGTCAAGCAACGCTACTCATTGCTAAGCAACGCTACTCATTGTTAAGCAACGCTACTCATTCTCAAGAAAAGCTACTCATTCTCAAGCAACGCTACTCACTGTTAAGCAAAGCTACTCATTCTCAAACAACGCTACTCATTCTCAAACAACGCTACTTATTCTCAAGCAACGCTACTCATTTTCAAGCAACGCTACTCATTCTCAAGCAACGCTACTCATTCTCAAGCAACGCTACTCATTCTCAAGCAACGCTACTCATTCTCAAGCAACGCTACTCATTCTCAAGCAACGCTACTCATTCTCAAGCTACGCTACTCATTCTCAAGCAACGGTACTCATTCTCATGAAACGCTACTCATTCTCAAGCAACGCTACTCATTGTCAAGCAACGCTACTCATTCTCAAGCAACGCTACTCATTCTCAAGCAACGCTACTCATTCTCAAACAACGCTACTCATTCTCAAGCAACGGTACTCATTCTCAAGCAACGCTACTCATTGTCAAACAACGCTACTCATTCTCAAGCAACGCTACTCAGTGTTAATCAACGCTACTCATTCTCAAGCTACTTTACTCATTCTCAAGCAACGCTACTTATTCTCAAGCATCGCTACTAATTCTAAAGAAACGCTACTCATTCTTAAGCAACGCTACTCATTCTCAAGCAATTCTTCTCATTCTCAAGCAACGCTACTCATTCTCACGCAACTCAACTCATTCTCAAGCAACGCTACTCATTCTCAAGCAATTCTACTCATTCTCAAGCAACGCTAACAATTCTCAAGCAACGCTACTCATTGTAAGCAACGCTACCCTTTGTTAAGCAACGATTATCATTGTTAAGCAACGCTACTCATTCTCAAGTAACGTAACTCATTCTCAAGCAACGCTATTCATTGTATAACAACGCTACTTATTCTCAAAAAACGATACTCATTGTCAAGCAACGTTACTCATTCTCAAGCCACGTTACTCATTCTCAAGCAATGCTACTGGTACGGCCCTCTCGGGACGCAACGGGGTTCTTACTCTGATGTCGTTAGAGGAAGATATATATATCCGACCCCAAGCCAGTAGAGGCTTTCAAGGGATGCGATCCGTGACGCAAGTAACTTAAAGGGAGTATGGAAAGAAAGCTAAGAACTTAATATTTTAATGTTCACCATCACCGTTTAAATATATAAAATTAAAGCGTACACAAGGGGGAGGGGTATTAACACTTTACAAAGGGGATCATGCACAATCTAGTCTTCTGCTGAAGACTCTTGATCAAGAAGCTAGGTGCCGAGTCCGCGGTGCTTTCTTCGTGGCCTCAAGACGTGTCTTCTGAGAATGCCGAGCCTACCCTGGCCACAGGTCAGCCAAAACACAGGTCCACTGGGGGCACCGTCGTGGAGGCCGTCAACCACACGTCCAGCAGGTCTGCTGGCAGGTACTGAGCCACCAAGGCTGGTACGGCCACTCCACGAACGATAAAAGGGGTACGCCCTAGACAGGAGTCTCGTGTGATATCACAAATCACCCTCCTGTCCTCAATACCCCAGTGGATTATCGTCTCCAACAGTCGGTCCCGGGTAAATCCTTTCACTGCCACTCCACTGGCAGGCTAACACACCACAGTGTTCTTCCGGGGGGACGATGTCACAACAGCTGCAGCAAACTTCACAGTATGGAGACTGGCTGCCTCGGGTAGACTGACTCCACCTTCAACACAGTGGTCCCAGGTTGGCTCTGTAAGCAGACACGTCATCAATAACAGGGACACTAAAACACCACACTTACAGGCTCAGACACAAACACCCGACATATCCACTCCATAGATGGCGCTGTCGTCGGAGCACCACCTCACCAGAGGTCAGGAGCGGCGGTGTTGAGCGCTGAACCAGACTGGAAACTGGTCCTCGAGGCCAGTACACGCTGTCCTCACTAGGTGTCGTCGTCCGTTTGGCGGGGGTTTCGGGAGCTGACCCACAGATGGCGTGGTGGTCACTGCTCCAGGCTCGGACGCTGGATCCGGGTTCGTAACACCTCCCCACCAAAAAGAATTTGGTTTGGGGTTCTATAAAAAGAAACACAAACCAAATTAGTACGGCGACACAACTCCAAATGGACTTACTTATACTATGAACTGGAGTGATGAGGTTGTCTTGTCCACAGAACTTTTCTACTAGCCATTTCCGGCACAACGGGAGCTTGCAGATAGAAGGCAATGATCTGCCTGACGTAATCTTCCACGTCTCCCACGTCTCCACTGCGATGTCAAGCAGGGGCATCATCTCACCTCTCTCGAGTACGGATTGGTTTCGACACGATCTGGGGTGACTCGACACTTCCCTATGTCGTGGCACCGATGATGGCTGACCACAGACGGCATTTCTGGTGCCAGTCCGATGGTCCTTCAGGGAGACAGGAACCTCTAATACAGGGGTCTGATAATTCAGAGTGATAGCGACAATGGGCAAGTCAGTACTTACTATACACTCCTCTACTAGGCCCACACCTAGTTCCAACAGGGCTGCTTGCTCACCGAAGATGGCATTCGCTCTGCCCCCGTCAGGTCGACCAACGTTCCGTATAACGCTGTGTTGAGGCTCAGCAGTCACGCGGGGGGTGTCAACCTGTCGGAAACAGTCACTCATATTATCACATATCGTACCTCCTGTATCATCTATTACCTCCCAGGTCCCTTCTTCAACTGCAACACTTGCAGTACAAATCTCCAATCCCTGGGACCTCTTCGCGATGTTCATGGGAGCCATCATTCGTCGGGTCGTCCACCGGTCCTCACTGAGAGCACAAACGAGAACACATACGAGAATCAAACAAAGTATCGCTAAGAAACATGAGGCCAATTGAGGGATAAGCTTCCCGAGCCAGTCATGTCCATAGCCGGCCACATCCACACGCCTGGCTTGGACCGAAGAGGGCACTAGACCTTTTGAACACACCGCACCTACCTCTGACGTCTGGGGAATCTCTGGCTGGTTCACTACATGCTGTAACTTGCCATACCGCAAGCACACATTCGCCTTCGCTCCAGACTCGTTGGTATCCGTGGGTGCCCGCACACAAGGCCTCTCTTCTTGCTCAGGTACCTCTGCCTTCTTAACTTCATGTTCCTCGTCGAGAGAATCAGGAGACACTGCTAGAATATCGTCGATCTGCGGGTGAGAGGACAAATTAAATATGTTTACATCCGGGTCTGTCTTTACCTGGACATTACCATTGCCTGTTACCTCAGACCGTGCTGTTCCGGTAGACTCGTCCGCAACCTTGGGAAGATTGATGCTCCAATCTGTCACCAAGTCGTTGGCTAGTACCACGTCAATCCCAGCCACAGGGAGGGTATCGACTACTGCCAACTCACTTGTGCCGCTGAAATAAGGCGAGTCAAGATGTACTGGCACTAAGGGGGCGATATACTGCGTTCTCAGAAACCCAACCAGGACAACCTGTCGTCTCCCGTCCACACTTACTCCCTCGGGTAACGAGCTCTTCACGATCAGGGACTGGGCTGCTCCACTATCTCTGAGCACTACAATTGATCTACCAGTATGATCACTCGTTACATACCCGGTTGAAGTGTGAGGGGCCAACAAACTTGGTCCTTCCTGCGTCGTCGTAGACTGGTTTCCTGCTGGTGATGTTCCACAGCTCATCAACATCACCTCCCTTCGTGCGCTGCCACCTCTTCTGCCTCGGCACCTAGCAGCTATGTGTCCCTTCTGCCCACAAGTCCAGCACACCATGTTCCTCCTCGGACTACGGTGTTTCGGACTACTAGGACTTGTTCTTCGAGGGCTACCTGGGGGCGTCTTCTTAGCACTTTGTGGGACGGGTCTTTCCTCTTCGTCGTGAGGTCTGTCAAACCGGCGCTGGTAATTCCTCGGGACGTACTTAGCAGACGGCCTATGAGTTAAGATGTACTCTTCAGCAATGGTGGCTGCTGCACTCAAGGTCTCTACCTGCTGTTCCTCTAAGTACGTCTTGAGGTCTCCAGACAAACAATCCTTGAAGTCCTCGAGCAGAATCAGCTGTTCGAGGTCTTCCCTGGTCTCCACCTTCCGAGAGGCACACCATTCTTGGAAAAGTCGCTCCTTGATCGTGGCGAACTCGGTGAAAGTGTGCTCTGAGGTCTTCTTCAGGTTTCGGAACTTCTGCCTGTACGCCTCAGGTACCAATTGGTACGCCATGAGCACAACCTTCTTCACCTTGTCATAATCGCTGGAGTCGTCAAGGGATAACGTAGAGTAGGCGATTTGGGCCTTCCCAGTCAAAACTGACTGTATCATGATGGCCCAATTCTCCCTTGGCCACTCCAAAGAGGCAGCGACTTTCTCGAAGGCTGCAAAGAATTTTGACACTTCCTTCTCATGGAATTTGGGGACCATTTTGATGTTGCGTACCGGATCGAAGCTACTGGTGTCCGTTGTTTGCCTCCGACCACCGCCTAATCGCAAAACTTCTAGTTCATGTTGTCTCTCTTTCCTCTTTGTCTCGTCGTTCTTGTCTGTCTCGTTCCTCTCTTTCTCGCTCTCGTTCTTCTCTCTCTCGTCTCTCTTCTCTTTCTCGTTCTTCTCTCTCTTGTTCTCGTTCTTCTCTCTCTCGTCTCTCTTCTCTTTCTCGTTCTTCTCTTTCTCTTTCTCGTCTCTCTTCTCTTTCTCGTTCTTCCCTTTCTCGTTTCTCTTCTCTTTCTCTCTCTGCTTTCCTTTCTTCTAATTCTAAACGTCTCATCTCTAATTCTTTATCTTGTCTCTCTCGTTCCATTTCTAATTTCTTCCATTCTATTTCACGATTGATCTCTAGGGCACGCATCTTGACTGTTAGGAAGCTGATATTAAGCTCGCCTGAATCACTGTCAACGTCGCTGCCCTTATCTTCCTTTTCCGTGGAAGCTATCTCCTCACCTTCCCTTGTACTAGGGAAAGGTGAGGAGATACTTGGACAAGATCTCCACACGGGAATCACTGGCACGGATCTTGATCTCCAGGTAGGCGCTCACTAGTACAAGCTCTGGTTTGCTCAAATATTTTAATCTGGCAAGACAATCCTCTCTGTTCAGAAAAGCCTGAACCTCGTCCAGATCATCGATGGTAGCTTTGTCTGCCATTGTCACAGATGGAACACTTAGCACTTAACACACTGCTTACACATTAGCACTTAACACACCGAGCACTGTTCTACGCCAATATTGCACTTTATCGCACCAAACACTGCACTTGCCAATATTGCACGTAATCACTTCGGGCACCGCACTACCCAATATTGCACCGAGTCCAAGCGAACACTTCGCTCTACAATATTGCACTGAATCACTGAGCACCGCACTAGTCAATATTGCACTTAATCGCTTAATCACAGCGAGCACCGCACTGCACAATATCGCACTTAGTCACTCTGAGCACCGCACAGGACGTATAACGTCACAATCGTCACACACAGGGGGAATTATTTACAGGGATTACGCCACTTCACCACCCCTGTCAAACATACTTAACAAGGGGACGGATCCCGCTGGGGATGCCAATTATGTTACGGCCCTCTCGGGACGCAACGGGGTTCTTACTCCGATGTCGTTAGAGGAAGATACATATATCCGACCCCAAGCCAGTAGAGGCTTTCAAGGGATGCGATCCGTGACGCAAGTAACTTAAAGGGAGTATGGAAAGAAAGCTAAGAACTTAATATTATAATGTTCACCATCACCGTTTAAATATATAAAATTAAAGCGTACACAAGGGGGAGGGGTATTAACACTTTACAAAGGGGATCATGCACAATCTAGTCTTCTGCTGAAGACTCTTGATCAAGAAGCTAGGTGCCGAGTCCGCGGTGCTTTCTTCGTGGCCTCAAGACGTGTCTTCTGAGAATGCCGAGCCTACCCTGGCCACAGGTCAGCCAAAACACAGGTCCACTGGGGGCACCGTCGTGGAGGCCGTCAACCACACGTCCAGCAGGTCTGCTGGCAGGTACTGAGCCACCAAGGCTGGTACGGCCACTCCACGAACGATAAAAGGGGTACGCCCTAGACAGGAGTCTCGTGTGATATCACAAATCACCCTCCTGTCCTCAATACCCCAGTGGATTATCGTCTCCAACATTCGGTCCCGGGTAAATCCTTTCACTGCCACTCCACTGGCAGGCTAACACACCACAGTGTTCTTCCGGGGGGACGATGTCACAACAGCTGCAGCAAACTTCACAGTATGGAGACTGGCTGCCTCGGGTAGACTGACTCCACCTTCAACACAGTGGTCCCAGGTTGGCTCTGTAAGCAGACACGTCATCAATAACAGGGACACTAAAACACCACACTTACAGGCTCAGACACAAACACCCGACATATCCACTCCATAGATGGCGCTATCGTCGGAGCACCACCTCACCAGAGGTCAGGAGCGGCGGTGTTGAGCGCTGAACCAGACTGGAAACTGGTCCTCGAGGCCAGTACACGCTGTCCTCACTAGGTGTCGTCGTCCGTTTGGCGGGGGTTTCGGGAGCTGACCCACAGATGGCGTGGTGGTCACTGCTCCAGGCTCGGACGCTGGATCCGGGTTCGTAACAACTACTCATAGTCAAGGAACGCTATTCATACTCAAGCAACGCTACTCATTGTTAAGCAACGCTACTCATTCTCAAGCAACGCTACTCATTCTCAAGCAACGCTACTCATTGTCAAGCAACGCTATTCATTGTCAAGCATCGCTACTCATTCTCAAGCAACGCTACTCATTCTCATACAACGCTACTCATTCTCAAGCAACAGTACTCATTCTCAAGCAACGCTACTCATTGTCATACAACGCTACTCATTCTCAAGCAACGGTACTCATTCTCATGAAACGCTACTCATTCTCAAGCAATGCTACTCATTGTTAAACAACGCTGTTCATTGTTAAGCAACGCTACTCATTGTCAAACAACGCTACTCATTGTCAACCAACGTTACTCATTCTCAAGCAACGTTTCTCATTTTCAAGCAACGCCACTCATAGTCAATCAACGCTACTCATAGTCAAGCAACGCTACTCATAGTCAAGCAACGCTACTCATTCTCAAGCAACGCTACTCATTCTCAAGCAACGCTACTTAGAGTCAAGCAACGCTACTCATTGTCAAGCAACGCTACTAATTTTCAAGCAACGCTACTCATTTTCAAGCAACGCTACTCATTGTCAAGCAACGCAACTCATTGTAAAGCAACGCTACTCATAGTCAAGCAACGCTACTCATTGTAAAGCAACGCTACTCATAGTCAAGCAACGCTACTCATAGTCAAGCAACGCTACTCATTCTCAAGCAACGCTACTCATTGTAATGCAAGGCTACTCATTCTCAAGCAACGCTACTCAATGTCAAACAACGCTACTCATTCTCAAGCAACGCAACTCATTCTCAAGCAACGCTACTCATTGTCAAGCAACGGTACTCATTGTTAAGCAACGCTACTCATTGTTAAGCAACACTACTCATTCTCAAGCAACGCTACTCATTCTCAAGCAACGCTTCTCATTCTCAAGCAACGCTGCTCATTGTCAAGCATCGCTACTCATTCTCAAGCAACGCTACTCATTCTCAAGCAACGGAACTAATTCTCAAGAAACGCTACTCATTCTCAAGCAACGCTTCTCATTCTCAAGAAACGCTACTCATTGTTAAACAACGCTGCTCATTGTTAAGCAACGCTACTCATTGACAAACAACGCTACTCATTGTCAAGCAACGTTACTCATTCTCAAGCAACGTTTCTCATTTTCAAGCAACGCCACTCATAGTCAAGCAACGCTACACATAGTCAAGCAACGCTACTCATTGTCAATCAACGCTACTCATTGTCAAGCAACGCTACTCATTGTAAAGCAACGCTACTCATAGTCAAGCTACGCTTCTCATTGTGAAGCAACGCTACTCATTGTCAAGCAAAGTTACTAGTTCTCAAGCATCGTTACTCATTTTCAAGCAATACCACTCATAGTCAAGCAACGCTACTCATAGTCAAGCAACGCTACTCGTTCTCAATCAACGCTACTCATGGTCAAGCAACGCTACTCATTGTCATGCAACGCTACTCATTTTCAACTAAAGGTACTCATTGTCAAGCAACGCTACTCATTGTCAAGCAACGCTACTCATAGTCAATCAACGCTACTCATAGATAAGCAACGCTACTCATTGTCAAGCAACGCTACTCATAGTCAAGCAACGCTACTCATTGTCAAGCAACGCTACTCATAGTCAAGCAACGCTACTCATAGTCAAGCAACGCTACTCATTCTCAAGCAACGCTACTCATTGTCAAGCAACGCAACTCATTGTAAAGCAACGCTACTCATAGTCAAGCAACGCTACTCATTGTTAAGCAACTCTACTCATAGTCAAGAAACGCTACTCATTGTCAAGCAACGCTACTCATTGTCAAGCAACGCAACTCATTGTAAAACAACGCTACTCATAGTCAAGCAACGCTACTCATTGTAAAGCAACGCTGCTCATAGTCAAGCAACGCTACTCATTCTCAAGCAACGCTACTCATTGTAATGCAAGGCTACTCATTCTCAAGCAACGCTACTCAATGTCAAACAACGCTACTCATTCTCAAGCATCGCAACTCATTCTCAAGAAACGCTACTCATTCTCAAGCAATGCTACTCATTGTTAAGCAACGCTACTCATTCTCAAGCAACGCTTCTCGTTCTCAAGCAACGCTACTCATTCTCAAGCATCGACACTCATTCTCAAGCAACGCTACTCATTCTCAAGCAACGCTACTAATTCTCAAGAAACGCTACTCATTCTCAAGCAACGCTTCTCATTCTCAAGCAACGCTACTTATTGTTAAACAACGCTGCTCTTTGTAAAGCAACGCTACTCATTGTCAAACAACGCTACTCATTCTCAAGCAACGTTACTCATTCTCAAGCAACGTTTCTTATTTCAAGCAACGCCACTCATAGTCAAGCAACGCTACTCATAGTCAAGGAACGCTAAGCATTGTCAAGCAACGCTACTCATTGACAAGCAACGCTACTCATTGTAAAGCAACGCTACTCATAGTCAAGCAACGCTTCTATTGTAAAGCAACGCTACTCATTGTCAAGCAATGTTACTAATTCTCAAGCTACGTTACTCATTTTCAAGCAATGCCACTCATAGTCAAGCAACGCTACTCATAGTCAAGCAACGCTACTCATTCTCAAGCAACGCTACTCATTGTCAAGCAACGCTACTCATTGTCATGCAACGCTACTCATTTTCAACCAAAGGTACTCATTGTCAAGCAACGCTACTCATTGTCAAGCAACGCTACTCATAGTCAAGCAACGCTACTCATAGTCAAGCAACGCTACTCATTGTCAAGCAACGCTACTCATAGTCAAGCAACGCTACTCATTGTCAAGCAACGCTACTCATTGTCAAGCAACGCAACTCATTGTTAAGCAACGCTACTCATAGTCAAGCAACGCTACTCATTGTAAAGCAACGCTACTCTTAGTCAAGCAACGCTACTCATTCTCAAGCAACGCTACTCGTTGTAAAGCAAGGCTACTCATTCTCAAGCAACGCTACTCAATGTCAAACAACGCTACTCATTCTCAAGCAACGCAACTCATTCTCAAGAAACGCTACTCATTCTCAAGCAATGCTACTCATTGTTCAGCAACGCTACTCATTCTCAAGCAAATCTACTCATTTTCAAGCAACGCTACTCATTCTCAAGAAACGCTACTCATTCTCTAGCAACGCTACTCATTCTCAAGCAACGCTACTCATTCTCAAGCAACGCTACTCATTGTCAAGCAACGCTACTCATTGCTAAGCAACGCTACTCATTGTTAAGCAACGCTACTCATTCTCAAGCAAAGCTACTCATTCTCAAGCAACGCTACTCATTCTCAAGTAACGCTACTCATTCTCAAGCAAAGCTACTCATTCTCAAGCAATGCTACTCATTGTTAAGCAAAGCTACTCATTCTCAAACAACGCTACTCATTCTCAAACAACGCTACTTATTCTCAAGCAACGCTACTCATTTTCAAGCAACGCTACTCATTCTCAAGCAACGCTACTCATTCTCAAGCAACGCTACTCATTCTCAAGCAACGCTACTCATTGTTAAGCATCGCTACTCATTCTCAAGCAACGGTACTCATTCTCATGAAACGCTACTCATTCTCAAGCAACGCTACTCATTGTCAAGCAACGCTATTCATTGTCAAGCATCGCTACTCATTCTCAAGCAACGCTACTCATTCTCAAACAACGCTACTCATTCTCAAGCAACGGTACTCATTCTCAAGCAACGCTACTCATTGTCAAACAACGCTACTCATTCTCAAGCAACGGTACTCATTCTCATGAAACGCTACTCATTCTCAAGCAAAGCTACTCAGTGTTAATCAACGCTACTCATTCTCAAGCTACTTTACTCATTCTCAAGCAACGCTACTTATTCTCAAGCATCGCTACTAATTCTAAAGAAACGCTACTCATTCTTAAGCAACGCTACTCATTCTCAAGCAACGCTACTCATTCTCAAGCAACGTTACTCATTGTTAAGCAACGCTGCTCATTGTTAAGGAACGCTACTCATTCTCAAGCAACGCTACCCATTCTCAAGAAACGCTACTCATTCTCAAGCAACGCTACTCATTCGCAAGCAATTCTACTCATTCTCAAGCAACGCTACTCATTCTCAAGAAACGCTGCTCATTTTCAAGCAACGCTACTCATTCCCAAGCAATTCTTCTCATTCTCAAGCAACGCTACTCATTCTCACGCAACTCAACTCATTCTCAAGCAACGCAACTCATTCTCAAGCAATTCTACTCATTCTCAAGCAACGCTAACAATTCTCAAGCAACGCTACTCATTGTAAGCAACGCTACCCTTTGTTAAGCAACGATTATCATTGTTAAGCAACGCTACTCATTCTCAAGTAACGTAACTCATTCTCAAGCAACGCTATTCATTGTATAACAAAGCTACTCATTCTCAAACAACGATACTCATTGTCAAGCAACGTTACTCAGTCTCAAGCCACGTTACTCATTCTCAAGCAACGCTACTCATTGTCAAACAACGCTACTCATTCTCAAGCAACGGTACTCATTCTCATGAAACGCTACTCATTCTCAAGCAATGCTACTCATTGTTAAACAACGCTACTCATTGTCAAGCAACGCTACTCATTTTCAAGCAACGCTACTCATTGTCAAGCAACGCAACTCATTGTAAAGCAACGCTACTCATAGTCAAGCAACGCTACTCATTGTAAAGCAACGCTACTCATAGTCAAGCAACGCTACTCATAGTCAAGCAACGCTACTCATTCTCAAGCAACGCTACTCATTGTAATGCAAGGCTACTCATTCTCAAGCAACGCTACTCAATGTCAAACAACGCTACTCATTCTCAAGCAACGCAACTCATTCTCAAGAAACGCTACTCATTCTCAGGCAATGCTAACTCATTGTTAGGCAACGCTACTCATTCTCAAGCAAATCTACTCATTCTCAAGCAACGCTACTCATTCTTAAGCAACGCTACTCATTCTCAAGCAACGCTACTCATTCTCAAGCAACGCTACTCATTCTCAAGCAACGCTACTCATTCTCAAGCAACGCTACTCATGTTAAGCAACGCTACTCATTGTTAAGCAACGCTACTCATTCTCAAGCAAAGCTACTCATTCTCAAGCAACGCTTCTCATTCTCAAGCAACGCTACTCATTGTCAAGCATCGCTACTCATTCTCAAGCAACGCTACTCATTCTCAAGCAACGCTACTCATTGTCAAGCAACGTTACTCATTGTCAAGCATCGCTACTCATTCTCAAGCAACGCTACTAATTCTCAAGAAACGCTACTCATTCTCAAGCAAAGCTTCTCATTTCTAAAGCAACGCTACTCATTGTTAAACAACGCTGTTCATTGTTAAGCAACGCTACTCATTGTCAAACAACGCTACTCATTGTCAAGCAACGTTACTCAGTCTCAAGCAACGTTTCTCATTTTCAAGCAACGCCACTCATAGTCAAGCAACGCTACTCATAGACAAGCAACGCTACTCATTGTCAAGCAACGCTACTAATAGTCAAGCAACGCTACTCGTTCTCAATCAACGCTACTCATGGTCAAGCAACGCTACTCATTGTCATGCAACGCTACTCATTTTCAACTAAAGGTACTCATTGTCAAGCAACGCTACTCATAGTCAAGCAACGCTACTCATAGATAAGCAACGCTACTCATTGTCAAGCAACGCTACTCATAGTCAAGCAACGCTACTCATTGTCAAGCAACGCTACTCATAGTCAAGCAACGCTACTCATAGTCAAGCAACGCTACTCATTCTCAAGCAACGCTACTCATTGTCAAGCAACGCTACTCATTGTCATGCAACGCTACTCATTTTCAACCAGAGGTACACATTGTCAAGCAACGCTACTCATTGTTAAGCAACTCTACTCATAGTCAAGCAACGACTCTAAGAGTCAAGCAACGCTACTCATTGTCAAGCAACGCTACTCATAGTCAAGCAACGCTACTCATTGTCAAGCAACGCTACTCATAGTCAAGCAACGCTACTCATTCTCAAGCAACGCTACTCATTGTAATGCAAGGCTACTCATTCTCAAGCAACGCTACTCAATGTCAAACATCGATACTCATTCTCAAGCAACGCAACTCATTCTCAAGAAACGCTACTCATTTTCAAGCAATGCTACTCATTGTTAATAAACGCTACTCATTCTCAAGCAAATCTACTCATTCTCAAGCAACGCTACTCATTCTCAAGAAACGCTACTCATTCTCAAGCAACGCTTCTCATTCTCAAGCAACGCTACTCATTCTCAAGCAACGCTACTCATTCTCAAGCAACGCTACTAATTGTTAAGCAACGCTACTCATTGTTAAGCAACGCTACTCATTCTCAAGCAACGGTACTCATTCTCAAGCAACGCTATTTATTCTCAAGCAACGCTACTCATTCTCAAGCAACGCTACTCATTCTCAGTAAATGCTACTCTTTCTCAAGTAATGCTACTCATTGTTAAGAAACGCTACCCATTCTCAAGCAATGCTACTCATTTTCAAGCAACGCTACTCATTGTTAAGCATCGCTACTCTTTGTTAGGCAACGATACTCATTGTCAAGCAACGCTACTCTTTGTTAGGCAACGATACTCATTGTCAAGCAACGTTACTCATTCTCAAGCAACGAAACTTATTCTCAAGCAACGCTACTCATTGTCAAGCAACGCTACTCATTGTTAAGCAACGCTACTCATTGTTAAGCAACGCTACTTATTTTCAAGCAACGCTACTCATTCTCAAGCAACGCTACTCATTCTCAAGTAACGCTACTCATTCTCAAGCAACGCTACTCATTCTCAAGCAACGCTACTCATTCTCAAACAACGCTACTTATTCTCAAGCAACGCTACTCATTCTCAAGCAACGCTACTCATTCTCAAGCAACGCTACTCATTCTCAAGCAACGCTACTCATTCTAAAGCAACGCTACTCATTGTCAAACAACGCAACTCATTCTCAAGCAACGCTACCCATTCTCAAGCAATGCTACTCATTCTCAAGCAACACCACTCATTCTCAATTATTGTTACTCATTCTCAAGCAACGCTACTCATTCTCAAGCAACTCTGCTCATTCTCAAGCAACGCTTCTCATTGTTAGGCAACGCTACTCATTGTTAAGCAACGCTACTCATTCTCAAGCAACTCTACTCATTGTCAAGCAACGCTACTCATTCTCAAGCAACGTTATTCATTCTCAAGTAACGCTACTCATTCTCAAGCAACGCTACTCATTCTCAAGCAACGCTACTCATTTTCAAGCAATGCTACTCATTGTTAAGCAACGCTACTCATTGTTGACCAACGCTACTCATTCTAAAGCAACGTTATTCATTCTCAAGTAACGCAACTCATTCTCAAGCAACGTTATTCATTCTCATGTAACGCTACTCATTCTCAAGCAACGCTACTCATTCTCAAGTAACGCTACTCATTCTAGAGCAACGCTACTTATTCTCAAGAAACGCTATTCATTCTCAAGCGACGCTACTCATTGTTAAGCAACGCAACTCATTGTCAAGCAACACTACTCATTCTCAAGCAACGGTACTCATTCTCATGAAACGCTACTCATTCTCAAGCAATGCTACTCATTGTTAAGAAACGCTACCCATTCTCAAGCAATGCTACTCATTTTCAAGCAACGCTACTCATTGTTAAGCAACGCTACTCTTTGTTAGGCAACGATACTCATTGTTAAGCAACGATACTCATTCTCAAGCAACGCTACTCATTCTCAAGTAACGCAACTCATTCTCAAGAAACGCTACTCATTCTCAAGCAATGCTACTCATTGTTAAGCAACGCTACTCATTCTCAAGCAAATTTACTCATTCTCAAGCAACGCTACTCACTCTCAAGAAACGCTACTCATTCTCAAGCAACGCTACTCATTCTCAAGCAACGCTACTCATTCTAAAGCAACGCTACTCATTGTCAACCAACGCTACTCATTGTTAAGCAACGCTATTCATTGTTAAGCAACGCTACTCATTCTCAAGCAACGGAACTCATTCTCAAGCAACGCTTCTCATTCTCAAGAAACGCTACTCATTGTCAAGCATCGCTTCTCATTCTCAAGCAACGCTACTCATTCTCAAGCAACGCCACTCATTGTCAAGCAACGTTACTCATTGTCAAGCATCGCTACTCATTCTCAAGCAACGCTACTAATTCTCAAGAAACGCTACTCATTCTCAAGCAACGTTTCTCATTTTCAAGCAACGCCACTCATAGTCAAGCAACGCTACTCATAGTCAAGCAACGCTACTCATTGTCAAGCAACGCTACTCATTGTCAAGCAACGCTACTCATTGTAAAGCAACGCTACTCATAGTCAAGCAACGCTTCTCATTGTTAGGCAACGCTACTCATTGTCAAGCAACGTTACTAATTCTCTAGCAACGTTACTCATTTTCAAGCAATGCCACTCATATTCAAGCATCGATACTCATAGTCAAGCAACGCTACTCATTCTCAAGCAACGCTACTCATTGTCATGCAACGCTACTCATTGTCATGCAACGCTGCTCATTTTCAATTAAAGGTACTCATTGTCAAGCAACGCTACTCATAGTCAAGCAAGGCTACTCATTGTCAAGCAACGCTACTCATTGTCAAGCAACGCAACTCATTGTAAAGCAACGCTACTCATAGGTAAGCAACGCTACTCATTGTAAAGCAACGCTACTCATAGTCAAGCAACGCTACTCATTCTCAAGCAACGCTACTCATTGTAATGCAAGGCTACTCATTCTCAAGCAACGCTACTCAATGTCAAACAACGCTACTCATTCTCAAGCAACGCAACTCATTCTCAAGCAACGCAACTCATTCTCAAGCAACGTTTCTCATTTTCAAGCAACGCCACTCATAGTCAAGCAACGCTACTCATAGTCAAGCAACGCTACTCATTGTCAAGCAACGCTACTCATTGTCAAGCAACGCTACTCATTGTAAAGCAACGCTACTCATAGTCAAGCAACGCTTTTCATTGTGAAGCAACGCTACTCATTGTCAAGCAACGCTACTCATTGTCATGCAACGCAACTCATTTTCAATTAAAGGTACTCATTGTCAAGCAACGCAACTCATATTCAAGCAACGCTACTCATTGTCAAGCAACGCTACTCATAGTCAAGTAACGCTTCTCATTGTCAAGCAACGCTACTCATTGTCAAGCAACGCAACTCATTGTAAAGCAACGCTACTCATAGTCAAGCAACGCTACTCATTGTAAAGCAACGCTACTCATAGTCAAGCAACGCTACTCATTCTCAAGCAACGCTACTCATTGTAATGCAAGGCTACTCATTCTCAAGCAACGCTACTCAATGTCAATCAACGCTACTCATTCTTAAGCAACGCAACTCATTCTCAAGAAACGCTACTCATTTTCAAGCAATGCTACTCATTGTTAATAAACGCTACTCATTCTCAAGCAAATCTACTCATTCTCAAGCAACGCTACTCATTCTCAAGAAACGCTACTCATTCTCAAGCAACGCTTCTCATTCTCAAGCAACGCTACTCATTCTCAAGCAACGCTACTCATTCTCAAGCAACGCTACTCATTGTTAAGCAACGCTACTCATTCTCAAGCAACGGTACTCATTCTCAAGCAACGCTATTTATTCTCAAGCAACGCTACTCATTCTCAAACAACGATACTCATTGTCAAGCAACGTTACTCATTCTCAAGCCACGTTACTCATTCTCAAGCAACGCTACTCATTGTCAAACAACGCTACTCATTCTCAAGCAACGGTACTCATTCTCATGAAACGCTACTCATTCTCAAGCAATGCTACTCATTGTTAAACAACGCTACTCATTGTCAAGCAACGCTACTCATTTTCAAGCAACGCTACTCATTGTCAAGCAACGCAACTCATTGTAAAGCAACGCTACTCATAGTCAAGCAACGCTACTCATTGTAAAGCAACGCTACTCATAGTCAAGCAACGCTACTCATAGTCAAGCAACGCTACTCATTCTCAAGCAACGCTACTCATTGTAATGCAAGGCTACTCATTCTCAAGCAACGCTACTCAATGTCAAACAACGCTACTCATTCTCAAGCAACGCAACTCATTCTCAAGAAACGCTACTCATTCTCAGGCAATGCTAACTCATTGTTAGGCAACGCTACTCATTCTCAAGCAAATCTACTCATTCTCAAGCAACGCTACTCATTCTTAAGCAACGCTACTCATTCTCAAGCAACGCTACTCATTCTCAAGCAACGCTACTCATTCTCAAGCAACGCTACTCATTCTCAAGCAACGCTACTCATGTTAAGCAACGCTACTCATTGTTAAGCAACGCTACTCATTCTCAAGCAAAGCTACTCATTCTCAAGCAACGCTTCTCATTCTCAAGCAACGCTACTCATTGTCAAGCATCGCTACTCATTCTCAAGCAACGCTACTCATTCTCAAGCAACGCTACTCATTGTCAAGCAACGTTACTCATTGTCAAGCATCGCTACTCATTCTCAAGCAACGCTACTAATTCTCAAGAAACGCTACTCATTCTCAAGCAAAGCTTCTCATTTCTAAAGCAACGCTACTCATTGTTAAACAACGCTGTTCATTGTTAAGCAACGCTACTCATTGTCAAACAACGCTACTCATTGTCAAGCAACGTTACTCAGTCTCAAGCAACGTTTCTCATTTTCAAGCAACGCCACTCATAGTCAAGCAACGCTACTCATAGACAAGCAACGCTACTCATTGTCAAGCAACGCTACTAATAGTCAAGCAACGCTACTCGTTCTCAATCAACGCTACTCATGGTCAAGCAACGCTACTCATTGTCATGCAACGCTACTCATTTTCAACTAAAGGTACTCATTGTCAAGCAACGCTACTCATAGTCAAGCAACGCTACTCATAGATAAGCAACGCTACTCATTGTCAAGCAACGCTACTCATAGTCAAGCAACGCTACTCATTGTCAAGCAACGCTACTCATAGTCAAGCAACGCTACTCATAGTCAAGCAACGCTACTCATTCTCAAGCAACGCTACTCATTGTCAAGCAACGCTACTCATTGTCATGCAACGCTACTCATTTTCAACCAGAGGTACACATTGTCAAGCAACGCTACTCATTGTTAAGCAACTCTACTCAAAGTCAAGCAACGACTCTAAGAGTCAAGCAACGCTACTCATTGTCAAGCAACGCTACTCATAGTCAAGCAACGCTACTCATTGTCAAGCAACGCTACTCATAGTCAAGCAACGCTACTCATTCTCAAGCAACGCTACTCATTGTAATGCAAGGCTACTCATTCTCAAGCAACGCTACTCAATGTCAAACATCGATACTCATTCTCAAGCAACGCAACTCATTCTCAAGAAACGCTACTCATTTTCAAGCAATGCTACTCATTGTTAATAAACGCTACTCATTCTCAAGCAAATCTACTCATTCTCAAGCAACGCTACTCATTCTCAAGAAACGCTACTCATTCTCAAGCAACGCTTCTCATTCTCAAGCAACGCTACTCATTCTCAAGCAACGCTACTCATTCTCAAGCAACGCTACTAATTGTTAAGCAACGCTACTCATTGTTAAGCAACGCTACTCATTCTCAAGCAACGGTACTCATTCTCAAGCAACGCTATTTATTCTCAAGCAACGCTACTCATTCTCAAGCAACGCTACTCATTCTCAGTAAATGCTACTCTTTCTCAAGTAATGCTACTCATTGTTAAGAAACGCTACCCATTCTCAAGCAATGCTACTCATTTTCAAGCAACGCTACTCATTGTTAAGCATCGCTACTCTTTGTTAGGCAACGATACTCATTGTCAAGCAACGCTACTCTTTGTTAGGCAACGATACTCATTGTCAAGCAACGTTACTCATTCTCAAGCAACGAAACTTATTCTCAAGCAACGCTACTCATTGTCAAGCAACGCTACTCATTGTTAAGCAACGCTACTCATTGTTAAGCAACGCTACTTATTTTCAAGCAACGCTACTCATTCTCAAGCAACGCTACTCATTCTCAAGTAACGCTACTCATTCTCAAGCAACGCTACTCATTCTCAAGCAACGCTACTCATTCTCAAACAACGCTACTTATTCTCAAGCAACGCTACTCATTCTCAAGCAACGCTACTCATTCTCAAGCAACGCTACTCATTCTCAAGCAACGCTACTCATTCTAAAGCAACGCTACTCATTGTCAAACAACGCAACTCATTCTCAAGCAACGCTACCCATTCTCAAGCAATGCTACTCATTCTCAAGCAACACCACTCATTCTCAATTATTGTTACTCATTCTCAAGCAACGCTACTCATTCTCAAGCAACTCTGCTCATTCTCAAGCAACGCTTCTCATTGTTAGGCAACGCTACTCATTGTTAAGCAACGCTACTCATTCTCAAGCAACTCTACTCATTGTCAAGCAACGCTACTCATTCTCAAGCAACGTTATTCATTCTCAAGTAACGCTACTCATTCTCAAGCAACGCTACTCATTCTCAAGCAACGCTACTCATTTTCAAGCAATGCTACTCATTGTTAAGCAACGCTACTCATTGTTGACCAACGCTACTCATTCTAAAGCAACGTTATTCATTCTCAAGTAAGGCAACTCATTCTCAAGCAACGTTATTCATTCTCATGTAACGCTACTCATTCTCAAGCAACGCTACTCATTCTCAAGTAACGCTACTCATTCTAGAGCAACGCTACTTATTCTCAAGAAACGCTATTCATTCTCAAGC
This sequence comes from Procambarus clarkii, assembly GCF_040958095.1. Taxonomy (NCBI): domain Eukaryota; kingdom Metazoa; phylum Arthropoda; class Malacostraca; order Decapoda; family Cambaridae; genus Procambarus; species Procambarus clarkii. The sequence goes on along the minus strand of NC_091178.1, from coordinate 35,162,980 downwards.
GACGCTACTCATTGTTAAGCAACGCAACTCATTGTCAAGCAACACTACTCATTCTCAAGCAACGGTACTCATTCTCATGAAACGCTACTCATTCTCAAGCAATGCTACTCATTGTTAAGAAACGCTACCCATTCTCAAGCAATGCTACTCATTTTCAAGCAACGCTACTCATTGTTAAGCAACGCTACTCTTTGTTAGGCAACGATACTCATTGTTAAGCAACGATACTCATTCTCAAGCAACGCTACTCATTCTCAAGTAACGCAACTCATTCTCAAGAAACGCTACTCATTCTCAAGCAATGCTACTCATTGTTAAGCAACGCTACTCATTCTCAAGCAAATTTACTCATTCTCAAGCAACGCTACTCACTCTCAAGAAACGCTACTCATTCTCAAGCAACGCTACTCATTCTCAAGCAACGCTACTCATTCTAAAGCAACGCTACTCATTGTCAACCAACGCTACTCATTGTTAAGCAACGCTATTCATTGTTAAGCAACGCTACTCATTCTCAAGCAACGGAACTCATTCTCAAGCAACGCTTCTCATTCTCAAGAAACGCTACTCATTGTCAAGCATCGCTTCTCATTCTCAAGCAACGCTACTCATTCTCAAGCAACGCCACTCATTGTCAAGCAACGTTACTCATTGTCAAGCATCGCTACTCATTCTCAAGCAACGCTACTAATTCTCAAGAAACGCTACTCATTCTCAAGCAACGTTTCTCATTTTCAAGCAACGCCACTCATAGTCAAGCAACGCTACTCATAGTCAAGCAACGCTACTCATTGTCAAGCAACGCTACTCATTGTCAAGCAACGCTACTCATTGTAAAGCAACGCTACTCATAGTCAAGCAACGCTTCTCATTGTTAGGCAACGCTACTCATTGTCAAGCAACGTTACTAATTCTCTAGCAACGTTACTCATTTTCAAGCAATGCCACTCATATTCAAGCATCGATACTCATAGTCAAGCAACGCTACTCATTCTCAAGCAACGCTACTCATTGTCATGCAACGCTACTCATTGTCATGCAACGCTGCTCATTTTCAATTAAAGGTACTCATTGTCAAGCAACGCTACTCATAGTCAAGCAAGGCTACTCATTGTCAAGCAACGCTACTCATTGTCAAGCAACGCAACTCATTGTAAAGCAACGCTACTCATAGGTAAGCAACGCTACTCATTGTAAAGCAACGCTACTCATAGTCAAGCAACGCTACTCATTCTCAAGCAACGCTACTCATTGTAATGCAAGGCTACTCATTCTCAAGCAACGCTACTCAATGTCAAACAACGCTACTCATTCTCAAGCAACGCAACTCATTCTCAAGCAACGCAACTCATTCTCAAGCAACGTTTCTCATTTTCAAGCAACGCCACTCATAGTCAAGCAACGCTACTCATAGTCAAGCAACGCTACTCATTGTCAAGCAACGCTACTCATTGTCAAGCAACGCTACTCATTGTAAAGCAACGCTACTCATAGTCAAGCAACGCTTTTCATTGTGAAGCAACGCTACTCATTGTCAAGCAACGCTACTCATTGTCATGCAACGCAACTCATTTTCAATTAAAGGTACTCATTGTCAAGCAACGCAACTCATATTCAAGCAACGCTACTCATTGTCAAGCAACGCTACTCATAGTCAAGTAACGCTTCTCATTGTCAAGCAACGCTACTCATTGTCAAGCAACGCAACTCATTGTAAAGCAACGCTACTCATAGTCAAGCAACGCTACTCATTGTAAAGCAACGCTACTCATAGTCAAGCAACGCTACTCATTCTCAAGCAACGCTACTCATTGTAATGCAAGGCTACTCATTCTCAAGCAACGCTACTCAATGTCAATCAACGCTACTCATTCTTAAGCAACGCAACTCATTCTCAAGAAACGCTACTCATTTTCAAGCAATGCTACTCATTGTTAATAAACGCTACTCATTCTCAAGCAAATCTACTCATTCTCAAGCAACGCTACTCATTCTCAAGAAACGCTACTCATTCTCAAGCAACGCTTCTCATTCTCAAGCAACGCTACTCATTCTCAAGCAACGCTACTCATTCTCAAGCAACGCTACTCATTGTTAAGCAACGCTACTCATTCTCAAGCAACGGTACTCATTCTCAAGCAACGCTATTTATTCTCAAGCAACGCTACTCATTCTCAAGCAACGCTACTCATTCTCATGAAACGCTACTCTTTCTCAAGCAATGCTACTCATTGTTAAGAAACGCTACCCATTCTCAAGCAATGCTACTCATTTTCAAGCAACGCTACTCATTGTTAAGCATCGCTACTCTTTGTTAGGCAACGATACTCATTGTCAAGCAACGTTACTCATTCTCAAGCAACGTTACTTGTTCTCAAGCAACGCTACTCATTGTCAAGCAAAGCTACTCATTGTTAAGCAACGCTACTCATTGTTAAGCAACGCTACTCATTTTCAAGCAACGCTACTCATTCTCAAGCAACGCTACTCATTCTCAAGTAACGCTACTCATTCTCAAGCAACGCTACTCATTCTCAAACAACGCTACTTATTCTCAAGTAACGCTACTCATTCTCATGCAACGCTACTCATTCTCAAGCAACGCTACTCATTCTAAAGCAATGCTACTCATTGTCAAACAACGCAACTCATTCTCAAGCAACGCTACCCATTCTCAAGCAATGCTACTCATTCTCAAGCAACACAACTCATTCTCAATTATTGTTACTCATTCTCAAGCAACGCTACTCATTCTCAAGCAACTCTGCTCATTCTCAAGCAACGCTACTCATTGTTAAGCAACGCTACTCATTGTTAAGCAACGCTACTCATTCTCAAGCAACTCTACTCATTGTCAAGCAACGCTACTCATTCTCAAGCAACGCTACTCATTCTCATGCAACGCTACTCTTTCTAAAGCAACGCTACTCATTCTCAAGCAACGCTACTCATTCTAAAGCAACGCTACTCAATGTCAAACAACGCAACTCTCTCTTAAGCAACGCTACTCATTCTCAAGCAATGCTACTCATTCTAAAGCAACGCTACTCATTCTCAAGCAACGCTACTCATTCTCAAGCAATGCTACTCATTGTTAATCAACGCTACTCATTCTCAAGCTACTTTACTCATTCTCAAGCAACGCTACTCATTCTCAAGCAACGCTACTCATTCTCAAGAAACGCTATTCATTTTCAAGCAACGCTACTCATTCTCAAGCAACGCTACTCATAGTCAAGCAACGCTACTCATTCTCTAGCAACGCTACTCATTCTGAAGCAACGCTACTCATTCTCAAGCAACGCTACTCATTGTGAAACAACGCTACTCATTGTCAAGCAACGTTACTCATTCTCAAGCAACGTTTCTCATTTTCAAGCAACGCCACTCATAGTCAAGCAACGCTACTCATAGTCAAGCAACGCTACTCATTGTCAAGCAACGCTACTCATTGTCAAGCAACTCTACTCATTGTAAAGCAACGCTACTCATAGTCAAGCAACGCTTCTCATTGTTAGGCAACGCTACTCATTGTCAAGCAACGTTACTAATTCTCAAGCAACGTTACTCATTTTCAAGCAATGCCACTCATATTCAAGCATCGATACTCATAGTCAAGCAACGCTACTCATTCTCAAGCAACGCTACTCATTGTCAAGCAACGCTACTCATTGTCATGCAACGCTGCTCATTTTCAATTAAAGGTACTCATTGTCAAGCAACGCTACTCATAGTCAAGCAACGCTACTCATTGTCAAGCAACGCTACTCATAGTCAAGCAAGGCTACTCATTGTCAAGCAACGCTACTCACTGTCAAGCAACGCAACTCATTGTAAAGCAACGCTACTCATAGTCAAGCAACGCTACTCATTGTAAAGCAACGCTACTCATAGTCAAGCAACGCTACTCATTCTCAAGCAACGCTACTCATTGTAATGCAAGGCTACTCATTCTCAAGCAACGCTACTCAATGTCAAACAACGCTACTCATTCTCAAGCAACGCAACTCATTCTCAAGCAACGCAACTCATTCTCAAGCAACGTTTCTCATTTTCAAGCAACGCCACTCATAGTCAAGCAACGCTACTCATAGTCAAGCAACGCTACTCATTGTCAAGCAACGCTACTCATTGTCAAGCAACGCTACTCATTGTAAAGCAACGCTACTCATAGTCAAGCAACGCTTCTCATTGTGAAGCAACGCTACTCATTGTCAAGCAACGCTACTCATTGTCATGCAACGCAACTCATTTTCAATTAAAGGTACTCATTGTCAAGCAACGCAACTCATAGTCAAGCAACGCTACTCATTGTCAAGCAACGCTACTCATAGTCAAGTAACGCTACTCATTGTCAAGCAACGCTACTCATTGTCAAGCAACGCAACTCATTGTAAAGCAACGCTACTCATAGTCAAGCAACGCTACTCATTGTAAAGCAACGCTACTCATAGTCAAGCAACGCTACTCATTCTCAAGCAACGCTACTCATTGTAATGCAAGGCTACTCATTCTCAAGCAACGCTACTCAATGTCAATCAACGCTACTCATTCTCAAGCAACGCAACTCATTCTCAAGAAACGCTACTCATTTTCAAGCAATGCTACTCATTGTTAATAAACGCTACTCATTCTCAAGCAAATCTACTCATTCTCAAGCAACGCTACTCATTCTCAAGAAACGCTACTCATTCTCAAGCAACGCTTCTCATTCTCAAGCAACGCTACTCATTCTCAAGCAACGCTACTCATTCTCAAGCAACGCTACTCATTGTTAAGCAACGCTACTCATTCTCAAGCAACGGTACTCATTCTCAAGCAACGCTATTTATTCTCAAGCAACGCTACTCATTCTCAAGCAACGCTACTCATTCTCATGAATCGCTACTCTTTCTCAAGCAATGCTACTCATTGTTAAGAAACGCTACAAATTCTCAAGCAACGATACTCATTGTCAAGCAACGCTACTCTTTGTTAGGCAACGATACTCATTGTCAAGCAACGTTACTCATTCTCAAGCAACGTTACTTATTCTCAAGCAACGCTACTCATTGTCAAGCAACGCTACTCATTGTTAAGCAACGCTACTCATTGTTAAGCAACGCTACTCATTTTCAAGCAACGCTACTCATTCTCAAGCAACGCTACTCATTCTCAAGTAACGCTACTCATTCTCAAGCAACGCTACTTATTCTCAAGCAACGCTACTCATTCTCAAACAACGCTACTTATTCTCAAGCAACGCTACTCATTCTCATGCAACGCTACTCATTCTCAAGCAACGCTACTCATTCTAAAGCAACGCTACTCATTGTCAAACAACGCAACTCATTCTCAAGCAACGCTACCCATTCTCAAGCAATGCTACTCATTCTCAAGCAACACAACTCATTCTCAATTATTGTTACTCATTCTCAAGCAACGCTACTCATTCTCAAGCAACTCTGCTCATTCTCAAGCAACGCTACTCATTGTTAAGCAACGCTACTCATTGTTAAGCAACGCTACTCATTCTCAAGCAACTCTACTCATTGTCAAGCAACGCTACTCATTCTCAAGCAACGCTACTCATTCTCATGCAACGCTACTCATTCTAAAGCAACGCTACTCATTCTCAAGCAACGCTACTCATTCTAAAGCAACGCTACTCATTGTCAAACAACGCAACTCTCTCTCAAGCAACGCTACTCATTCTCAAGCAATGCTACTCATTCTAAAGCAACGCTACTCATTCTCAAGCAACGCTACTCATTCTCAAGCAATGCTACTCATTGTTAATCAACGCTACTCATTCTCAAGCTACTTTACTCATTCTCAAGCAACGCTACTCATTCTCAAGCAACGCTACTCATTCTCAAGAAACGCTATTCATTTTCAAGCAACGCTACTCATTCTCAAGCAACGCTACTCATAGTCAAGCAACGCTACTCATTCTCTAGCAACGCTACTCATTCTGAAGCAACGCTACTCATTCTCAAGCAACGCTACTCATTTTCAAGCAATGCTACTCATTGTTAAGCAACGCTACTCATTGTTGAGCAACGCTACTCATTCTAAAGCAACGTTATTCATTCTCAAGTAACGCTACTCATTCTCAAGCAACGCTACTCATTCTCAAGGAACGCTACTCATTCTCAAGCAACGCTACTCATTGTGAAGCAACGCTACTCATTCTCAAGCAACGTTCTTCATTCTCAAGTAACGCTACTCATTCTCAAGCAACGCTACTGATTCTCAAGAAACGCTATTCATTCTCAAGCGACGCTACTCATTGTTAAGCAACGCAACTCATTGTCAAGCAACACTACTCATTCTCAAGCAACGGTACTCATTCTCATGAAACGCTACTCATTCTCAAGCAATGCTACTCATTGTTAAGAAACGCTACCCATTCTCAAGCAATGCTACTCATTTTCAAGCAACGCTACTCATTGTTAAGCATCGCTACTCTTTGTTAGGCAACGATACTCATTGTCAAGCAACGTTACTCATTCTCAAGCAACGTTACTTATTCTCAAGCAACGCTACTCATTGTCAAGCAAAGCTACTCATTGTTAAGCAACGCTACTCATTGTTAAGCAACGCTACTCATTTTCAAGCAACGCTACTCATTCTCAAGCAACGCTACTCATTCTCAAGTAACGCTACTCATTCTCAAGCAACGCTACTCATTCTCAAACAACGCTACTTATTCTCAAGTAACGCTACTCATTCTCATGCAACGCTACTCATTCTCAAGCAACGCTACTCATTCTAAAGCAATGCTACTCATTGTCAAACAACGCAACTCATTCTCAAGCAACGCTACCCATTCTCAAGCAATGCTACTCATTCTCAAGCAACACAACTCATTCTCAATTATTGTTACTCATTCTCAAGCAACGCTACTCATTCTCAAGCAACTCTGCTCATTCTCAAGCAACGCTACTCATTGTTAAGCAACGCTACTCATTGTTAAGCAACGCTACTCATTCTCAAGCAACTCTACTCATTGTCAAGCAACGCTACTCATTCTCAAGCAACGCTACTCATTCTCATGCAACGCTACTCTTTCTAAAGCAACGCTACTCATTCTCAAGCAACGCTACTCATTCTAAAGCAACGCTACTCATTGTCAAACAACGCAACTCTCTCTTAAGCAACGCTACTCATTCTCAAGCAATGCTACTCATTCTAAAGCAACGCTACTCATTCTCAAGCAACGCTACTCATTCTCAAGCAATGCTACTCATTGTTAATCAACGCTACTCATTCTCAAGCTACTTTACTCATTCTCAAGCAACGCTACTCATTCTCAAGCAACGCTACTCATTCTCAAGAAACGCTATTCATTTTCAAGCAACGCTACTCATTCTCAAGCAACGCTTCTCATAGTCAAGCAACGCTACTCATTCTCTAGCAACGCTACTCATTCTGAAGCAACGCTACTCATTCTCAAGCAACGCTACTCATTGTGAAACAACGCTACTCATTGTCAATCAACGTTACTCATTCTCAAGCAACGTTTCTCATTTTCAAGCAACGCCACTCATAGTCAAGCAACGCTACTCATAGTCAAGCAACGCTACTCATTGTCAAGCAACGCTACTCATTGTCAAGCAACGCTACTCATTGTAAAGCAACGCTACTCATAGTCAAGCAACGCTTCTCATTGTTAGGCAACGCTACTCATTGTCAAGCAACGTTACTAATTCTCAAGCAACGTTACTCATTTTCAAGCAATGCCACTCATATTCAAGCATCGATACTCATAGTCAAGCAACGCTACTCATTCTCAAGCAACGCTACTCATTGTCAAGCAACGCTACTCATTGTCATGCAACGCTGCTCATTTTCAATTAAAGGTACTCATTGTCAAGCAACGCTACTCATAGTCAAGCAACGCTACTCATTGTCAAGCAACGCTACTCATAGTCAAGCAAGGCTACTCATTGTCAAGCAACGCTACTCACTGTCAAGCAACGCAACTCATTGTAAAGCAACGCTACTCATAGTCAAGCAACGCTACTCATTGTAAAGCAACGCTACTCATAGTCAAGCAACGCTACTCATTCTCAAGCAACGCTACTCATTGTAATGCAAGGCTACTCATTCTCAAGCAACGCTACTCAATGTCAAACAACGCTACTCATTCTCAAGCAACGCAACTCATTCTCAAGCAACGCAACTCATTCTCAAGCAACGTTTCTCATTTTCAAGCAACGCCACTCATAGTCAAGCAACGCTACTCATAGTCAAGCAACGCTACTCATTGTCAAGCAACGCTACTCATTGTCAAGCAACGCTACTCATTGTAAAGCAACGCTACTCATAGTCAAGCAACGCTTCTCATTGTGAAGCAACGCTACTCATTGTCAAGCAACGCTACTCATTGTCATGCAACGCAACTCATTTTCAATTAAAGGTACTCATTGTCAAGCAACGCAACTCATAGTCAAGCAACGCTACTCATTGTCAAGCAACGCTACTCATAGTCAAGTAACGCTACTCATTGTCAAGCAACGCTACTCATTGTCAAGCAACGCAACTCATTGTAAAGCAACGCTACTCATAGTCAAGCAACGCTACTCATTGTAAAGCAACGCTACTCATAGTCAAGCAACGCTACTCATTCTCAAGCAACGCTACTCATTGTAATGCAAGGCTACTCATTCTCAAGCAACGCTACTCAATGTCAATCAACGCTACTCATTCTCAAGCAACGCAACTCATTCTCAAGAAACGCTACTCATTTTCAAGCAATGCTACTCATTGTTAATAAACGCTACTCATTCTCAAGCAAATCTACTCATTCTCAAGCAACGCTACTCATTCTTAAGAAACGCTACTCATTCTCAAGCAACGCTTCTCATTCTCAAGCAACGCTACTCATTCTCAAGCAACGCTACTCATTCTCAAGCAACGCTACTCATTGTTAAGCAACGCTACTCATTCTCAAGCAACGGTACTCATTCTCAAGCAACGCTATTTATTCTCAAGCAACGCTACTCATTCTCAACCAACGCTACTCATTCTCATGAAACGCTACTCTTTCTCAAGCAATGCTACTCATTGTTAAGAAACGCTACAAATTCTCAAGCAACGATACTCATTGTCAAGCAACGCTACTCTTTGTTAGGCAACGATACTCATTGTCAAGCAACGTTACTCATTCTCAAGCAACGTTACTTATTCTCAAGCAACGCTACTCATTGTCAAGCAACGCTACTCATTGTTAAGCAACGCTACTCATTGTTAAGCAACGCTACTCATTTTCAAGCAACGCTACTCATTCTCAAGCAACGCTACTCATTCTCAAGTAACGCTACTCATTCTCAAGCAACGCTACTTATTCTCAAGCAACGCTACTCATTCTCAAACAACGCTACTTATTCTCAAGCAACGCTACTCATTCTCATGCAACGCTACTCATTCTCAAGCAACGCTACTCATTCTAAAGCAACGCTACTCATTGTCAAACAACGCAACTCATTCTCAAGCAACGCTACCCATTCTCAAGCAATGCTACTCATTCTCAAGCAACACAACTCATTCTCAATTATTGTTACTCATTCTCAAGCAACGCTACTCATTCTCAAGCAACTCTGCTCATTCTCAAGCAACGCTACTCATTGTTAAGCAACGCTACTCATTGTTAAGCAACGCTACTCATTCTCAAGCAACTCTACTCATTGTGAAGCAACGCTACTCATTCTCAAGCAACGCTACTCATTCTCATGCAACGCTACTCATTCTAAAGCAACGCTACTCATTCTCAAGCAACGCTACTCATTCTAAAGCAACGCTACTCATTGTCAAACAACGCAACTCTCTCTCAAGCAACGCTACTCATTCTCAAGCAATGCTACTCATTCTAAAGCAACGCTACTCATTCTCAAGCAACGCTACTCATTCTCAAGCAATGCTACTCATTGTTAATCAACGCTACTCATTCTCAAGCTACTTTACTCATTCTCAAGCAACGCTACTCATTCTCAAGCAACGCTACTCATTCTCAAGAAACGCTATTCATTTTCAAGCAACGCTACTCATTCTCAAGCAACGCTACTCATAGTCAAGCAACGCTACTCATTCTCTAGCAACGCTACTCATTCTGAAGCAACGCTACTCATTCTCAAGCAACGCTACTCATTTTCAAGCAATGCTACTCATTGTTAAGCAACGCTACTCATTGTTGAGCAACGCTACTCATTCTAAAGCAACGTTATTCATTCTCAAGTAACGCTACTCATTCTCAAGCAACGCTACTCATTCTCAAGGAACGCTACTCATTCTCAAGCAACGCTACTCATTGTGAAGCAACGCTACTCATTCTCAAGCAACGTTCTTCATTCTCAAGTAACGCTACTCATTCTCAAGCAACGCTACTCATTCTCAAGAAACGCTATTCATTCTCAAGCGACGCTACTCATTGTTAAGCAACGCAACTCATTGTCAAGCAACACTACTCATTCTCAAGCAACGGTACTCATTCTCATGAAACGCTACTCATTCTCAAGCAATGCTACTCATTGTTAAGAAACGCTACCCATTCTCAAGCAATGCTACTCATTTTCAAGCAACGCTACTCATTGTTAAGCAACGCTACTCTTTGTTAGGCAACGATACTCATTGTTAAGCAACGATACTCATTCTCAAGCAACGCTACTCATTCTCAAGTAACGCAACTCATTCTCAAGAAACGCTACTCATTCTCAAGCAATGCTACTCATTGTCAAGCAACGCTACTCATTCTCAAGCAAATTTACTCATTCTCAAGCAACGCTACTCACTCTCAAGAAACGCTACTCATTCTCAAGCAACGCTACTCATACTCAAGCAACGCTACTCATTCTAAAGAAACGCTACTCATTGTCAAGCAACGCTACTCATTGTTAAGCAACGCTATTCATTGTTAAGCAACGCTACTCATTCTCAAGCAACGCTACTCATTCTCAAGCAACGCTTCTCATTCTCAAGCAACGCTACTCATTGTCAAGCATCGCTACTCATTCTCAAGCAACGCTACTCATTCTCAAGCAACGCCACTCATTGTCAAGCAACGTTACTCATTGTCAAGCATCGCTACTCATTCTCAAGCAACGCTACTAATTCTCAAGAAACGCTACTCATTCTCAAGCAACGCTTCTCATTCTCAAGCAACGCTACTCATTGTTAAACAACGCTGCTCATTGTTAAGCAACGCTACTCATTGTGAAACAACGCTACTCATTGTCAAGCAACGTTACTCATTCTCAAGCAACGTTTCTCATTTTCAAGCAACGCCACTCATAGTCAAGCAACGCTACTCATAGTCAAGCAACGCTACTCATTGTCAAGCAACGCTACTCATTGTCAAGCAACGCTACTCATTGTAAAGCAACGCTACTCATAGTCAAGCAACGCTTCTCATTGTGAAGCAACGCTACTCATTGTCAAGCAACGTTACTAATTCTCAAGCAACGTTACTCATTTTCAAGCAATGCCACTCATAGTCAAGCATCGATTCTCATAGTCAAGCAACGCTACTCATTCTCAAGCAACGCTACTCATTGTCAAGCAACGCTACTCATTTTCATGCAACGCTGCTCATTTTCAATCAAAGGTACTCATTGTCAAGCAACGCTACTCATAGTCAAGCAACGCTACTCATTGTCAAGCAACGCTACTCATAGTCAAGCAACGCTACTCATTGTCAAGCAACGCTACTCATAGTCAAGCAACGCAACTCATTGTAAAGCAACGCTACTCATAGTCAAGCAACGTTACTCATTGTAAAGCAACGCTACTCATAGTCAAGCAATGCTACTCATTCTCAAGCAACGCTACTCATTGTAATGCAAGGCTACTCATTCTCAAGCAACGCTACTCAATGTCAAACAACGCTGCTCATTCTCAAGCAACGCAACTCATTCTCAAGCAACGCAACTCATTCTCAAGAAACGCTTCTCATTTTCAAGCAATGCTACTCATTGTTAATAAACGCTACTCATTCTCAAGCAACGCTACTCATTCTCAAGAAACGCTACTCATTCTCAAGCAACGCCACTCATTCTCAAGCAACGCTACTCATTCTCAAGCAACGCTACTCATTCTCAAGCAACGCTACTCATTGTTAAGCAACGCTACTCATTCTCAAGCAACGGTACTCATTCTCAAGCAACGCTACTTATTCTCAAGCAACGCTACTCATTCTCAAGCATTGCTACTCATTGTTAAGCAACGCTACTCATTCTCAAGCAACGCTACTCAATCTCAAACAACGCTATTTATTCTCAAGCAACGCTACTCATTCTCAAGCAACGCTACTCATTCTCATGAAACGCTACTCTTTCTCAAGCAATGCTACTCATTAATAAGAAAAGCTACCCATTCTCAAGCAATGCTACTCATTTTCAAGCAACGCTACTCATTGTTAAGCATCGCTTCTCTTTGTTAAGCAACGATACTCATTGTTAAGCAATGATACTCATTCTCAAGCAACGCTACTCATTCTCAAGTAACGCAACTCATACTCAAGCAACGCTATTCATTGTATAACACCGCTACTCATTCTCAAACAACGTTACTCATTGTCAAGCAACGTTACTCATTCTCAAGCAATGTTACTCATTCTCAAGCAACGCTACTCATTGTCAAGCAACGCTACTCATTGTTAAGCAACGCTACTCATTGTTAAGCAACGCTACTCATTTTCAAGCAACGCTACTCATTCTTACGCAACGCCACTCATTCTCAAGTAACGCTACTCATTCTCAAGCAACGCTACTCATTCTCAAGCAACGCTACTCATTCTCAAACAACGCTACTTATTCTCAAGCAACGCTACTCATTCTCAAGCAACGCTACTCATTCTCAAGCAACGCTACTCATTCTCAAGCAACGCTACTCATTTTAAACCAACGCTACTCATTGTCAAACAACGCAACTCATTCTCAAGCAACGCTACCCATTCTCAAGCAATGCTACTCATTCTCAAGCAACACTACTCATTCTCAATTATTGTTACTCATTCTCAAGCAACGCTACTCATTCTCAAGCAACGCTGCTCATTCTCAAGCAACGATACTAATTGTTAAGCAACGCTACTCATTGTTAAGCAACGCTACTCATTCTCAAGCAACGGTACTCATTCTCAAGCAACGCTACTCATTTTCAAGTAACGCTACTAATTGTTAAGCAACGCTACTCATTGTTAAGCAACGCTACTCATTCTCAAGCAACGCTACTCATTCTCAAGCAACGCTACTCATTCTAATGAAACGCTACTCTTTCTCAAGCAATGCTACTCATTGTTAAGAAACGCTACCCATTCTCAAGCAATGCTACTCATTCTCAAGCAACGCTACTCATTCTAAAGCAACGCTACTCATTGTCAAACAACGCAACTCATTCTCAAGCAAAGCTACCCATTCTCAAGCAATGCTACTCATTCTCAAGCAACACATCTCATTCTCAATTATTGTTACTCATTCTCAAGCAACGCTACTCATTCTCAAGCAACCCTGCTCATTCTCAAGCAACGCTACTCATTGTTAAGCAACGCTACTCATTGTTAAGCAACGCTACTCATTCTCAAGCAACTCTACTCATTGTCAAGCAACGCTACTCATTCTCAAGCAACGCTACTCATTCTCATGCAACGCTACTCATTCTAAAGCAACGCTACTCATTCTCAAGCAACGCTACTCATTCTAAAGCAACGCTACTCATTGTCAAACAACGCCACTCTCTCTCAAGCAACGCTACTCATTCTCAAGCAATGCTACTCATTCTAAAGCAACGCTACTCATTCTCAAGCTACTTTACTCATTCTCAAGCAACGCTACTCATTCTCAAGCATCGCTACTAATTCTCAAGAAACGCTACTCATTCTCAAGCTACTTTACTCATTGTCAAGCAACGTTACTCATTCTCAAGCAACGTTACTTATTCTCAAGCAACGCTACTCATTGTCAAGCAACGCTACTCATTCTTAAGCAACGCTACTCATTGTTAAGCAACGCTACTCATTTTCAAGCAACGCTACTCATTCTCAAGCAACGCTACTCATTCTCAAGTAACGCTACTCATTCTCAAGCAACGCTACTCATTCTCAAGCAACGCTACTCATTCTCAAACAACGCTACTTATTCTCAAGCAACGCTACTCATTCTCATGCAACGCTACTCATTCTCAAGCAACGCTACTCATTCTAAAGCAACGCTACTCATTGTCAAACAACGCAACTCATTCTCAAGCAACGCTACCCATTCTCAAGCAATGCTACTCATTCTCAAGCAACACAACTCATTCTCAATTATTGTTACTCATTCTCAAGCAACGCTACTCATTCTCAAGCAACTCTGCTCATTCTCAAGCAACGCTACTCATTGTTAAGCAACGCTACTCATTGTTAAGCAACGCTACTCATTCTCAAGCAACTCTACTCATTGTCAAGCAACGCTACTCATTCTCAAGCAACGCTACTCATTCTCATGCAACGCTACTCATTCTAAAGCAACGCTACTCATTCTCAAGCAACGCTACTCATTCTAAAGCAACGCTACTCATTGTCAAACAACGCAACTCTCTCTCAAGCAACGCTACTCATTCTCAAGCAATGCTACTCATTCTAAAGCAACGCTACTCATTCTCAAGCAACGCTACCCATTCTCAAGCAATGCTACTCATTGTTAATCAACGCTACTCATTCTCAAGCTACTTTACTCATTCTCAAGCAACGCTACTCATTCTCAAGCAACGCTACTCATTCTCAAGAAACGCTATTCATTTTCAAGCAACGCTACTCATTCTCAAGCAACGCTACTCATAGTCAAGCAACGCTACTCATTCTCTAGCAACGCTACTCATTCTGAAGCAACGCTACTCATTCTCAAGCAACGCTAATCATTTTCAAGCAATGCTACTCATTGTTAAGCAACGCTACTCATTGTTGAGCAACGCTACTCATTCTAAAGCAACGTTATTCATTCTCAAGTAACGCTACTCATTCTCAAGCAACGCTACTCATTCTCAAGGAACGCTACTCATTCTCAAGCAACGCTACTCATTGTGAAGCAATGCTACTCATTCTCAAGCAACGTTCTTCATTCTCAAGTAACGCTACTCATTCTCAAGCAACGCTACTCATTCTCAAGAAACGCTATTCATTCTCAAGCGACGCTACTCATTGTTAAGCAACGCAACTCATTGTCAAGCAACACTACTCATTCTCAAGCAACGGTACTCATTCTCATGAAACGCTACTCATTCTCAAGCAATGCTACTCATTGTTAAGAAACGCTACCCATTCTCAAGCAATGCTACTCATTTTCAAGCAACGCTACTCATTGTTAAGCAACGCTACTCTTTGTTAGGCAACGATACTCATTGTTAAGCAACGATACTCATTCTCAAGCAACGCTACTCATTCTCAAGTAACGCAACTCATTCTCAAGAAACGCTACTCATTCTCAAGCAATGCTACTCATTGTCAATCAACGCTACTCATTCTCAAGCAAATTTACTCATTCTCAAGCAACGCTACTCACTCTCAAGAAACGCTACTCATTCTCAAGCAACGCTACTCATTCTCAAGCAACGCTACTCATTCTAAAGAAACGCTACTCATTGTCAAGCAACGCTACTCATTGTTAAGCAACGCTATTCATTGTTAAGCAACGCTACTCATTCTCAAGCAACGCTACTCATTCTCAAGCAACGCTTCTCATTCTCAAGCAACGCTACTCATTGTCAAGCATCGCTACTCAATCTCAAGCAACGCTACTCATTCTCAAGCAACGCCACTCATTGTCAAGCAACGTTACTCATTGTCAAGCATCGCTACTCATTCTCAAGCAACGCTACTAATTCTCAAGAAACGCTACTCATTCTCAAGCAACGCTTCTCATTCTCAAGCAACGCTACTCATTGTTAAACAACGCTGCTCATTGTTAAGCAACGCTACTCATTGTGAAACAACGCTACTCATTGTCAAGCAACGTTACTCATTCTCAAGCAACGTTTCTCATTTTCAAGCAACGCCACTCATAGTCAAGCAACGCTACTCATAGTCAAGCAACGCTACTCATTGTCAAGCAACGCTACTCATTGTCAAGCAACGCTACTCATTGTAAAGCAACGCTACTCATAGTCAAGCAACGCTTCTCACTGTGAAGCAACGCTACTCATAGTCAAGCAACGTTACTAATTCTCAAGCAACGTTACTCATTTTCAAGCAATGCCACTCATAGTCAAGCATCGATTCTCATAGTCAAGCAACGCTACTCATTCTCAAGCAACGCTAATCATTGTCAAGCAACGCTACTCATTTTCATGCAACGCTGCTCATTTTCAATCAAAGGTACTCATTGTCAAGCAACGCTACTCATAGTCAAGCAACGCTACTCATTGTCAAGCAACGCTACTCATAGTCAAGCAACGCTACTCATTGTCAAGCAACGCTACTCATTGTCAAGCAACGCAACTCATTGTAAAGCAACGCTACACATAGTCAAGCAACGTTACTCATTGTAAAGCAACGCTACTCATAGTCAAGCAATGCTACTCATTCTCAAGCAACGCTACTCATTGTAATGCAAGGCTACTCATTCTCAAGCAACGCTACTCAATGTCAAACAACGCTGCTCATTCTCAAGCAACGCAACTCATTCTCAAGCAACGCAACTCATTCTCAAGAAACGCTTCTCATTTTCAAGCAATGCTACTCATTGTTAATAAACGCTACTCATTCTCAAGCAACGCTACTTATTCTCAAGAAACGCTACTCATTCTCAAGCAACGCCACTCATTCTCAAGCAACGCTACTCATTCTCAAGCAACGCTACTCATTCTCAAGCAACGCTACTCATTGTTAAGCAACGCTACTCATTCTCAAGCAACGGTACTCATTCTCAAGCAACGCTACTTATTCTCAAGCAACGCTACTCATTCTCAAGCATTGCTACTCATTGTTAAGCAACGCTACTCATTCTCAAGCAACGCTACTCAATCTCAAACAACGCTATTTATTCTCAAGCAACGCTACTCATTCTCAAGCAACGCTACTCATTCTCATGAAACGCTACTCTTTCTCAAGCAATGCTACTCATTAATAAGAAAAGCTACCCATTCTCAAGCAATGCTACTCATTTTCAAGCAACGCTACTCATTGTTAAGCATCGCTTCTCTTTGTTAAGCAACGATACTCATTGTTAAGCAATGATACTCATTCTCAAGCAACGCTACTCATTCTCAAGTAACGCAACTCATACTCAAGCAACGCTATTCATTGTATAACAACGCTACTCATTCTCAAACAACGTTACTCATTGTCAAGCAACGTTACTCATTCTCAAGCAATGTTACTCATTCTCAAGCAACGCTACTCATTGTCAAGCAACGCTACTCATTGTTAAGCAACGCTACTCATTGTTAAGCAACGCTACTCATTTTCAAGCAACGCTACTCATTCTTACGCAACGCCACTCATTCTCAAGTATCGCTACTCATTCTCAAGCAACGCTACTCATTCTCAAGCAACGCTACTCATTCTCAAACAACGCTACTTATTCTCAAGCAACGCTACTCATTCTCAAGCAACGCTACTCATTCTCAAGCAACGCTACTCATTCTCAAGCAACGCTACTCATTCTAAACCAACGCTACTCATTGTCAAACAACGCAACTCATTCTCAAGCAACGCTACCCATTCTCAAGCAATGCTACTCATTCTCAAGCAACACTACTCATTCTCAATTATTGTTACTCATTCTCAAGCAACGCTACTCATTCTCAAGCAACGCTGCTCATTCTCAAGCAACGATACTAATTGTTAAGCAACGCTACTCATTGTTAAGCAACGCTACTCATTCTCAAGCAACGGTACTCATTCTCAAGCAACGCTACTCATTTTCAAGTAACGCTACTAATTGTTAAGCAACGCTACTCATTGTTAAGCAACGCTACTCATTCTCAAGCAACGCTACTCATTCTCAAGCAACGCTACTCATTCTAATGAAACGCTACTCTTTCTCAAGCAATGCTACTCATTGTTAAGAAACGCTACCCATTCTCAAGCAATGCTACTCATTCTCAAGCAACGCTACTCATTCTAAAGCAACGCTACTCATTGTCAAACAACGCAACTCATTCTCAAGCAAAGCTACCCATTCTCAAGCAATGCTACTCATTCTCAAGCAACACATCTCATTCTCAATTATTGTTACTCATTCTCAAGCAACGCTACTCATTCTCAAGCAACCCTGCTCATTCTCAAGCAACGCTACTCATTGTTAAGCAACGCTACTCATTGTTAAGCAACGCTACTCATTCTCAAGCAACTCTACTCATTGTCAAGCAACGCTACTCATTCTCAAGCAACGCTACTCATTCTCATGCAACGCTACTCATTCTAAAGCAACGCTACTCATTCTCAAGCAACGCTACTCATTCTAAAGCAACGCTACTCATTGTCAAACAACGCCACTCTCTCTCAAGCAACGCTACTCATTCTCAAGCAATGCTACTCATTCTAAAGCAACGCTACTCATTCTCAAGCTACTTTACTCATTCTCAAGCAACGCTACTCATTCTCAAGCATCGCTACTAATTCTCAAGAAACGCTACTCATTCTCAAGCTACTTTACTCATTGTCAAGCAACGTTACTCATTCTCAAGCAACGTTACTTATTCTCAAGCAACGCTACTCATTGTCAAGCAACGCTACTCATTCTTAAGCAACGCTACTCATTGTTAAGCAACGCTACTCATTTTCAAGCAACGCTACTCATTCTCAAGCAACGCTACTCATTCTCAAGTAACGCTACTCATTCTCAAGCAACGCTACTCATTCTCAAGCAACACTACTCATTGTAAAGCAACGCTACTCATAGTCAAGCAACGCTACTCATTGTCAAGCAACGCTACTCATAGTCAAGCAACGCTACTCATTGTCAAGCAACGCTACTCATAGTCAACCAACGCTACTCATTGTCAAGCAACGCTACTCATTGTCAAGCAACGCAACTCATTGTAAAGCAACGCTACTCATAGTCAAGCAACGCTACTCATTGTAAAGCAACGCTACTCATAGTCAAGCAACGCTACTCATTCTCAAGCAACGCTACTCATTGTAATGCAAGGCTACTCATTCTCAAGCAACGCTACTCAATGTCAAACAACGCTACTCATTCTCAAGCAACGCAACTCATTCTCAAGAAACGCTACTCATTTTCAAGCAATGCTACTCATTGTTAATAAACGCTACTCATTCTCAAGCAAATCTACTCATTCTCAAGCAACGCTACTTATTCTCAAGAAACGCTACTCATTCTCAGGCAACGCTACTCATTCTCAAGCAACGCTACTCATTCTCAAGCAACGCTACTCATTCTCAAGCAACGCTACTAATTGTTAAGCAACGCTACTCATTGTTAAGCAACGCTACTCATTCTCAAGCAACGGTACTCATTCTCAAGCAACGCTACTCATTCTCAAGTAACGCTACTTATTCTCAAGCAACGCTACTCATTCTCAAGCATTGCTACTCATTGTTAAGCAACGCTAGTCATTCTCAAGCAACGCTACTCATTCTCAAACATCGCTATTTATTCTCAAGCAACGCTACTCATTCTCAAGCAACGCTACTCATTCTCATGAAACGCTACTCTTTCTCAAGCAATGCTACTCATTGTTAAGAAACTCTACCCATTCTCAAGCAATGCTACTCATTTTCAAGCAATGCTACTCATTGTTACGCATCGCTACTCTTTGTTAAGCAACGATACTCATTGTTAAGCAACGATACTCATTTTCAAGCAACGCTACTCATTCTCAAGTAACGCAACTCATTCTCAAGCAACGCTATTCATTGTATAACAACGCTACTCATTCTAAAACAACGTTACTCATTGTCAAGCAACGTTACTCATTCTCAAGCAACGTTACTCATTCTCAAGCAACGCTACTCATTGTCAAGCAACGCTACTCATTGTTAAGCAACGCTACTCATTGTTAAGCAACGCTACTCATTTTCAAGCAACGCTACTCATTCTCAAGCAACGCTACTCATTCTCAAGTAACGCTACTCATTCTCAAGCAACGCTACTCATTCTCAAGCAATGCTACTCATTGTTAAGCAACGCTACTCATTCTCAACAACGCTACTCCTTGTCAAACAACGCTACTCATTCTCAAGCAATGCTACTCATTGTTAAACAACGCTGCTCATTGTTTAGCAACGCTACTCATTGTCAAACAACGCTACTCATTGTCAAGCAACGTTACTCATTCTCAAGCAACGTTTCTCATTTTCAAGCAACGCCACTCATAGTCAAGCAATGCTACTCATAGTCAAGCAACGCTACTGATTGTCAAGCAACGCTACTCATTGTCAAGCAACGCTACTCATTGTAAAGCAACGCTACTCATAGTCAAGCAACGCTTCTCATTGTTAAGCAACGCTACTCATTGTCAAGCAACGTTAATAATTCTCAAGCAACGTTACTCATTTTCAAGTAATGCCACTCATAGTCAAGCAACGCTACTCATAGTCAAGCAACGCTACTAATTCTCAAGCAACGCTACTCATTGTCAAGCAACGCTCCTCATTGTAAAGCAACGCTACTCATAGTCAAGCAACGCTTCTCATTGTAAAGCAACGCTACTCATTGTCAAGCAACGTTAATAATTCTCAAGCAACGTTACTCATTTTCAAGTAATGCCACTCATAGTCAAGCAACGCTACTCATAGTCAAGCAACGCTACTCATTCTCAAGCAACGCTACTCATTGTCAAGCAACGCTACTCATTGTCAAGCAACGCTACTCATAGTCAAGCAACGATACTCAGAGTCAAGCAACGCTACTCATTGTCAAGCAACGCTACTCATAGTCAAGCAACGCTACTCATTGTCAAGCAACGCTTCTCATTGTCAAGCAACGCAACTCATTGTAAAGCAACGCTACTCATAGTCAAGCAACGCTACTCATTGTAAAGCAACGCTACTCATAGTCAAGCAACGCTACTCATTCTCAAGCAACGCTACTCATTGTAATGCAAGGCTACTCAAGCAACGCTACTCAATGTCAAACAACGCTACTCATTCTCAAGCAACGCCACTCATTCTCAAGAAACGCTACTCAATCTCAAGCAATGCTACTCATTGTTAAGCAACGCTACTCATTCTCAAGCAAATTTACTCATTCTCAAGCAACGCTACTCATTCTCAAGAAACGCTACTCATTCTCAAGAAACGCTACTCATTCTCAAGCAACGCTACTCATTCTCAAGCAACGCTACTCATTCTCAAGCAACGCTACTCATTGTTAAGCAACGCTACTTATTGTTAAGCAACGCTACTCATTCTCAAGCAACGCTACTCATTCTCAAGCAACGCTTCTCATTCTCAAGCAACGCTACTCATTGTCAAGCATCGCTACTCGTTCTCAAGCAACGCTACTCATTCTCAAGCAACGCTACTCATTGTCAAGCAACGTTACTCATTGTCAAGCATCGCTACTCATTCTCAAGCAACGCTACTAATTCTCAAGAAACGCTACTCATTCTCAAGCAACGCTTCTCATTCTCAAGCAACGCTACTCATTGTTAAACAACGCTGCTCATTGTTAAGCAACGCTACTCATTGTCAAGCAACGTTACTCATTCTCAAGCAACGTTACTCATTCTCAAGCAATGCTACTCATAGTCGAGTAACGCTATTTTTAGTCAAGCAACGCTACTCATAGTCAAGCAACGCTACTCATAGTCAAGCAACGCTACTCATTGTTAAGCAACGCTACTCATTCTCAAGCAACGCTACTCATTGTCAAGCAACGCTACTCATTGTCAAGCAACGCTATTCATTGTCAAGCATCGCTACTCATTCTCAAGCAACGCTACTCATTCTCAAACGACGCTACTCATTCTCAAGGAACGGTACTCATTCTCAAGCAACGCTACTCCTTGTCAAACAACGCTACTCATTCTCAAGCAATGCTACTCATTGTTAAACAACGCTGCTCATTGTTTAGCAACGCTACTTATTGTCAAACAACGCTACTCATTGTCAAGCAACGTTAATAATTCTCAAGCAACGTTACTCATTTTCAAGTAATGCCACTCATAGTCAAGCAACGCTACTCATAGTCAAGCAACGCTACTAATTCTCAAGCAACGCTACTCATTGTCAAGCAACGCTACTCATTGTAAAGCAACGCTACTCATAGTCAAGCAACGCTTCTCATTGTAAAGCAACGCTACTCATTGTCATGCAACGTTAATAATTCTCAAGCAACGTTACTCATTTTCAAGTAATGCCACTCATAGTCAAGCAACGCTACTCATAGTCAAGCAACGCTACTCATTCTCAAGCAACGCTACTCATTGTCAAGCAACGCTACTCATTGTCAAGCAACGCTACTCATAGTCAAGCAACGCTACTCAGAGTCAAGCAACGCTACTCATTGTCAAGCAACGCTACTCATAGTCAAGCAACGCTACTCATTGTCAAGCAACGCTACTCATTGTCAAGCAACGCAACTCATTGTAAAGCAACGCTACTCATAGTCAAGCAACGCTACTCATTGTAAAGCAACGCTACTCATAGTCAAGCAACGCTACTCATTCTCAAGCAACGCTACTCATTGTAATGCAAGGCTACTCATTCTCAAGCAACGCTACTCAATGTCAAACAACGCTACTCATTCTCAAGCAACGCAACTCATTCTCAAGAAACGCTACTCATTCTCAAGCAATGCTACTCATTGTTAAGCAACGCTACTCATTCTCAAGCAAATTTACTCATTCTCAAGCAACGCTACTCATTCTCAAGAAACGCTACTCATTCTCAAGCAACGCTACTCATTCTCAAGCAAATTTACTCATTCTCAAGCAACGCTACTCATTCTCAAGCAACGCTACTCATTCTCAAGCAACGCTACTCATTGTTAAGCAACGCTACTCATTCTCAAGCAACGCTACTCATTCTCAAGCAACGCTTCTCATTCTCAAGCAACGCTACTCATTGTCAAGCATCGCTACTCATTCTCAAGCAACGCTACTCATTCTCAAGCAACGCTACTCATTGTCAAGCAACGTTACTCATTGTCAAGCATCGCTACTCATTCTCAAGCAACGCTACTAATTCTCAAGAAACGCTACTCATTCTCAAGCAACGCTTCTCATTCTCAAGCAACGCTAATCATTGTTAAACAACGCTGCTCATTGTTAAGCAACGCTACTCATTGTCAAACAACGCTACTCATTGTCAAGCAACGTTACTCATTCTCAAGCAACGTTTCTAATTTTCAAGCAACGCCACTCATAGTCAAGCAACGCTACTCATAGTCAAGCAACGCTACTCATTGTCAAGCAACGCTACTCATTGTCAAGCAACGCTACTCATTGTAAAGCAACGCTAATCATAGTCAACAACGCTTCTCATTGTGAAGCAACGCTACTCATTGTCAAGCAACGTTACTAATTCTCAAGCAACGTTACTCATTTTCAAGCAATGCCACTCATAGTCAACAACGCTACTCATAGTCAAGCAACGCTACTCATTCTCAAGCAACGCTACTCATTGTCAAGCAACGCTACTTATTGTCATGCAACGCTACTCATTTTCAATTAAAGGTACTCATGGTCAAGCAACGCTACTCATAGTCAAGCAACGCTACTCATTGTCAAGCAACGCTACTCATAGTCAAGCAACGCTACTCATTGTCAAGCAACGCTACTCATTGTCAAGCAACGCAACTCATTGTAAAGCAACGCTACTCATAGTCAAGCAACGCTACTCATTGTAAAGCAACGCTACTCATAGTCAAGCAACGCTAATCATTCTCAAGCAACGCTACTCATTGTAATGCAAGGCTACTCATTCTCAAGCAACGCTACTCAATGTCAAACAACGCTACTCATTCTCAAGCAACGCAACTCATTCTCAAGAAACGCTACTCATTTTCAAGCAATGCTACTCATTGTTAATAAACGCTACTCATTCTCAAGCAAATCTATTCATTCTCAAGCAACGCTACTCATTCTCAAGAAACGCTACTCATTCTCAAGCAACGCTACTCATTCTCAAGCAACGCTACTCATTCTCAAGCAACGATACTCATTCTCAAGCAACGCTACTAATTGTTAAGCAACGCTACTCATTGTTAAGCAACGCTACTCATTCTCAAGCAACGCTACTCATTCTCAAGCATTGCTACTCATTGTTAAGCAACGCTACTCATTCTCAAGCAACGCTACTCATTCTCAAGCAACGCTACTCATTGTCAAGCAACGCTATTCATTGTCAAGCATCGCTACTCATTCTCAAGCAACGCTACTCATTCTCATACAACGCTACTCATTCTCAAGCAACGGTACTCATTCTCAAGCAACGCTACTCATTGTAATGCAAGGCTACTCATTCTCAAGCAACGCTACTCAATGTCAAACAACGCTACTCATTCTCAAGCAACGCAACTCATTCTCAAGAAACGCTACTCATTCTCAAGCAATGCTACTCATTGTTAAGCAACGCTACTCATTCTCAAGCAAATTTACTCATTCTCAAGCAACGCTACTCATTCTCAAGAAACGCTACTCATAGTCAAGCAACGCTTCTCATTGTAAAGCAACGCTACTCATTGTCAGGCAACGTTAATGATTCTCAAGCAACGTTACTCATTTTCAAGTAATGCCACTCATAGTCAAGCAACGCTACTCATAGTCAAGCAACGCTACTCATTCTCAAGCAACGCTACTCATTGTCAAGCAACGCTACTCATTGTTAAGCAACGCTACTCATAGTCAAGCAACGCAACTCAGAGTCAAGCAACGCTACTCATTGTCAAGCAACGCTACTCATAGTCAAGCAACGCTACTCATTGTCAAGCAACGCTACTCATTGTCAAGCAACGCAACTCATTGTAAAGCAACGCTACTCATAGTCAAGCAACGCTACTCATTGTAAAGCAACGCTACTCATAGTCAAGCAACGCTACTCATAGTCAAGCAACGCTACTCATTGTCAAGCAACGCTACTCATTGTCAAGCAACGCTACTCATTGTAAAGCAACGCTACTCATAGTCAAGCAACGCTTCTCATTGTGAAGCAACGCCACTCATAGTCAAGCAACGCTACTCATAGTCAAGCAATGCTACTCATTGTCAAGCAACGCTACTCATTGTCAAGCAACGCTACTCATTGTAAAGTAACGCTACTCATAGTCAAGCAACGCTTCTCATTGTGAAGCAACGCTACTCATTGTCAAGCAACGTTACTAATTCTCAAGCAACGTTACTCATTTTCAAGCAATGCCACTCATAGTCAAGCAACGCTACTCATAGTCAAGCAACGCTACTCATTCTCAAGCAACGCTACTCATTCTCAAGCAACGCTACTCATTGTCATGCAACGCTACTCATTTTCAATTAAAGGTACTCATTGTCAAGCAACGCTACTCATAGTCAAGCAACGCTAGTCATTGTCAAGCAACGCTACTCATAGTCAACCAACGCTACTCATAGTCAAGCAACGCTAGTCATTGTCAAGCAACGCTACTCATAGTCAACCAACGCTACTCATTGTCAAGCAACGCTACTCATAGTCAAGCAACGCTACTCATTCTCAAGCAACGCTACTCATTGTAATGCAAGGCTACTCATTCTCAAGCAACGCTACTCAATGTCAAACAACGCTACTCATTCTCAAGCAACGCAACTCATTCTCAAGAAACGCTACTCATTTTCAAGCAATGCTACTCATTGTTAATAAACGCTACTCATTCTCAAGCAAATCTACTCATTCTCAAGCAACGATACTTATTCTCAAGAAACGCTACTCATTCTCAAGCAACGCTACTCATTCTCAAGCAACGCTACTCATTCTCAAGCAACGCTACTCATTCTCAAGCAACGCTACTAATTGTTAAGCAACGCTACTCATTGTTAAGCAACGCTACTCATTCTCAAGCAACGGTACTCATTCTCAAGCAACGCTACTCATTCTCAAGTAACGCTACTTATTCTCAAGCAACGCTACTCATTCTCAAGCATTGCTACTCATTGTTAAGCAACGCTAGTCATTCTCAAGCAAAGCTACTCATTCTCAAGCAACGCAACTCATTCTCAAGAAACGCTACTCATTTTCAAGCAATGCTACTCATTGTTAATAAACGCTACTCATTCTCAAGCAAATCTATTCATTCTCAAGCAACGCTACTCATTCTCAAGAAACGCTACTCATTCTCAAGCAACGCTACTCATTCTCAAGCAACGCTACTCATTCTCAAGCAACGTTACTCATTCTCAAGCAACGTTTCTAATTTTCAAGCAACGCCACTCATAGTCAAGCAACGCTACTCATAGTCAAGCAACGCTACTCATTGTCAAGCAACGCTACTCATTGTCAAGCAACGCTACTCATTGTAAAGCAACGCTACTCATAGTCAAGCAACGCTTCTCATTGTGAAGCAACGCTACTCATTGTCAAGCAACGTTACTAATTCTCAAGCAACGTTACTCATTTTCAAGCAATGCCACTCATAGTCAACAACGCTACTCATAGTCAAGCAACGCTACTCATTCTCAAGCAACGCTACTCATTGTCAAGCAACGTTACTCATTGTCAAGCATCGCTACTCATTCTCAAGCAACGCTACTAATTCTCAAGAAACGCTACTCATTCTCAAGCAACGCTTCTCATTCTCAAGCAACGCTACTCATTGCTAAACAACGCTGCTCATTGTTAAGCAACGCTACTCATTGTCAAACAACGCTACTCATTGTCAAGCAACGTTACTCATTCTCAAGCAACGTTTCTAATTTTCAAGCAACGCCACTCATAGTCAAGCAACGCTACTCATAGTCAAGCAACGCTACTCATTGTCAAGCAACGCTACTCATTGTCAAGCAACGTTACTCATTCTCAAGCAACGTTACTCATTCTCAAGCAATGCTACTCATAGTCGAGTAACGCTATTTTTAGTCAAGCAACGCTACTCATAGTCAAGCAACGCTACTCATAGTCAAGCAACGCTACTCATTGTTAAGCAACGCTACTCATTCTCAAGCAACGCTACTCATTGTCAAGCAACGCTACTCATTGTCAAGCAACGCTATTCATTGTCAAGCATCGCTACTCATTCTCAAGCAACGCTACTCATTCTCAAACGACGCTACTCATTCTCAAGGAACGGTACTCATTCTCAAGCAACGCTACTCCTTGTCAAACAACGCTACTCATTCTCAAGCAATGCTACTCATTGTTAAACAACGCTGCTCATTGTTTAGCAACGCTACTTATTGTCAAACAACGCTACTCATTGTCAAGCAACGTTAATAATTCTCAAGCAACGTTACTCATTTTCAAGTAATGCCACTCATAGTCAAGCAACGCTACTCATAGTCAAGCAACGCTACTAATTCTCAAGCAACGCTACTCATTGTCAAGCAACGCTACTCATTGTAAAGCAACGCTACTCATAGTCAAGCAACGCTTCTCATTGTAAAGCAACGCTACTCATTGTCAAGCAACGTTAATAATTCTCAAGCAACGTTACTCATTTTCAAGTAATGCCACTCATAGTCAAGCAACGCTACTCATAGTCAAGCAACGCTACTCATTCTCAAGCAACGCTACTCATTGTCAAGCAACGCTACTCATTGTCAAGCAACGCTACTCATAGTCAAGCAACGCTACTCAGAGTCAAGCAACGCTACTCATTGTCAAGCAACGCTACTCATAGTCAAGCAACGCTACTCATTGTCAAGCAACGCTTCTCATTGTCAAGCAACGCAACTCATTGTAAAGCAACGCTACTCATAGTCAAGCAACGCTACTCATTGTAAAGCAACGCTACTCATAGTCAAGCAACGCTACTCATTCTCAAGCAACGCTACTCATTGTAATGCAAGGCTACTCAAGCAACGCTACTCAATGTCAAACAACGCTACTCATTCTCAAGCAACGCCACTCATTCTCAAGAAACGCTACTCAATCTCAAGCAATGCTACTCATTGTTAAGCAACGCTACTCATTCTCAAGCAAATTTACTCATTCTCAAGCAACGCTACTCATTCTCAAGAAACGCTACTCATTCTCAAGAAACGCTACTCATTCTCAAGCAACGCTACTCATTCTCAAGCAACGCTACTCATTCTCAAGCAACGCTACTCATTGTTAAGCAACGCTACTTATTGTTAAGCAACGCTACTCATTCTCAAGCAACGCTACTCATTCTCAAGCAACGCTTCTCATTCTCAAGCAACGCTACTCATTGTCAAGCATCGCTACTCGTTCTCAAGCAACGCTACTCATTCTCAAGCAACGCTACTCATTGTCAAGCAACGTTACTCATTGTCAAGCATCGCTACTCATTCTCAAGCAACGCTACTAATTCTCAAGAAACGCTACTCATTCTCAAGCAACGCTTCTCATTCTCAAGCAACGCTACTCATTGTTAAACAACGCTGCTCATTGTTAAGCAACGCTACTCATTGTCAAGCAACGTTACTCATTCTCAAGCAACGTTACTCATTCTCAAGCAATGCTACTCATAGTCGAGTAACGCTATTTTTAGTCAAGCAACGCTACTCATAGTCAAGCAACGCTACTCATAGTCAAGCAACGCTACTCATTGTTAAGCAACGCTACTCATTCTCAAGCAACGCTACTCATTGTCAAGCAACGCTACTCATTGTCAAGCAACGCTATTCATTGTCAAGCATCGCTACTCATTCTCAAGCAACGCTACTCATTCTCAAACGACGCTACTCATTCTCAAGGAACGGTACTCATTCTCAAGCAACGCTACTCCTTGTCAAACAACGCTACTCATTCTCAAGCAATGCTACTCATTGTTAAACAACGCTGCTCATTGTTTAGCAACGCTACTTATTGTCAAACAACGCTACTCATTGTCAAGCAACGTTAATAATTCTCAAGCAACGTTACTCATTTTCAAGTAATGCCACTCATAGTCAAGCAACGCTACTCATAGTCAAGCAACGCTACTAATTCTCAAGCAACGCTACTCATTGTCAAGCAACGCTACTCATTGTAAAGCAACGCTACTCATAGTCAAGCAACGCTTCTCATTGTAAAGCAACGCTACTCATTGTCATGCAACGTTAATAATTCTCAAGCAACGTTACTCATTTTCAAGTAATGCCACTCATAGTCAAGCAACGCTACTCATAGTCAAGCAACGCTACTCATTCTCAAGCAACGCTACTCATTGTCAAGCAACGCTACTCATTGTCAAGCAACGCTACTCATAGTCAAGCAACGCTACTCAGAGTCAAGCAACGCTACTCATTGTCAAGCAACGCTACTCATAGTCAAGCAACGCTACTCATTGTCAAGCAACGCTACTCATTGTCAAGCAACGCAACTCATTGTAAAGCAACGCTACTCATAGTCAAGCAACGCTACTCATTGTAAAGCAACGCTACTCATAGTCAAGCAACGCTACTCATTCTCAAGCAACGCTACTCATTGTAATGCAAGGCTACTCATTCTCAAGCAACGCTACTCAATGTCAAACAACGCTACTCATTCTCAAGCAACGCAACTCATTCTCAAGAAACGCTACTCATTCTCAAGCAATGCTACTCATTGTTAAGCAACGCTACTCATTCTCAAGCAAATTTACTCATTCTCAAGCAACGCTACTCATTCTCAAGAAACGCTACTCATTCTCAAGCAACGCTACTCATTCTCAAGCAAATTTACTCATTCTCAAGCAACGCTACTCATTCTCAAGCAACGCTACTCATTCTCAAGCAACGCTACTCATTGTTAAGCAACGCTACTCATTCTCAAGCAACGCTACTCATTCTCAAGCAACGCTTCTCATTCTCAAGCAACGCTACTCATTGTCAAGCATCGCTACTCATTCTCAAGCAACGCTACTCATTCTCAAGCAACGCTACTCATTGTCAAGCAACGTTACTCATTGTCAAGCATCGCTACTCATTCTCAAGCAACGCTACTAATTCTCAAGAAACGCTACTCATTCTCAAGCAACGCTTCTCATTCTCAAGCAACGCTAATCATTGTTAAACAACGCTGCTCATTGTTAAGCAACGCTACTCATTGTCAAACAACGCTACTCATTGTCAAGCAACGTTACTCATTCTCAAGCAACGTTTCTAATTTTCAAGCAACGCCACTCATAGTCAAGCAACGCTACTCATAGTCAAGCAACGCTACTCATTGTCAAGCAACGCTACTCATTGTCAAGCAACGCTACTCATTGTAAAGCAACGCTAATCATAGTCAACAACGCTTCTCATTGTGAAGCAACGCTACTCATTGTCAAGCAACGTTACTAATTCTCAAGCAACGTTACTCATTTTCAAGCAATGCCACTCATAGTCAACAACGCTACTCATAGTCAAGCAACGCTACTCATTCTCAAGCAACGCTACTCATTGTCAAGCAACGCTACTTATTGTCATGCAACGCTACTCATTTTCAATTAAAGGTACTCATGGTCAAGCAACGCTACTCATAGTCAAGCAACGCTACTCATTGTCAAGCAACGCTACTCATAGTCAAGCAACGCTACTCATTGTCAAGCAACGCTACTCATTGTCAAGCAACGCAACTCATTGTAAAGCAACGCTACTCATAGTCAAGCAACGCTACTCATTGTAAAGCAACGCTACTCATAGTCAAGCAACGCTAATCATTCTCAAGCAACGCTACTCATTGTAATGCAAGGCTACTCATTCTCAAGCAACGCTACTCAATGTCAAACAACGCTACTCATTCTCAAGCAACGCAACTCATTCTCAAGAAACGCTACTCATTTTCAAGCAATGCTACTCATTGTTAATAAACGCTACTCATTCTCAAGCAAATCTATTCATTCTCAAGCAACGCTACTCATTCTCAAGAAACGCTACTCATTCTCAAGCAACGCTACTCATTCTCAAGCAACGCTACTCATTCTCAAGCAACGATACTCATTCTCAAGCAACGCTACTAATTGTTAAGCAACGCTACTCATTGTTAAGCAACGCTACTCATTCTCAAGCAACGCTACTCATTCTCAAGCATTGCTACTCATTGTTAAGCAACGCTACTCATTCTCAAGCAACGCTACTCATTCTCAAGCAACGCTACTCATTGTCAAGCAACGCTATTCATTGTCAAGCATCGCTACTCATTCTCAAGCAACGCTACTCATTCTCATACAACGCTACTCATTCTCAAGCAACGGTACTCATTCTCAAGCAACGCTACTCATTGTAATGCAAGGCTACTCATTCTCAAGCAACGCTACTCAATGTCAAACAACGCTACTCATTCTCAAGCAACGCAACTCATTCTCAAGAAACGCTACTCATTCTCAAGCAATGCTACTCATTGTTAAGCAACGCTACTCATTCTCAAGCAAATTTACTCATTCTCAAGCAACGCTACTCATTCTCAAGAAACGCTACTCATAGTCAAGCAACGCTTCTCATTGTAAAGCAACGCTACTCATTGTCAGGCAACGTTAATGATTCTCAAGCAACGTTACTCATTTTCAAGTAATGCCACTCATAGTCAAGCAACGCTACTCATAGTCAAGCAACGCTACTCATTCTCAAGCAACGCTACTCATTGTCAAGCAACGCTACTCATTGTTAAGCAACGCTACTCATAGTCAAGCAACGCAACTCAGAGTCAAGCAACGCTACTCATTGTCAAGCAACGCTACTCATAGTCAAGCAACGCTACTCATTGTCAAGCAACGCTACTCATTGTCAAGCAACGCAACTCATTGTAAAGCAACGCTACTCATAGTCAAGCAACGCTACTCATTGTAAAGCAACGCTACTCATAGTCAAGCAACGCTACTCATAGTCAAGCAACGCTACTCATTGTCAAGCAACGCTACTCATTGTCAAGCAACGCTACTCATTGTAAAGCAACGCTACTCATAGTCAAGCAACGCTTCTCATTGTGAAGCAACGCCACTCATAGTCAAGCAACGCTACTCATAGTCAAGCAATGCTACTCATTGTCAAGCAACGCTACTCATTGTCAAGCAACGCTACTCATTGTAAAGTAACGCTACTCATAGTCAAGCAACGCTTCTCATTGTGAAGCAACGCTACTCATTGTCAAGCAACGTTACTAATTCTCAAGCAACGTTACTCATTTTCAAGCAATGCCACTCATAGTCAAGCAACGCTACTCATAGTCAAGCAACGCTACTCATTCTCAAGCAACGCTACTCATTCTCAAGCAACGCTACTCATTGTCATGCAACGCTACTCATTTTCAATTAAAGGTACTCATTGTCAAGCAACGCTACTCATAGTCAAGCAACGCTAGTCATTGTCAAGCAACGCTACTCATAGTCAACCAACGCTACTCATAGTCAAGCAACGCTAGTCATTGTCAAGCAACGCTACTCATAGTCAACCAACGCTACTCATTGTCAAGCAACGCTACTCATAGTCAAGCAACGCTACTCATTCTCAAGCAACGCTACTCATTGTAATGCAAGGCTACTCATTCTCAAGCAACGCTACTCAATGTCAAACAACGCTACTCATTCTCAAGCAACGCAACTCATTCTCAAGAAACGCTACTCATTTTCAAGCAATGCTACTCATTGTTAATAAACGCTACTCATTCTCAAGCAAATCTACTCATTCTCAAGCAACGATACTTATTCTCAAGAAACGCTACTCATTCTCAAGCAACGCTACTCATTCTCAAGCAACGCTACTCATTCTCAAGCAACGCTACTCATTCTCAAGCAACGCTACTAATTGTTAAGCAACGCTACTCATTGTTAAGCAACGCTACTCATTCTCAAGCAACGGTACTCATTCTCAAGCAACGCTACTCATTCTCAAGTAACGCTACTTATTCTCAAGCAACGCTACTCATTCTCAAGCATTGCTACTCATTGTTAAGCAACGCTAGTCATTCTCAAGCAAAGCTACTCATTCTCAAGCAACGCAACTCATTCTCAAGAAACGCTACTCATTTTCAAGCAATGCTACTCATTGTTAATAAACGCTACTCATTCTCAAGCAAATCTATTCATTCTCAAGCAACGCTACTCATTCTCAAGAAACGCTACTCATTCTCAAGCAACGCTACTCATTCTCAAGCAACGCTACTCATTCTCAAGCAACGTTACTCATTCTCAAGCAACGTTTCTAATTTTCAAGCAACGCCACTCATAGTCAAGCAACGCTACTCATAGTCAAGCAACGCTACTCATTGTCAAGCAACGCTACTCATTGTCAAGCAACGCTACTCATTGTAAAGCAACGCTACTCATAGTCAAGCAACGCTTCTCATTGTGAAGCAACGCTACTCATTGTCAAGCAACGTTACTAATTCTCAAGCAACGTTACTCATTTTCAAGCAATGCCACTCATAGTCAACAACGCTACTCATAGTCAAGCAACGCTACTCATTCTCAAGCAACGCTACTCATTGTCAAGCAACGTTACTCATTGTCAAGCATCGCTACTCATTCTCAAGCAACGCTACTAATTCTCAAGAAACGCTACTCATTCTCAAGCAACGCTTCTCATTCTCAAGCAACGCTACTCATTGCTAAACAACGCTGCTCATTGTTAAGCAACGCTACTCATTGTCAAACAACGCTACTCATTGTCAAGCAACGTTACTCATTCTCAAGCAACGTTTCTAATTTTCAAGCAACGCCACTCATAGTCAAGCAACGCTACTCATAGTCAAGCAACGCTACTCATTGTCAAGCAACGCTACTCATTGTCAAGCAACGTTACTCATTCTCAAGCAACGTTACTCATTCTCAAGCAATGCTACTCATAGTCGAGTAACGCTATTTTTAGTCAAGCAACGCTACTCATAGTCAAGCAACGCTACTCATAGTCAAGCAACGCTACTCATTGTTAAGCAACGCTACTCATTCTCAAGCAACGCTACTCATTGTCAAGCAACGCTACTCATTGTCAAGCAACGCTATTCATTGTCAAGCATCGCTACTCATTCTCAAGCAACGCTACTCATTCTCAAACGACGCTACTCATTCTCAAGGAACGGTACTCATTCTCAAGCAACGCTACTCCTTGTCAAACAACGCTACTCATTCTCAAGCAATGCTACTCATTGTTAAACAACGCTGCTCATTGTTTAGCAACGCTACTTATTGTCAAACAACGCTACTCATTGTCAAGCAACGTTAATAATTCTCAAGCAACGTTACTCATTTTCAAGTAATGCCACTCATAGTCAAGCAACGCTACTCATAGTCAAGCAACGCTACTAATTCTCAAGCAACGCTACTCATTGTCAAGCAACGCTACTCATTGTAAAGCAACGCTACTCATAGTCAAGCAACGCTTCTCATTGTAAAGCAACGCTACTCATTGTCAAGCAACGTTAATAATTCTCAAGCAACGTTACTCATTTTCAAGTAATGCCACTCATAGTCAAGCAACGCTACTCATAGTCAAGCAACGCTACTCATTCTCAAGCAACGCTACTCATTGTCAAGCAACGCTACTCATTGTCAAGCAACGCTACTCATAGTCAAGCAACGCTACTCAGAGTCAAGCAACGCTACTCATTGTCAAGCAACGCTACTCATAGTCAAGCAACGCTACTCATTGTCAAGCAACGCTACTCATTGTCAAGCAACGCAACTCATTGTAAAGCAACGCTACTCATAGTCAAGCAACGCTACTCATTGTAAAGCAACGCTACTCATAGTCAAGCAACGCTACTCATTCTCAAGCAACGCTACTCATTGTAATGCAAGGCTACTCATTCTCAAGCAACGCTACTCAATGTCAAACAACGCTACTCATTCTCAAGCAACGCAACTCATTCTCAAGAAACGCTACTCATTCTCAAGCAATGCTACTCATTGTTAAGCAACGCTACTCATTCTCAAGCAAATTTACTCATTCTCAAGCAACGCTACTCATTCTCAAGAAACGCTACTCATTCTCAAGCAACGCTACTCATTGTAATGCAACGCTACTCATTCTCAAGCAACGCTACTCATTCTCAAGCAACGCTACTCATTCTCAAGCAACGCTACTCATTGTTAAGCAACGCTACTCATTCTCAAGCAACGCTACTCATTCTCAAGCAACGCTTCTCATTCTCAAGCAACGCTACTCATTGTCAAGCATCGCTACTCATTCTCAAGCAACGCTACTCATTCTCAAGCAACGCTACTCATTGTCAAGCAACGTTACTCATTGTCAAGCATCGCTACTCATTCTCAAGCAACGCTACTAATTCTCAAGAAACGCTACTCATTCTCAAGCAACGCTTCTCATTCTCAAGCAACGCTAATCATTGTTAAACAACGCTGCTCATTGTTAAGCAACGCTACTCATTGTCAAACAACGCTACTCATTGTCAAGCAACGTTACTCATTCTCAAGCAACGTTTCTAATTTTCAAGCAACGCCACTCATAGTCAAGCAACGCTACTCATAGTCAAGCAACGCTACTCATTGTCAAGCAACGCTACTCATTGTCAAGCAACGCTACTCATTGTAAAGCAACGCTAATCATAGTCAACAACGCTTCTCATTGTGAAGCAACGCTACTCATTGTCAAGCAACGTTACTAATTCTCAAGCAACGTTACTCATTTTCAAGCAATGCCACTCATAGTCAACAACGCTACTCATAGTCAAGCAACGCTACTCATTCTCAAGCAACGCTACTCATTGTCAAGCAACGCTACTTATTGTCATGCAACGCTACTCATTTTCAATTAAAGGTACTCATGGTCAAGCAACGCTACTCATAGTCAAGCAACGCTACTCATTGTCAAGCAACGCTACTCATAGTCAAGCAACGCTACTCATTGTCAAGCAACGCTACTCATTGTCAAGCAACGCAACTCATTGTAAAGCAACGCTACTCATAGTCAAGCAACGCTACTCATTGTAAAGCAACGCTACTCATAGTCAAGCAACGCTAATCATTCTCAAGCAACGCTACTCATTGTAATGCAAGGCTACTCATTCTCAAGCAACGCTACTCAATGTCAAACAACGCTACTCATTCTCAAGCAACGCAACTCATTCTCAAGAAACGCTACTCATTTTCAAGCAATGCTACTCATTGTTAATAAACGCTACTCATTCTCAAGCAAATCTATTCATTCTCAAGCAACGCTACTCATTCTCAAGAAACGCTACTCATTCTCAAGCAACGCTACTCATTCTCAAGCAACGCTACTCATTCTCAAGCAACGATACTCATTCTCAAGCAACGCTACTAATTGTTAAGCAACGCTACTCATTGTTAAGCAACGCTACTCATTCTCAAGCAACGCTACTCATTCTCAAGCATTGCTACTCATTGTTAAGCAACGCTACTCATTCTCAAGCAACGCTACTCATTCTCAAGCAACGCTACTCATTGTCAAGCAACGCTATTCATTGTCAAGCATCGCTACTCATTCTCAAGCAACGCTACTCATTCTCATACAACGCTACTCATTCTCAAGCAACGGTACTCATTCTCAAGCAACGCTACTCATTGTAATGCAAGGCTACTCATTCTCAAGCAACGCTACTCAATGTCAAACAACGCTACTCATTCTCAAGCAACGCAACTCATTCTCAAGAAACGCTACTCATTCTCAAGCAATGCTACTCATTGTTAAGCAACGCTACTCATTCTCAAGCAAATTTACTCATTCTCAAGCAACGCTACTCATTCTCAAGAAACGCTACTCATAGTCAAGCAACGCTTCTCATTGTAAAGCAACGCTACTCATTGTCAGGCAACGTTAATGATTCTCAAGCAACGTTACTCATTTTCAAGTAATGCCACTCATAGTCAAGCAACGCTACTCATAGTCAAGCAACGCTACTCATTCTCAAGCAACGCTACTCATTGTCAAGCAACGCTACTCATTGTTAAGCAACGCTACTCATAGTCAAGCAACGCAACTCAGAGTCAAGCAACGCTACTCATTGTCAAGCAACGCTACTCATAGTCAAGCAACGCTACTCATTGTCAAGCAACGCTACTCATTGTCAAGCAACGCAACTCATTGTAAAGCAACGCTACTCATAGTCAAGCAACGCTACTCATTGTAAAGCAACGCTACTCATAGTCAAGCAACGCTACTCATAGTCAAGCAACGCTACTCATTGTCAAGCAACGCTACTCATTGTCAAGCAACGCTACTCATTGTAAAGCAACGCTACTCATAGTCAAGCAACGCTTCTCATTGTGAAGCAACGCCACTCATAGTCAAGCAACGCTACTCATAGTCAAGCAATGCTACTCATTGTCAAGCAACGCTACTCATTGTCAAGCAACGCTACTCATTGTAAAGCAACGCTACTCATAGTCAAGCAACGCTTCTCATTGTGAAGCAACGCTACTCATTGTCAAGCAACGTTACTAATTCTCAAGCAACGTTACTCATTTTCAAGCAATGCCACTCATAGTCAAGCAACGCTACTCATAGTCAAGCAACGCTACTCATTCTCAAGCAACGCTACTCATTCTCAAGCAACGCTACTCATTGTCATGCAACGCTACTCATTTTCAATTAAAGGTACTCATTGTCAAGCAACGCTACTCATAGTCAAGCAACGCTAGTCATTGTCAAGCAACGCTACTCATAGTCAACCAACGCTACTCATTGTCAAGCAACGCTACTCATAGTCAAGCAACGCTACTCATTCTCAAGCAACGCTACTCATTGTAATGCAAGGCTACTCATTCTCAAGCAACGCTACTCAATGTCAAACAACGCTACTCATTCTCAAGCAACGCAACTCATTCTCAAGAAACGCTACTCATTTTCAAGCAATGCTACTCATTGTTAATAAACGCTACTCATTCTCAAGCAAATCTACTCATTCTCAAGCAACGATACTTATTCTCAAGAAACGCTACTCATTCTCAAGCAACGCTACTCATTCTCAAGCAACGCTACTCATTCTCAAGCAACGCTACTCATTCTCAAGCAACGCTACTAATTGTTAAGCAACGCTACTCATTGTTAAGCAACGCTACTCATTCTCAAGCAACGGTACTCATTCTCAAGCAACGCTACTCATTCTCAAGTAACGCTACTTATTCTCAAGCAACGCTACTCATTCTCAAGCATTGCTACTCATTGTTAAGCAACGCTAGTCATTCTCAAGCAAAGCTACTCATTCTCAAGCAACGCAACTCATTCTCAAGAAACGCTACTCATTTTCAAGCAATGCTACTCATTGTTAATAAACGCTACTCATTCTCAAGCAAATCTATTCATTCTCAAGCAACGCTACTCATTCTC
Source organism: Procambarus clarkii (assembly GCF_040958095.1). NCBI lineage: Eukaryota > Metazoa > Arthropoda > Malacostraca > Decapoda > Cambaridae > Procambarus > Procambarus clarkii. The sequence goes on along the minus strand of NC_091178.1, from coordinate 35,124,745 downwards.
AAGAAACGCTACTCATTCTCAAGCAACGCTACTCATTCTCAAGCAACGCTACTCATTCTCAAGCAACGTTACTCATTCTCAAGCAACGTTTCTAATTTTCAAGCAACGCCACTCATAGTCAAGCAACGCTACTCATAGTCAAGCAACGCTACTCATTGTCAAGCAACGCTACTCATTGTCAAGCAACGCTACTCATTGTAAAGCAACGCTACTCATAGTCAAGCAACGCTTCTCATTGTGAAGCAACGCTACTCATTGTCAAGCAACGTTACTAATTCTCAAGCAACGTTACTCATTTTCAAGCAATGCCACTCATAGTCAACAACGCTACTCATAGTCAAGCAACGCTACTCATTCTCAAGCAACGCTACTCATTGTCAAGCAACGTTACTCATTGTCAAGCATCGCTACTCATTCTCAAGCAACGCTACTAATTCTCAAGAAACGCTACTCATTCTCAAGCAACGCTTCTCATTCTCAAGCAACGCTACTCATTGCTAAACAACGCTGCTCATTGTTAAGCAACGCTACTCATTGTCAAACAACGCTACTCATTGTCAAGCAACGTTACTCATTCTCAAGCAACGTTTCTAATTTTCAAGCAACGCCACTCATAGTCAAGCAACGCTACTCATAGTCAAGCAACGCTACTCATTGTCAAGCAACGCTACTCATTGTCAAGCAACGTTACTCATTCTCAAGCAACGTTACTCATTCTCAAGCAATGCTACTCATAGTCGAGTAACGCTATTTTTAGTCAAGCAACGCTACTCATAGTCAAGCAACGCTACTCATAGTCAAGCAACGCTACTCATTGTTAAGCAACGCTACTCATTCTCAAGCAACGCTACTCATTGTCAAGCAACGCTACTCATTGTCAAGCAACGCTATTCATTGTCAAGCATCGCTACTCATTCTCAAGCAACGCTACTCATTCTCAAACGACGCTACTCATTCTCAAGGAACGGTACTCATTCTCAAGCAACGCTACTCCTTGTCAAACAACGCTACTCATTCTCAAGCAATGCTACTCATTGTTAAACAACGCTGCTCATTGTTTAGCAACGCTACTTATTGTCAAACAACGCTACTCATTGTCAAGCAACGTTAATAATTCTCAAGCAACGTTACTCATTTTCAAGTAATGCCACTCATAGTCAAGCAACGCTACTCATAGTCAAGCAACGCTACTAATTCTCAAGCAACGCTACTCATTGTCAAGCAACGCTACTCATTGTAAAGCAACGCTACTCATAGTCAAGCAACGCTTCTCATTGTAAAGCAACGCTACTCATTGTCAAGCAACGTTAATAATTCTCAAGCAACGTTACTCATTTTCAAGTAATGCCACTCATAGTCAAGCAACGCTACTCATAGTCAAGCAACGCTACTCATTCTCAAGCAACGCTACTCATTGTCAAGCAACGCTACTCATTGTCAAGCAACGCTACTCATAGTCAAGCAACGCTACTCAGAGTCAAGCAACGCTACTCATTGTCAAGCAACGCTACTCATAGTCAAGCAACGCTACTCATTGTCAAGCAACGCTACTCATTGTCAAGCAACGCAACTCATTGTAAAGCAACGCTACTCATAGTCAAGCAACGCTACTCATTGTAAAGCAACGCTACTCATAGTCAAGCAACGCTACTCATTCTCAAGCAACGCTACTCATTGTAATGCAAGGCTACTCATTCTCAAGCAACGCTACTCAATGTCAAACAACGCTACTCATTCTCAAGCAACGCAACTCATTCTCAAGAAACGCTACTCATTCTCAAGCAATGCTACTCATTGTTAAGCAACGCTACTCATTCTCAAGCAAATTTACTCATTCTCAAGCAACGCTACTCATTCTCAAGAAACGCTACTCATTCTCAAGCAACGCTACTCATTGTAATGCAACGCTACTCATTCTCAAGCAACGCTACTCATTCTCAAGCAACGCTACTCATTCTCAAGCAACGCTACTCATTGTTAAGCAACGCTACTCATTCTCAAGCAACGCTACTCATTCTCAAGCAACGCTTCTCATTCTCAAGCAACGCTACTCATTCTCAAGCATCGCTACTCATTCTGAAGCAACGCTACTCATTCTCAAGCAACGCTACTCATTGTCAAGCAACGTTACTCATTGTCAAGCATCGCTACTCATTCTCAAGCAACGCTACTAATTCTCAAGAAACGCTACTCATTCTCAAGCAACGCTTCTCATTCTCAAGCAACGCTAATCATTGTTAAACAACGCTGCTCATTGTTAAGCAACGCTACTCATTGTCAAACAACGCTACTCATTGTCAAGCAACGTTACTCATTCTCAAGCAACGTTTCTAATTTTCAAGCAACGCCACTCATAGTCAAGCAACGCTACTCATAGTCAAGCAACGCTACTCATTGTCAAGCAACGCTACTCATTGTCAAGCAACGCTACTCATTGTAAAGCAACGCTAATCATAGTCAAGCAACGCTTCTCATTGTGAAGCAACGCTACTCATTGTCAAGCAACGTTACTAATTCTCAAGCAACGTTACTCATTTTCAAGCAATGCCACTCATAGTCAACAACGCTACTCATAGTCAAGCAACGCTACTCATTCTCAAGCAACGCTACTCATTGTCAAGCAACGCTACTTATTGTCATGCAACGCTACTCATTTTCAATTAAAGGTACTCATGGTCAAGCAACGCTACTCATAGTCAAGCAACGCTACTCATTGTCAAGCAACGCTACTCATAGTCAAGCAACGCTACTCATTGTCAAGCAACGCTACTCATTGTCAAGCAACGCAACTCATTGTAAAGCAACGCTACTCATAGTCAAGCAACGCTACTCATTGTAAAGCAACGCTACTCATAGTCAAGCAACGCTAATCATTCTCAAGCAACGCTACTCATTGTAATGCAAGGCTACTCATTCTCAAGCAACGCTACTCAATGTCAAACAACGCTACTCATTCTCAAGCAACGCAACTCATTCTCAAGAAACGCTACTCATTTTCAAGCAATGCTACTCATTGTTAATAAACGCTACTCATTCTCAAGCAAATCTATTCATTCTCAAGCAACGCTACTCATTCTCAAGAAACGCTACTCATTCTCAAGCAACGCTACTCATTCTCAAGCAACGCTACTCATTCTCAAGCAACGATACTCATTCTCAAGCAACGCTACTAATTGTTAAGCAACGCTACTCATTGTTAAGCAACGCTACTCATTCTCAAGCAACGCTACTCATTCTCAAGCATTGCTACTCATTGTTAAGCAACGCTACTCATTCTCAAGCAACGCTACTCATTCTCAAGCAACGCTACTCATTGTCAAGCAACGCTATTCATTGTCAAGCATCGCTACTCATTCTCAAGCAACGCTACTCATTCTCATACAACGCTACTCATTCTCAAGCAACGGTACTCATTCTCAAGCAACGCTACTCATTGTAATGCAAGGCTACTCATTCTCAAGCAACGCTACTCAATGTCAAACAACGCTACTCATTCTCAAGGTACGCAACTCATTCTCAAGAAACGCTACTCATTCTCAAGCAATGCTACTCATTGTTAAGCAACGCTACTCATTCTCAAGCAAATTTACTCATTCTCAAGCAACGCTACTCATTCTCAAGAAACGCTACTCATAGTCAAGCAACGCTTCTCATTGTAAAGCAACGCTACTCATTGTCAGGCAACGTTAATGATTCTCAAGCAACGTTACTCATTTTCAAGTAATGCCACTCATAGTCAAGCAACGCTACTCATAGTCAAGCAACGCTACTCATTCTCAAGCAACGCTACTCATTGTCAAGCAACGCTACTCATTGTTAAGCAACGCTACTCATAGTCAAGCAACGCAACTCAGAGTCAAGCAACGCTACTCATTGTCAAGCAACGCTACTCATAGTCAAGCAACGCTACTCATTGTCAAGCAACGCTACTCATTGTCAAGCAACGCAACTCATTGTAAAGCAACGCTACTCATAGTCAAGCAACGCTACTCATTGTAAAGCAACGCTACTCATAGTCAAGCAACGCTACTCATAGTCAAGCAACGCTACTCATTGTCAAGCAACGCTACTCATTGTCAAGCAACGCTACTCATTGTAAAGCAACGCTACTCATAGTCAAGCAACGCTTCTCATTGTGAAGCAACGCCACTCATAGTCAAGCAACGCTACTCATAGTCAAGCAACGCTACTCATTGTCAAGCAACGCTACTCATTGTCAAGCAACGCTACTCATTGTAAAGCAACGCTACTCATAGTCAAGCAACGCTTCTCATTGTGAAGCAACGCTACTCATTGTCAAGCAACGTTACTAATTCTCAAGCAACGTTACTCATTTTCAAGCAATGCCACTCATAGTCAAGCAACGCTACTCATAGTCAAGCAACGCTACTCATTCTCAAGCAACGCTACTCATTCTCAAGCAACGCTACTCATTGTCATGCAACGCTACTCATTTTCAATTAAAGGTACTCATTGTCAAGCAACGCTACTCATAGTCAAGCAACGCTAGTCATTGTCAAGCAACGCTACTCATAGTCAACCAACGCTACTCATTGTCAAGCAACGCTACTCATAGTCAAGCAACGCTACTCATTCTCAAGCAACGCTACTCATTGTAATGCAAGGCTACTCATTCTCAAGCAACGCTACTCAATGTCAAACAACGCTACTCATTCTCAAGCAACGCAACTCATTCTCAAGAAACGCTACTCATTTTCAAGCAATGCTACTCATTGTTAATAAACGCTACTCATTCTCAAGCAAATCTACTCATTCTCAAGCAACGATACTTATTCTCAAGAAACGCTACTCATTCTCAAGCAACGCTACTCATTCTCAAGCAACGCTACTCATTCTCAAGCAACGCTACTCATTCTCAAGCAACGCTACTAATTGTTAAGCAACGCTACTCATTGTTAAGCAACGCTACTCATTCTCAAGCAACGGTACTCATTCTCAAGCAACGCTACTCATTCTCAAGTAACGCTACTTATTCGCAAGCAACGCTACTCATTCTCAAGCATTGCTACTCATTGTTAAGCAACGCTAGTCATTCTCAAGCAACGCTACTCATTCTCAAGCAACGCAACTCATTCTCAAGAAACGCTACTCATTTTCAAGCAATGCTACTCATTGTTAATAAACGCTACTCATTCTCAAGCAAATCTATTCATTCTCAAGCAACGCTACTCATTCTCAAGAAACGCTACTCATTCTCAAGCAACGCTACTCATTCTCAAGCAACGCTACTCATTCTCAAGCAACGTTACTCATTCTCAAGCAACGTTTCTAATTTTCAAGCAACGCCACTCATAGTCAAGCAACGCTACTCATAGTCAAGCAACGCTACTCATTGTCAAGCAACGCTACTCATTGTCAAGCAACGCTACTCATTGTTAAGCAACGCTACTCATTGTTAAGCAACGCTACTCATTCTCAAGCAACGCTACTCATTCTCAAGCAACGCTTCTCATTCTCAAGCAACGCTACTCATTGTCAAGCATCGCTACTCGTTCTCAAGCAACGCTACTCATTCTCAAGCAACGCTACTCATTGTCAAGCAACGTTACTCATTGTCAAGCATCGCTACTCATTCTCAAGCAACGCTACTAATTCTCAAGAAACGCTACTCATTCTCAAGCAACGCTTCTCATTCTCAAGCAACGCTACTCATTGTTAAACAACGCTGCTCATTGTTAAGCAACGCTACTCATTGTCAAACAACGCTACTCATTGTCAAGCAACGTTACTCATTCTCAAGCAACGTTTCTAATTTTCAAGCAACGCCACTCATAGTCAAGCAACGCTACTCATACTCAAGCAACGCTACTCATTGTCAAGCAACGCTACTCATTGTCAAGCAACGTTACTCATTCTCAAGCAACGTTACTCATTCTCAAGCAATGCTACTCATAGTCGAGTAACGCTATTTTTAGTCAAGCAACGCTACTCATAGTCAAGCAACGCTACTCATAGTCAAGCAACGCTACTCATTGTTAAGCAACGCTACTCATTCTCAAGCAACGCTACTCATTGTCAAGCAACGCTACTCATTGTCAAGCAACGCTATTCATTGTCAAGCATCGCTACTCATTCTCAAGCAACGCTACTCATTCTCAAACGACGCTACTCATTCTCAAGGAACGGTACTCATTCTCAAGCAACGCTACTCCTTGTCAAACAACGCTACTCATTCTCAAGCAATGCTACTCATTGTTAAACAACGCTGCTCATTGTTTAGCAACGCTACTTATTGTCAAACAACGCTACACATTGTCAAGCAACGTTAATAATTCTCAAGCAACGTTACTCATTTTCAAGTAATGCCACTCATAGTCAAGCAACGCTACTCATAGTCAAGCAACGCTACTAATTCTCAAGCAACGCTACTCATTGTCAAGCAACGCTACTCATTGTAAAGCAACGCTACTCATAGTCAAGCAACGCTTCTCATTGTAAAGCAACGCTACTCATTGTCAAGCAACGTTAATAATTCTCAAGCAACGTTACTCATTTTCAAGTAATGCCACTCATAGTCAAGCAACGCTACTCATAGTCAAGCAACGCTACTCATTCTCAAGCAACGCTACTCATTGTCAAGCAACGCTACTCATTGTCAAGCAACGCTACTCATAGTCAAGCAACGCTACTCAGAGTCAAGCAACGCTACTCATTGTCAAGCAACGCTACTCATAGTCAAGCAACGCTACTCATTGTCAAGCAACGCTACTCATTGTCAAGCAACGCAACTCATTGTAAAGCAACGCTACTCATAGTCAAGCAACGCTACTCATTGTAAAGCAACGCTACTCATAGTCAAGCAACGCTACTCATTCTCAAGCAACGCTACTCATTGTAATGCAAGGCTACTCATTCTCAAGCAACGCTACTCAATGTCAAACAACGCTACTCATTCTCAAGCAACGCAACTCATTCTCAAGAAACGCTACTCATTCTCAAGCAATGCTACTCATTGTTAAGCAACGCTACTCATTCTCAAGCAAATTTACTCATTCTCAAGCAACGCTACTCATTCTCAAGAAACGCTACTCATTCTCAAGCAACGCTACTCATTGTAATGCAACGCTACTCATTCTCAAGCAACGCTACTCATTCTCAAGCAACGCTACTCATTCTCAAGCAACGCTACTCATTGTTAAGCAACGCTACTCATTCTCAAGCAACGCTACTCATTCTCAAGCAACGCTTCTCATTCTCAAGCAACGCTACTCATTGTCAAGCATCGCTACTCATTCTCAAGCAACGCTACTCATTCTCAAGCAACGCTACTCATTGTCAAGCAACGTTACTCATTGTCAAGCATCGCTACTCATTCTCAAGCAACGCTACTAATTCTCAAGAAACGCTACTCATTCTCAAGCAACGCTTCTCATTCTCAAGCAACGCTAATCATTGTTAAACAACGCTGCTCATTGTTAAGCAACGCTACTCATTGTCAAACAACGCTACTCATTGTCAAGCAACGTTACTCATTCTCAAGCAACGTTTCTAATTTTCAAGCAACGCCACTCATAGTCAAGCAACGCTACTCATTGTCAAGCAACGCTACTCATTGTAAAGCAACGCTAATCATAGTCAAGCAACGCTTCTCATTGTGAAGCAACGCTACTCATTGTCAAGCAACGTTACTAATTCTCAAGCAACGTTACTCATTTTCAAGCAATGCCACTCATAGTCAACAACGCTACTCATAGTCAAGCAACGCTACTCATTCTCAAGCAACGCTACTCATTGTCAAGCAACGCTACTTATTGTCATGCAACGCTACTCATTTTCAATTAAAGGTACTCATGGTCAAGCAACGCTACTCATAGTCAAGCAACGCTACTCATTGTCAAGCAACGCTACTCATAGTCAAGCAACGCTACTCATTGTCAAGCAACGCTACTCATTGTCAAGCAACGCAACTCATTGTAAAGCAACGCTACTCATAGTCAAGCAACGCTACTCATTGTAAAGCAACGCTACTCATAGTCAAGCAACGCTAATCATTCTCAAGCAACGCTACTCATTGTAATGCAAGGCTACTCATTCTCAAGCAACGCTACTCAATGTCAAACAACGCTACTCATTCTCAAGCAACGCAACTCATTCTCAAGAAACGCTACTCATTTTCAAGCAATGCTACTCATTGTTAATAAACGCTACTCATTCTCAAGCAAATCTATTCATTCTCAAGCAACGCTACTCATTCTCAAGAAACGCTACTCATTCTCAAGCAACGCTACTCATTCTCAAGCAACGCTACTCATTCTCAAGCAACGATACTCATTCTCAAGCAACGCTACTAATTGTTAAGCAACGCTACTCATTCTTAAGCAACGCTACTCATTCTCAAGCAACGCTACTCATTCTCAAGCATTGCTACTCATTGTTAAGCAACGCTACTCATTCTCAAGCAACGCTACTCATTCTCAAGCAACGCTACTCATTGTCAAGCAACGCTATTCATTGTCAAGCATCGCTACTCATTCTCAAGCAACGCTACTCATTCTCATACAACGCTACTCATTCTCAAGCAACGGTACTCATTCTCAAGCAACGCTACTCATTGTAATGCAAGGCTACTCATTCTCAAGCAACGCTACTCAATGTCAAACAACGCTACTCATTCTCAAGCAACGCAACTCATTCTCAAGAAACGCTACTCATTCTCAAGCAATGCTACTCATTGTTAAGCAACGCTACTCATTCTCAAGCAAATTTACTCATTCTCAAGCAACGCTACTCATTCTCAAGAAACGCTACTCATAGTCAAGCAACGCTTCTCATTGTAATGCAACGCTACTCATTGTCAGGCAACGTTAATGATTCTCAAGCAACGTTACTCATTTTCAAGTAATGCCACTCATAGTCAAGCAACGCTACTCATAGTCAAGCAACGCTACTCATTCTCAAGCAACGCTACTCATTGTCAAGCAACGCTACTCATTGTTAAGCAACGCTACTCATAGTCAAGCAACGCAACTCAGAGTCAAGCAACGCTACTCATTGTCAAGCAACGCTACTCATAGTCAAGCAACGCTACTCATTGTCAAGCAACGCTACTCATTGTCAAGCAACGCAACTCATTGTAAAGCAACGAAACTCATAGTCAAGCAACGCTACTCATTGTAAAGCAACGCTACTCATAGTCAAGCAACGCTACTCATAGTCAAGCAACGCTACTCATTGTCAAGCAACGCTACTCATTGTCAAGCAACGCTACTCATTGTAAAGCAACGCTACTCATAGTCAAGCAACGCTTCTCATTGTGAAGCAACGCCACTCATAGTCAAGCAACGCTACTCATAGTCAAGCAACGCTACTCATTGTCAAGCAACGCTACTCATTGTCAAGCAACGCTACTCATTGTAAAGCAACGCTACTCATAGTCAAGCAACGCTTCTCATTGTGAAGCAACGCTACTCATTGTCAAGCAACGTTACTAATTCTCAAGCAACGTTACTCATTTTCAAGCAATGCCACTCATAGTCAAGCAACGCTACTCATAGTCAAGCAACGCTACTCATTCTCAAGCAACGCTACTCATTCTCAAGCAACGCTACTCATTGTCATGCAACGCTACTCATTTTCAATTAAAGGTACTCATTGTCAAGCAACGCTACTCATAGTCAAGCAACGCTAGTCATTGTCAAGCAACGCTACTCATAGTCAACCAACGCTACTCATTGTCAAGCAACGCTACTCATAGTCAAGCAACGCTACTCATTCTCAAGCAACGCTACTCATTGTAATGCAAGGTTACTCATTCTCAAGCAACGCTACTCAATGTCAAACAACGCTACTCATTCTCAAGCAACGCAACTCATTCTCAAGTAACGCTACTCATTTTCAAGCAATGCTACTCATTGTTAATAAACGCTACTCATTCTCAAGCAAATCTACTCATTCTCAAGCAACGATACTTATTCTCAAGAAACGCTACTCATTCTCAAGCAACGCTACTCATTCTCAAGCAACGCTACTCATTCTCAAGCAACGCTACTCATTCTCAAGCAACGCTACTAATTGTTAAGCAACGCTACTCATTGTTAAGCAACGCTACTCATTCTCAAGCAACGGTACTCATTCTCAAGCAACGCTACTCATTCTCAAGTAACGCTACTTATTCTCAAGCAACGCTACTCATTCTCAAGCATTGCTACTCATTGTTAAGCAACGCTAGTCATTCTCAAGCAACGCTACTCATTCTCAAGCAACGCAACTCATTCTCAAGAAACGCTACTCATTTTCAAGCAATGCTACTCATTGTTAATAAACGCTACTCATTCTCAAGCAAATCTATTCATTCTCAAGCAACGCTACTCATTCTCAAGAAACGCTACTCATTCTCAAGCAACGCTACTCATTCTCAAGCAACGCTACTCATTCTCAAGCAACGTTACTCATTCTCAAGCAACGTTTCTAATTTTCAAGCAACGCCACTCATAGTCAAGCAACGCTACTCATAGTCAAGCAACGCTACTCATTGTCAAGCAACGCTACTCATTGTCAAGCAACGCTACTCATTGTAAAGCAACGCTACTCATAGTCAAGCAACGCTTCTCATTGTGAAGCAACGCTACTCATTGTCAAGCAACGTTACTAATTCTCAAGCAACGTTACTCATTTTCAAGCAATGCCACTCATAGTCAACAACGCTACTCATAGTCAAGCAACGCTACTCATTCTCAAGCAACGCTACTCATTGTCAAGCAACGCTACTTATTGTCATGCAACGCTACTCATTTTCAATTAAAGGTACTCATGGTCAAGCAACGCTACTCATAGTCAAGCAACGCTACTCATTGTCAAGCAACGCTACTCATAGTCAAGCAACGCTACTCATTGTCAAGCAACGCTACTCATTGTCAAGCAACGCAACTCATTGTAAAGCAACGCTACTCATAGTCAAGCAACGCTACTCATTGTAAAGCAACGCTACTCATAGTCAAGCAACGCTACTCATTCTCAAGCAACGCTACTCATTGTAATGCAAGGCTACTCATTCTCAAGCAACGCTACTCAATGTCAAACAACGCTACTCATTCTCAAGCAACGCAACTCATTCTCAAGAAACGCTACTCATTTTCAAGCAATGCTACTCATTGTTAATAAACGCTACTCATTCTCAAGCAAATCTATTCATTCTCAAGCAACGCTACTCATTCTCAAGAAACGCTACTCATTCTCAAGCAACGCTACTCATTCTCAAGCAACGTTACTCATTCTCAAGCAACGATACTCATTCTCAAGCAACGCTACTAATTGTTAAGCAACGCTACTCATTGTTAAGCAACGCTACTCATTCTCAAGCAACGCTACTCATTCTCAAGCATTGCTACTCATTGTTAAGCAACGCTACTCATTCTCAAGCAACGCTACTCATTCTCAAGCAACGCTACTCATTGTCAAGCAACGCTATTCATTGTCAAGCATCGCTACTCATTCTCAAGCAACGCTACTCATTCTCATACAACGCTACTCATTCTCAAGCAACGGTACTCATTCTCAAGCAACGCTACTCATTGTAATGCAAGGCTACTCATTCTCAAGCAACGCTACTCAATGTCAAACAACGCTACTCATTCTCAAGCAACGCAACTCATTCTCAAGAAACGCTACTCATTCTCAAGCAATGCTACTCATTGTTAAGCAACGCTACTCATTCTCAAGCAAATTTACTCATTCTCAAGCAACGCTACTCATTCTCAAGAAACGCTACTCATAGTCAAGCAACGCTTCTCATTGTAAAGCAACGCTACTCATTGTCAAGCAACGTTAATGATTCTCAAGCAACGTTACTCATTTTCAAGTAATGCCACTCATAGTCAAGCAACGCTACTCATAGTCAAGCAACGCTACTCATTCTCAAGCAACGCTACTCATTGTCAAGCAACGCTACTCATTGTTAAGCAACGCTACTCATAGTCAAGCAACGCAACTCAGAGTCAAGCAACGCTACTCATTGTCAAGCAACGCTACTCATAGTCAAGCAACGCTACTCATTGTCAAGCAACGCTACTCATTGTCAAGCAACGCAACTCATTGTAAAGCAACGCTACTCATAGTCAAGCAACGCTACTCATTGTAAAGCAACGCTACTCATAGTCAAGCAACGCTACTCATAGTCAAGCAACGCTACTCATTGTCAAGCAACGCTACTCATTGTCAAGCAACGCTACTCATTGTAAAGCAACGCTACTCATAGTCAAGCAACGCTTCTCATTGTGAAGCAACGCCACTCATAGTCAAGCAACGCTACTCATAGTCAAGCAACGCTACTCATTGTCAAGCAACGCTACTCATTGTCAAGCAACGCTACTCATTGTAAAGCAACGCTACTCATAGTCAAGCAACGCTTCTCATTGTGAAGCAACGCTACTCATTGTCAAGCAACGTTACTAATTCTCAAGCAACGTTACTCATTTTCAAGCAATGCCACTCATAGTCAAGCAACGCTACTCATAGTCAAGCAACGCTACTCATTCTCAAGCAACGCTACTCATTCTCAAGCAACGCTACTCATTGTCATGCAACGCTACTCATTTTCAATTAAAGGTACTCATTGTCAAGCAACGCTACTCATAGTCAAGCAACGCTACTTATTGTCAAGCAACGCTACTCATAGTCAACCAACGCTACTCATTGTCAAGCAACGCTACTCATTGTCAAGCAACGCAACTCATTGTAAAGCAACGCTACTCATAGTCAAGCAACGCTACTCATTGTAAAGCAACGCTACTCATAGTCAAGCAACGCTACTCATTCTCAAGCAACGCTACTCATTGTAATGCAAGGCTACTCATTCTCAAGCAACGCTACTCAATGTCAAACAACGCTACTCATTCTCAAGCAACGCAACTCATTCTCAAGAAACGCTACTCATTTTCAAGCAATGCTACTCATTGTTAATAAACGCTACTCATTCTCAAGCAAATCTACTCATTCTCAAGCAACGATACTTATTCTCAAGAAACGCTACTCATTCTCAAGCAACGCTACTCATTCTCAAGCAACGCTACTCATTCTCAAGCAACGCTACTCATTCTCAAGCAACGCTACTAATTGTTAAGCAACGCTACTCATTGTTAAGCAACGCTACTCATTCTCAAGCAACGGTACTCATTCTCAAGCAACGCTACTCATTCTCAAGTAACGCTACTTATTCTCAAGCAACGCTACTCATTCTCAAGCATTGCTACTCATTGTTAAGCAACGCTAGTCATTCTCAAGCAACGCTACTCATTCTCAAACATCGCTATTTATTCTCAAGCAACGCTACTCATTCTCAAGCAACGCTACTCATTCTCATGAAACGCTACTCTTTCTCAAGCAATGCTACTCATTGTTAAGAAACTCTACCCATTCTCAAGCAATGCTACTCATTTTCAAGCAACGCTACTAATTGTTAAGCAACGCTACTCATTGTTAAGCAACGCTACTCATTCTCAAGCAACGCTACTCATTCTCAAGCATTGCTACTCATTGTTAAGCAACGCTACTCATTCTCAAGCAACGCTACTCATTCTCAAGCAACGCTACTCATTGTCAAGCAACGCTATTCATTGTCAAGCATCGCTACTCATTCTCAAGCAACGCTACTCATTCTCATACAACGCTACTCATTCTCAAGCAACGGTACTCATTCTCAAGCAACGCTACTCATTGTAATGCAAGGCTACTCATTCTCAAGCAACGCTACTCAATGTCAAACAACGCTACTCATTCTCAAGCAACGGTACTCATTCTCAAGCAACGCTACTCATTGTAATGCAAGGCTACTCATTCTCAAGCAACGCTACTCAATGTCAAACAACGCTACTCATTCTCAAGCAACGCAACTCATTCTCAAGAAACGCTACTCATTCTCAAGCAATGCTACTCATTGTTAAGCAACGCTACTCATTCTCAAGCAAATTTACTCATTCTCAAGCAACGCTACTCATTCTCAAGAAACGCTACTCATTCTCAAGCAACGCTACTCATTGTAATGCAACGCTACTCATTCTCAAGCAACGCTACTCATAGTCAAGCAACGCTTCTCATTGTAAAGCAACGCTACTCATTGTCAAGCATCGTTAATAATTCTCAAGCAACGTTACTCATTTTCAAGTAATGCCACTCATAGTCAAGCAACGCTACTCATAGTCAAGCAACGCTACTCATTCTCAAGCAACGCTACTCATTGTCAAGCAACGCTACTCATTGTTAAGCAACGCTACTCATAGTCAAGCAACGCAACTCAGAGTCAAGCAACGCTACTCATTGTCAAGCAACGCTACTCATAGTCAAGCAACGCTACTCATTGTCAAGCAACGCTACTCATTGTCAAGCAACGCAACTCATTGTAAAGCAACGCTACTCATAGTCAAGCAACGCTACTCATTGTAAAGCAACGCTACTCATAGTCAAGCAACGCTACTCATAGTCAAGCAACGCTACTCATTGTCAAGCAACGCTACTCATTGTAAAGCAACGCTACTCATAGTCAAGCAACGCTTCTCATTGTGAAGCAACGCCACTCATAGTCAAGCAACGCTACTCATAGTCAAGCAACGCTACTCATTGTCAAGCAACGCTACTCATTGTCAAGCAACGCTACTCATTGTAAAGCAACGCTACTCATAGTCAAGCAACGCTTCTCATTGTGAAGCAACGCTACTCATTGTCAAGCAACGTTACTAATTCTCAAGCAACGTTACTCATTTTCAAGCAATGCCACTCATAGTCAAGCAACGCTACTCATAGTCAAGCAACGCTACTCATTCTCAAGCAACGCTACTCATTCTCAAGCAACGCTACTCATTGTCATGCAACGCTACTCATTTTCAATTAAAGGTACTCATTGTCAAGCAACGCTACTCATAGTCAAGCAACGCTACTCATTGTCAAGCAACGCTACTCATAGTCAACCAACGCTACTCATTGTCAAGCAACGCTACTCATTGTCAAGCAACGCAACTCATTGTAAAGCAACGCTACTCATAGTCAAGCAACGCTACTCATTGTAAAGCAACGCTACTCATAGTCAAGCAACGCTACTCATTCTCAAGCAACGCAACTCATTGTAATGCAAGGCTACTCATTCTCAAGCAACGCTACTCAATGTCAAACAACGCTACTCATTCTCAAGCAACGCAACTCATTCTCAAGAAACGCTACTCATTTTCAAGCAATGCTACTCATTGTTAATAAACGCTACTCATTCTCAAGCAAATCTACTCATTCTCAAGCAACGCTACTTATTCTCAAGAAACGCTACTCATTCTCAAGCAACGCTACTCATTCTCAAGCAACGCTACTCATTCTCAAGCAACGCTACTCATTCTCAAGCAACGCTACTAATTGTTAAGCAACGCTACTCATTGTTAAGCAACGCTACTCATTCTCAAGCAACGGTACTCATTCTCAAGCAACGCTACTCATTCTCAAGTAACGCTACTTATTCTCAAGCAACGCTACTCATTCTCAAGCATTGCTACTCATTGTTAAGCAACGCTAGTCATTCTCAAGCAACGCTACTCATTCTCAAACATCGCTATTTATTCTCAAGCAACGCTACTCATTCTCAAGCAACGCTACTCATTCTCATGAAACGCTACTCTTTCTCAAGCAATGCTACTCATTGTTAAGAAACTCTACCCATTCTCAAGCAATGCTACTCATTTTCAAGCAATGCTACTCATTGTTACGCATCGCTACTCTTTGTTAAGCAACGATACTCATTGTTAAGCAACGATACTCATTTTCAAGCAACGCTACTCATTCTCAAGTAACGCAACTCATTCTCAAGCAACGCTATTCATTGTATAACAACGCTACTCATTCTCAAACAACGTTACTCATTGTCAAGCAACGTTACTCATTCTCAAGCAACGTTACTCATTCTCAAGCAACGCTACTCATTGTCTAGCAACGCTACTCATTGTTAAGCAACGCTACTCATTGTTAAGCAACGCTACTCATTTTCAAGCAACGCTACTCATTCTCAAGCAACGCTACTCATTCTCAAGTAACGCTACTCATTCTCAAGCAACGCTACTCATTCTCAAGCAATGCTACTCATTGTTAAGCAACGCTACTCATTCTCAAGCAACGCTACTCATTCTCAAACAACGCTACTTATTCTCAAGCAACGCTACTCATTCTCAAGCAACGCTACTCATTCTAAAGCAACGCTACTCATTGTCAAACAACGCAACTCATTCTCAAGCAACGCTACCCATTCTCAAGCAATGCTACTCATTCTCAAGCAACACTACTCATTCTCAATTATTGTTACTCATTCTCAAGCAACGCTACTCATTCTCAAGCAACGCTGCTCATTCTCAAGCAACGCTACTCATTGTTAAGCAACGCTACTCATTGTTAAGCAACGCTACTCATTCTCAAGCAACTCTACTCATTGTCAAGCAACGCTACTCATTCTCAAGCAACGCTACTCATTCTCATGCAACGCTACTCATTCTAAAGCAACGCTACTCATTCTCAAGCAACGCTACTCATTCTAAAGCAACGCTACTCATTGTCGAACAACGCAACTCTCTCTCAAGCAACGCTACTCATTCTCAAGCAATGCTACTCATTCTCAAGCAACGCTACTTATTCTCAAGCAACTCTACTCATTCTCAAGCAACGCTACTCATTCTCAAGCAACGCTACTAATTCTCAAGAAACGCTACTCATTGTCAAGCAACGCTACTCATTCTCAAGCAACGCTACTCATTCTCAAGCAACGCTACTCATTCTCAAGCAACGCTACTCATTCTCAAGTAACGCTACTTATTCTATGAGTTGCGTTATTCAACAGGTGAGGCATCCTTCATGCCTCACCTGTTGTAAGGTTAAAAAAAATATTTATTAGATTTTATGTGTTCAAATTTTTTGAAAATATATATTAGTTGAAATTTGAGTAGAAACTTAATTTCAAGATGTTATGAAAAATTTCAGTAGTTATTTATTTAAAACAGCCGATCGGAAAATAGTTTGTTGCATTAATTAACAGATTGATTGATTAATATTTCCATGGTACCTTAACAATAATGGCAGATGTCCTGTTTAAAGGCAGTGTTCATTAACTCTTACTGATGTGAACATAGAGGCAGCTCATAGTCTCTGATGCCTTCATGTGATCACCGCCAGCTTTTGTGGCCTTGTCGGTTATAGCCAAAAACACTCAGGGTGTTTGTGTTATAGCCAAAAGTAGTTGGCTCCGTGTTATAACCAAAACCACACACCACGAAAACCCAAACCACTCACCGTGTCACCGCTTCCTCTCTCTATCACTACCACTACTCACCTTACCAGCACTTCGACTCCCACTTCCACTCTCCCCACTAACACTACCTCTTCCTACCACCACCATTACCGCTGCCACCATTGTAACGTATCGGAAAAAAAAGAGACGAAAAGCAGGAAGGGTGAAGGAGGTAGAGAGGAGTAAGGAAATATTGAGGAAGAGTGGTCAGAGAAAGGGAAAGTTTAGAATAAGAGGGAGAGAATGAGATCAAGGAGGAAAGTAGAAGAGTAGAAAGTCAGAGTACTAGAATACTAGAAAGATAGAAGGTTGCTGCCACCATCCATTCAAGTTAGTTATATATAAGACAAGGAATATAACTTTTCTGCACAACATTATTATCTGATGTTATCACGTAACTACTTTATGAATGTAAATCAATTAACGAAGAATCTTTGCCACAATCTTAAGCCAGTAAACTCAGAGTGCTCTCCACTCTTGCTTTCAAAATCCAAGATCTAGGGATCACGATGAAATGCAATATAAAACGAAAGTTAATCAGTTATATATTTCCTATTAGATCTACAATCATATAGTTATCATAATTCAACCATATCACGTGATGTTCAATTTAATTGAAATCTAGAGTCCCTACACAAGAAATTACGAGCACCTACGGCACCAACAACACCTAAGTTGAAATCACAATATACGTCACCTTACAAGTTCATTCACCAAAGGTTTTGAAACTAGGTTTGAAAGAGAGGGAGGGGGGGGGGGGAGTTTGTAAAGTTGACAGACAGAATCACCCACCAGGTCTGGGCGGCAGGAACCTCAGGTGAAGCTCCCAAATGTACAGTTCCACCGGAATATATTGAGGAACCGGAAGCTATACTCAGCCTACCAGGAGACAGCCTCTGGCTCTCTACCTACCCCAACTAGACAGCCGATTGTTTGATCGAAACACGCAGACAACCGGCTGCATTAAACAGCGTATCAAAGAAAGGTCACCTCACATGACCTGACCCCTACTCAACCTGTGAACATTAAAACCCTAAGGTGTGACTTCTTAATTGCTAAGGGCTGACAGACTGGCGACTCTAATATCTTGTGTGACTGAACTCTCGTTTTAAGTAAAATTTTAGACAAAACCAATTTATGGTGTTACCCCAGCACTACCACTCTTCCCTATAACCACTACCATTTCCCACCTACACCACTACCACTCCCCCATCTACCACCACTAACACTCCCCCTCCTACCACCACAACCACTCCCCACCTAAAACCACTACCATTCCCCACCTACTATGACTACCACTCCCCACCTACCACCACTCCCCACCTACCACCACTACCACTCCCCACCTACCACCACTCCTCACCTACCAACACTACCACTCCCCACCTACCCCTACAACCACTCCCCACCAACCACCACTACCACTCCCCACCAACCACCACTACCACTCCCCACCTACCACCACTACCACTCTCCACCTACCACAACTACCACTCCCCACCTACCACCACTACCACTTCCCACCTATCACCACTACCACTCCCCACCTACCAACACTACCACTCCCCACCTACCACCACAACCACTCTCCACCTACCACCACTACCACTCCCCACCTACAACCACTACCACTTCCCACCTATCACAACTACCACTCCCCATCTACCACCACTACCACTCCCCACCTACCACCACTACCACTCCTCACCTACCACCACTACTACTCCCCACCTACCACCACTCCTCACCTACCAACACTACCACTCCCCACCTTCCCCTACAACCACTCCCCACCAACCACCACTACCACTCCCCACCTACCACCACTACCACTCCTCACCTACCACCACTACTACTCCCCACCTACCACCACTCCTCACCAACCAACACTTCCACTCCCCACCTTCCCCTACAACCACTCCCCACCAACCACCACTACCACTCCCCACCAACCACCACTACCACTCCCCACCAACCACCACTACCACTCCCCACCTACCAACACTATCACTCCCCACCTAACACTACTACCACTCCTCACCTACCACCACTACCACTCCCCACCTACCACCACACCCCACCTACCACCACTACCACTCCCCACCTACCACCACTACCACTCCTCACCTACCACCACTACCACTCCCCACCTACCACCACTACCACTCCCCACCTACCACCACTACCACTCCTCACCTACCACCACTACCACTCCCCACCTACCACCACTACCACTCCCCACCTACCACCACTACCACTCCCCACCTACCACCACTACCACTCCTCACCTACCACCACTACCACTCCTCACCTACCACCACTACCACTCCCCACCTACAACACTACCACTCCCCACCTACCACCACTACCACTCCCCACCTACCACCACTACCACTCCCCACCTACCACCACTACCACTCCTCACCTACCACCACTACCACTCCCCACCTACCACCAATACCACTCCTCACCTACCACCACTACCACTCCCCACCTACCACCACTACCACTCCCCACCTACCACCACTACCACTCCTCACCTACCACCACCACCACTCCCCACCTACCACCACTACCACTCCTCACCTACCACCACTACCACTCCCCACCAACCACCACTACCACTCCCCACCTACCACCACTACCACTCCTCACCTACCACCACCACCACTCCCCACCTACCACCACTACCACTCCTCACCTACCACCACTACCACTCCCCACCTACCACCACTACCACTCCTCACCTACCACCACTACCACTCCCCACCTACAACACTACCACTCCCCACCTAACACTACTACCCACCTACCACCACTACCACTCCCCACCTACCACCACTACTACTCCCCACCTACCACCACTACCACTCCCCACCTACAACACTACCACTCCCCACCTACCACCACTACCACTCCCCACCTACCACCACTACCACTCCCCACCTACCACCACTACCACTCCCCACCTACCACCACTACCACTCCCCACCTACCACCACTACCACTCCCCACCTAACACTGCTACCCACCAACCACCACTCCCACTTTCTACCTACTACCACTACCACTCCCCACCTACCACCACTACCACTCCCCACCTACCACCACTACCACTCGCCACCTACCACCACTACCACTCCCCACCAACCACCACTCCCACTTTCTACCTACCACCACTACCACCCTCCCACAAGGATAAGCTTCTTCGCCTTCTGTCTTCCTAAACAAGTCAACAGCAATTCTTCACGAGAAAATCACACACACACACACACACACACACACACACACACACACACACACAATGATGAAATGATATAGCAATATAAATGTATCATCTGGGAGAGGAAATTCTTCAGGAGTCAGAGAAGGAAAAAGACTTGGGGGTTGATATCACGCCAGACCTGTCTCCTGCAGCACATATCAAGCGGATAACATCAGCGGCATATGCCAGGCTGGCCAACATACGAACGGCATTCAGAAACTTGTGTAAAGAATTATTCAGAACTTTGTATACCACATATGTCAGGCCAATCCTGGAGTATGCAGCCCCAGCATGGAGTCCATATCTAGTCAAGGATAAGACTAAACTGGAAAAGGTTCAAAGGTTTGCCACCAGACTAGTACCCGAGCTGAGAGGTATGAGCTACGAGGAGAGACTACGGGAATTAAACCTCACTTCGCTGGAAGACAGAAGAGTTAGGGGGGACATGATCACCACATTCAAGATTCTGAAGGGGATTGATAGGGTAGATAAACACAGTCTATTTAACACAAGGGGAACACGCACAAGGGGACACAGGTGGAAACTGAGTGCCCAAATGAGCCACAGAGATATTAGAAAGAACTTTTTTAGTGTCAGAGTGGTTGACAAATGGAATGCATTAGGAAGTGATGTGGTGGAGGCTGACTCCATAAACAGTTTCAAGTGTAGATATGATAGAGCCCGATAGGCTCATGAATCTGTACACCTGTTGATTGACGGTTGAGAGGCGGGACCAAAGAGCCAGAGCTCAACCCCCGCAAACACAACTAGGTGAGTACAACTAGGTGAGTACACACACACACACACACACACACACACACACACACACACACACACACACACACACACACACACACACACACACACACACACACACACACACACTCACACACACTGCACACACTGCACACATTGGTGAACATGGAGCAGTTATATTAGAGGAAGAAAATGCTCTAATAGAGACGCATAATGACCTTCCAAGCCTTTATCATGCTGAAGAGTGCCAATGCTCCACTAACGCTCCACAAGCGCTCCATAAAGATTCCACAGACGTTCCCATACAGCATATATTTGTAAAAACATTTGTTAACATTACAATACCAGAGAACTCCAAATATCGGAACTCTGGTCACAGAACGTGATCAGAGTTCCTTGAGGGACTATCTCTATAGTCCCTCAAGGACGCTCCATGTACAAGAAAACCATAGTTTTGTAAAGTAATCCGGATAACAGCTCTAAAATGGAATCCCAATAAAAGCAATTACAAGCAGCCAGACCACGAGCTGCGTCACACCTCACTCAGTTTATGTCACAGGTCTGGGCTCCTAGCACGTGGCACTGCCCGTCCACGTGCGTGTATATAATCCAGCACGTGGCACTGACCGTCCACGTGCGTGTATATAATCCAGCACGTGGCACTGCCCGTCCACGTGCGTGTATATAATCCAGCACGTGGCACTGCCCGTCCACGTGCGTGTATATAATCCAGCACGTGGCACTGCCCGTCCACGTGCGTGTATATAATCCAGCACGTGGCACTGCCCGTCCACGTGCGTGTATATAATCCAGCACGTGGCACTGCCCGTCCACGTGCGTGTATATAATCCAGCACGTGGCACTGCCCGTCCACGTGCGTGTATATAATCCAGCACGTGGCACTGCCCGTCCACGTGCGTGTATATAATCCAGCACGTGGCACTGCCCGTCCACGTGCGTGTACATAATCCAGCACGTGGCACTGCCCGTCCACGTGCGTGTATATAATCCAGCACGTGGCACTGCCCGTTTACGTGCTTGCACATAATCCAGCACGTGACACTGCCCGTTCACGTGTGTGTACATAATCCAACACGTGGCACTGCCCGTCCACGTGCGTGTACATAATCCAACACGTGGCACTACCCGTCCACGTGCGTGTTCATAATCCAGCACGTGGCACTGCCCGTCCACGTGCTTGTATATAATCCAACACGTGGCACTGCCCGTCCACGTGCGTGTACATAATCCAGCACGTGGCACTGCCCGTCCACGTGCTTGTATATAATCCAACAAGTGGCACTGCCCGTCCACGTGCGTGTACATAATCCAACACGTGGCACTGCCCGTCCACGTGTTTGTACTAATCCAGCACGTGGCACTTCCCGCAAGAGACCGCCACGTGATGAGAGATGCTTACGAACAAGTCCTTCAAGTTAATGATTACTGCTCAATGAATGGGTAAACTTCCCTAAGAGTCCCCCCGAAGGGATACTTGGAACTCAAACTGTGTTTCAATCAATTTCTTTCTTTATTATGCACCTCATACTCATCCCGTGGGCGGTGGTGTAAAGGATTACAGAGGCACGTAATCGGTTCAGGAACTGAACCCTCTAGTTCGTTTAGCTAAGCAAATAACAATTTTTGACGCTAGTTACAAAATTATTAATGTTATATATATATATATATATATATATATATATATATATATATATATATATATATTATATATATATATATATATATATATATATATATATATATATATATATAATATATATATATATATATATATATATATATATATATATATATATATATATATATATATATATATACGTATACATATTTACATATACATATTTAATCACCTACACAAATACACACAACAATAATCTCTTGTGCCAAAAGTGATTCAACAAGAGGCTCACAACAGTCACTATTCAAGGCACTTTACATCTATGGTGAGTCAAATCAAATAAAATCAAATGTTTATTTAGGTAAGGTACATACAAGAGATTTTACAAAGAGTGATGGATTTATAGATAGGGCTAGTACATACAATGCTTAAAGCCACTATTACGCAAAGCGTTTCGGGTTTCGAGTCACACAGTTTCTAGTCTTGCTACACACCCACCCAACTGGGACGCTGCTTTAAAGTCATGTGGATCCATTACCTACAGTAAGCAAATTTTGGATACTTCGCTAAGATTTCGGGCAGCACATCATTATGAATGAAATACTTACACATTTCTTGGACACTATTGATGGTGTTATCTCTTAAGTTCCGCGATTTTTTCACATTCCATTATATAATGACGCAAAGTATGCGAATAGTTCTTCAGACAGAGTTAACATTTAGTCAAATCAACATCAGAAGATGTTACAAATTCCCAGAGGTACTTGTAGCCGAGCCTACGCCTAGCAGAGGTAACATCTAGAAGTCTGCTAACATTATTGGATGACCCATAGACGTGCGGTTCTTCCTGCATAATAGAATGATGATAGATGGAGTAACTGGTGTGAATTTCACTTTGCCTCAAGTCTCCGAAATTTAGTTGATGTTCCTGGGATATTACTGCCCTCAGGCTGCTCAAAGGCAGTCCAAGTTGGTAATCAATTCCCTCTTTACGAGCAAAAGTCTTGGCCAACTCATCAGTTCTATCATGCATTCGGAGACCAATACAGGAAGGAATCCACTGGAGACAAACTCTGACTCCATCATTGATTATTTCATTATATCTGTGTCTATCTTCAGAGATAAGCTCGTCACAGTTATGCCTTGGGGAGCTGAGGGCAGTCAAGGATGACAAGGAGTCACTTACAATTAGCGTGTCAACTTTGGATTCATATACGCGCTCGAGTGCAAGGATTATGGCAACCAATTCTGTTTGAAGAGTGGAGGCCCAGTTACTTAGACGCGCTCCACACCCATGGGAGAAGGAACCATCTCTCCCTGTCACAACAACTGCACTTCCAGCTGCACCATGGGACTGATGCAAGGATCCATCAGTGTAAATAATCTGGGAAAGAAAGCGCTCTCTGACTAAAGCATCAATTTGGCTTAAGGAATTGTACTTTGCTTCTTGTCGAAGCAAGGCTTGTTCTTTAATCAGCTTCTTGGGTGGGAAAGGGGGGACAGTAATTTGGAAAGGAGTGATCTCCCATGGGGCAGGAAAGTGTTGTTGTTGTCGCTCTTGGTAGGTGTGATGAAAGTTATACATTCTGAGCACATTGGCAGTTTCGGTAATCCATTTGGGGGATGCTGACCTTCAAGGAAGAAGGCTTGGAGGGCTTCAGTGCAGGGGGTTAGGGTGGGTTAGCATAAGCATCTTGATACCAATTAAAACATTAATTTCAGTGATACGATCACTTACACATGAAATATTCAGTTCCTTCGTCATGTTTATTAATATAGTTGTACGAGGGCATCCGAAGATTATCTTCATGGCTTCGTTTTGCATCTTTTCCAGCCCTCCAAGCATTCTCTCAAGCACTAGAGCAAGCATGGGTGCAGCATAATCAATCAGTGACCTAATATATGAGAGATACATCATTTTGACAATTCTCACATTTGCACCATAGCTTGGATGGTAGCCTGCCACAGCCTTGAGAGCACGGAGCCTCTCTCTACATTGGCGACCCAGTCTGAATACAACATTTCGATAAAGTGGAACTTCAAGACCAAGATATTTGTATCTGGTTACATAGTCTTTCCATGTGTAAAGCCATATATCTGGGGAGACAACATGTTACTAATTCTGTAAAGGAGATGGTTGAGAACCATCCTCTCAAGACACTTACAGAGACAACTAGTGAGGGAGATTGGGCGAAAAGCACTCTGCTGGTTTGGTTTAGGAATGGGAATAATAAGACTGTTAGTCCATGACTTTAGAAGCTCCCCAGTTACATAGCTCATATTATACAATTCAAGCAAGGAATTCCCTGGAACTAGCAGAAGCCGTAAGTAACTCCATCCTCCCCAGGTCATGTAGTTTTGCCTTTATGTAGAGCAGAGCCTAGTTCGTATTCAGTAAAAAGCATGTCACAGTCATCCTCTTGATGAAGCATGAAGTCAAGGATCCTTTCTCTATCAGCATATCTATTATTTAATTCATTCTGTGAGGGTAGAGGAAGACTGTTAAAGCTGAAAGTCGTGGCCCAAGCATCAACAAGCTCATTTGCTCTGTGCAGAGGATTAGGATGCAAAATCTCTGCAGCATTTTTCTCTTTGATCTTGTTGATATCCTTCCATGCTCGACTTAGTGGCGTGTGAGAAATGAGACCACTGACAAAAGTTTCCCAGTCTGTCTGCCTCAGCTCCACCATACGTTCCTTGGCCTCAGCCAGAGCCGCTTGAAAGAGCCGAAGCAATTCAGCAGTGCGGGTCCTTCTATAAGTTAGTCGAATTCTTCTGGCAGTGCGTTTTAGTGCATGCAATTTAAATTCATTATAATAAGCATAAGTGCTATGACCAGTGTAATTTGGGTTACGTGGCCTGGACGATGGATCAAGTGATTCTATAAACTGCTCGATAGTACCTGTGAGCTCATTGTTAAAATCTTCAACTGATGAAGGCTCAGATGAACTGCACCAATCTGACACATGAGCAACAAAATTGTCTCGTTGATCGATGGGCACAGCCAGTCTCTTCCGCTTGAACATTCCACCAGGGAGGATAGAGCTGCCAATGCTTACAGTGGCTAATATGGGCAGATGACCAGACGCCATATCTGGCACTATTGACGAGGCGCACACTGTGTGGGAGACGTTGAAACCGAGACATAGATCAAGAATGCCTCCATAGATATGCGTCGGTTCAAGGTCACCCACAATCTGTGCATCATCGTGGCTACCTAATAGTGACACCAGTTGGTTGCCATTACGATTACTGAACTGCGAATTACCAATATTCCTATGCCAAGCGTTATAATCACCTATAATGATGGTAGGCTCAGTCTGAATACAAATAGGAAGGTCAGCATAATTAAACTTATCACTAGGGACGTACAGGTTAAAGATATTGAGGGCAGAGTTCCCCACGTAGATCCTCACACCATGATACTGAAGCCCTTCGGTTGACTTGGCTGGGAGTGGCTGGTGAGGAAGGGACTTCTTAACATACAAAATACAAGAGTGACTGGATTTAAGGCTAGACAGCAAAGGACGGTAATTTAGGGGGTGGAGACCTGGTGAGAACTCTGCACTCCTGAAGACAGACGACATCATTGGGCTCGGTCGTCACTTTGTGATGGAGATAAGGAAGTCTTTTCCTGAGTGATGCTATGTTCCAACTGAGGATACGAAGCACCATTGTATTGGGAGAGTTTGTGGAGGATCCATAGTTTATATTTAATTATTAGTCCCTTTAACTTTTATGTGTGTTTGTGTTAGTTACTGTCCCTTTGGTCTGCTTTGTATCACTCCTGGTGTCCCTCTAAGTTCTGTGATGCAGCTGGCTGCGTTTTTACTGCAATACACTGTCTCTCGTTTCTTTGTCAATGACACTGTTACTTATGAATTCTCTAACATTTGTTTTTAAGGATTTTTGAAACACTGTTTTTAATAGGTTGTCAATTTCCGCGGGTCCTAGCTGCTTTATATCAAACACACGAGCTAGACGAGTAGTGGTATTTAAGTCACCAGGTTTGTGAGCCTCGCCCACTACACTGCTCTCAGTCCTGGCTGGTGATTGTGGGTTACTGTCCAGGTCACCATACTCACCATGATCTTCACGGTGACAGTGACAGCGCTGCTGTATTTCTTTCAGCGTCTGCTCATACATCTGTTTAACTGCTAACATATGTGCTTCGTGCTGACGGCGACTCTCTTCTAATTCAAGTTCCCGAGTATGCTGTAGCTCCGAATCTGTTTGTTGTAGCGCAGGCTGCCGCTCCACAGAGCATTTAAATGCCCGTGCCTTCACAGACAGCTCGCCACCCTGGGGGGGGGGGGGGGGGGGGGTTGACTGTGAGTGGGGAGGGGAGCCCGAGCTGGCGGCGGCCCCCACCTCGAGAGCGGGGGGTGGAGACCTATCACCCCGCTTGCCGGGGTGAGTCAAGATAGATTTTTGACAAAGTTTATGTAATATACGGTTGTGTCCATCAAGCAGCTCTGGTTTAGAAATTATGTAAATAGATTCTTCAGCTTCCTAACTGACATGGTTATGCCATGTTTAGAGCCAAACAGAAAAAATGGGCTTCTATAAATTAATAAAATAATATTAATTAGTTCCCAAATAAGCTATTAGAGCAGTTAGGTAGTTAATTATGTTTTTCTCAGAAGCTGTTAATGCGGCAGTGAGAACAAACGTTCAAAAATAATTTAATGATTGTTGTAAACGTTTTTCTAAAAAAATTCAGGCAGATAATACTGCAATAGTAGGTCTTTATTTTAAACATTGTATTGATGGTTTTGCATGCTGAAAACAATATATAAACATTGTTTCTCATCTATTTCTATATAATTGAATATCTGCCTCTCTATCAAACTATGCAGTTTGACAGAGAGTCTGAAATATTTTTTCCAGGAAAAATTTTGTCAGCCCTATTAGCTAAGGAGAGAGAACACCCTAAGAGGGAGGGAAAGCCAGAGAACAGTTCTCTGTAAGACTTTTCACAGTGCTAGGGGGTTGTAAAGGAAAATAAGATAGTGAAGAGGAAAGTGAGGCCTAAAAAGTCCTTAATTTTGTTTAGTGGCGCTTAAGTGTTTGTTAGACGCGAAACCCATAAGCCTCTCAGTATATTTTAGGTATGTGAATCCTTATAGGTCCTTTAACTTTCATGAGGTGTGTTCTTGGTTTAGTTTTTGAAGCACAAACAGTATTCGAGTGTACTGTATTTCTGCTGATTAATTCTGTTTCATTAATAAATCAATTTGAAAAACTGAAACTGTATTATGTATTAAACGTGTATTATGTATTAACGTATAAAATGTATTAAACGGAAAATTTAAAATCCTTAACTTTAGGATTAATGTGAACAGGTTCGAATATAGGTGACACAAACAATGTTTGCTTCACATAAAGATAATAGGAGGATCACCAAATGGCCTTCAAATCCGTGAAATTATCAACAACCAAAAATATACTAAAAAAATTACATCAGTAGAGATTGTATAGAATCTCTGATCCATCAAATATTGTAAAACCTTAGAACAAAATAATCAAACAAATCTGCAATGCAATCTAACTTGCTAAACCAATACAAATAACTTGGAAAACTGTAGTATTTCTATTCAATTTATTTTATTTTATTTTTACTTAAACATTTTTACTGGGGAAACTTGCTTCAATGCCGTAGTGCTTGAAGGAAGGAGAAGGAAATACCCAATATATGACAGAACATTGTATACAACACCTAGGGAAAGAAAGTAGATTATATTCGACAAGTTGTCTTTTAATACACTTACACAAATATTTGGTCGTTTCTACACCTTGTTTACTTCTGTACTTACCTAGTTGTACTAACCTAGTTGTTCTCGTGGGGGTTGTGCTTTAGCTCTTTGGTCCCGCCTATCAACCGTCAGTCTACTGATGTACAGATTCTTGAACTTCTCAAGCTCTATCATATTTACATTTTTAACCGTGTATGGAGTCAGCCTCCACCACATCACTTCCTAGAGCATTCCATTTACTAACCACTCTGACACTGAAAAAGTTTTTCTAATGTCTCTGTGGCTCATCTGGGTACTCAGCTTCCACCTGTGTCCCCCTTGTTCGTGTTCCACCCGTGTTAAATAATCCATCCTTGTCTACCTTGTCAAGGATGGATTATGAGAATTGAGAAATTGAGTAAAGAGAATTTTGTATGCGCTGATCATGTCTCCCCGGGCTCGTCTGTCTTCCAGCGACGTGAGGTGCAGTTCCCTCAGCCTTTCCTCGTAACTTATGCCTCTTTGTTCCGGGACTAGCCTAGTGGCATACGTCTGAACTTTTTCCAGCCTCGCCTTGTGCTAGACAAGGTACGGGCTCCATACGGGGACCGCATACTCCAGGATTGGTCTTACTTATATACGACCAATTGGTCAGAACCTGAGTAAGGAATCTTTCAGAACCTTGTCCCCCGAATCAACCTACCCTGGCTTTGCGCCCTGGTGAGGCCACTCCAGACCAGGCCGACGCCAGTGTGCAAGTCCACAGTCTCCTGAGACTGAAAGATTCCTTACTCAGGTTTCTGAAGGCAGTTCTGTTGTTAGCCAGCCTCGCATACGCCGCCGATGTTATTCTTTTGATGAAGGCTTCAGGAGACAGGTTTGGCGTGATATCAACTCATAGATCTTTCTCTCTGTCCATTTCGTAAATGATTACATCTCCTATTCGGTATCCAGTGTCTGGCCTCCTATTTCTTCCACCTAGTTTCATTACCTTACATTTACTCGGGTTGAACTTTAGCAGCCATTTGTTTGACCATTTCTTCAGTTTGTTTAGGTCATCTTGTAGCCTCAGTCCTATATCCCTTCGTTTTAATCCTCCTCATAATTTTTGCATCATCAGCAAACATTGATTGGAACGAGTCTATTCCCTCTGGGAAGTCATTTATATATATAAGGAACAGTATAGGTCCCAGAACTGATCCCTGAGGGACTCCACTGGGGACTCCTCGCTTCTCCGAGACTTCAACCCTCACAGTGACTCTCTCTCTTCTGTTGCTTAGGAACTCCCTTATCCAGTGGAGTACCTTCCCTCTCACGTCTGCCTGCATCTCCAGTTTATGCAGTAGTCTCTTATGTGGTACTGTGTCAAAGGCTTTCTGGCAATCCAAAAATATGCATTCCTACTCACTCCTCTCTTTCTTGCCTCTCTTTCTTAACTGCTCTGTGTGGAACAGGTTCTGTTGCTAGAAGATTTGTTAAAGATAGCACAAGCGATATTTTATCTCTGATCCAGTCATCTGTTGTATCTATATTTTTGTTAATCATCTGAGCGATACGATGCGTTTCAAGCTATTGTACGTTATTAACCATCGTACTTTTGTCATGTTAATCTCATCATCGTCTTGACGTTCATATTCACAGCTTTGTGTCCGAGTTCTCTTTCTCTGTCTACCACAAACCCATGCATAGGGATACATTCATACATTCACTTCTTTTCCTACCATCCTCCTTCTGTTAAGAAAAGTGTTATCGTCTCTCTCTTCCTACGCATCAGCGCCCCTCAGTTTCTTGATTCTGAAATGTCCTTTAATTACAAATCTTTCTCTCCTCTTCGTTAATCCTATCATTACATCATCTGTGTCTATTCTCAATCTAAACGTAATTTATTTCATCCCCAATCTGTTTCCAACACTAGTTCCACCGTGCTCTGCCTTCCCTTCATATCTGAACTCAAAAATCTTCCTAATACCCTTCCTCCTCTTGACGTATATCTCTCCTTTCGACAAATTAACACTTTTCGTAGTAATCTGATTCAGACTGCTCCTCTTGCTTCTTAGTTATCTGGTTCACACTGCTCCTCCTGCTTCTAATGCTGCTGGTGGTTTCTCCTCTATCTCCTGTTCGTCTTGACTTCTCCAATACTTTGGAAAAACTGGCCGTACACTAAATGACAGACTTAAGGAACACAAAAAAGTATTAAGTCTGCAGACACAAACAATGCTCTCTTCTGCCATGTTAGTGACTCTAATCCTCCTAAAGATGATAATCCCTTCTAAATAGTCTTCTTTTTAATACAAAATATCTTTAATAAAAAAGTCATCTAAAATAATCTTTCCTGCCTCTACTCTGCACAAACGCCGTCTTGTCGACTCAGCTCTGATACACAACCTGCCAAACATGAACCTGAATCCTGGCTTTGTTGCTGTTGACTCTTCCCTTTCACATTACATACTTAAAGGCTCCAACCTTCTTAACAAACGTGATTTGACTTAAGCTTTGCGTAATTCGAACCCCTTTTTCATATTCTTACCTTTCCTCTTATTATTTCCTTCTTTCGATTCTTACCTTATTCTTACATTCAGTATTTTCTTACCTTCTTATTAAATCCATCAAATTCCAACATTATTCTTACAGTCTTCCTATTCTTACGCTCTGTGCATGCATGAGCCGTGATCTTACATCTTTGTGCTTGCATGAGCCGTAACCTTACGGCTCTGTGCCAACAGGAGCCGTGATCTTACGGCTCAGTGCCAACAGGAGCCGTGATCTTACTGCTCAGTGCCAACAGGAGCCGTGATCTTACGGCTCAGTGCCAACAGGAGCCGTGATCTTACGGCTCAGTGCCAACAAGAGCCGTGATCTTACAGCTCTCTGCTTGCAGGAGCCGTGATCTAACAGCTATGTGTTTGCAGGAACCGTAATTTTACGGCTCAGTGCCTACAGGAGCCGTGATCTTACAGCTCTGTACTTGCAGGAGCCGTAATCTTACGGCTCAGTGCTTGCAGGAACCGTAATCTTACAGCTCTGTGCTTGCAGGAGCTGTAATCTTACGGCTCTGTGCTTACAAGAGCCATGATCTTGCGAATTTGTGCTTGCAGGATCCGCGATCTTATGAATCTGTGCTTGCAAGGGCCATTATAAAACGATTCTGTGCTTGCATGAGCCGTGTCCTTACGACTCTGTGCTTTCAGGAGCCGTGATCTTACGAAACTGTGCTTGCATGAGCCGTGGTCGTACGACTCTGTGCTTGCAAGAGCTATGATCTTACGGCTCTGCGCTTGTAGGAGACGTGTTCATAGGGCTCTGTTCTTGTATGAGCCATGATCTTACGGCTCTGTGCTTGAAGGCGCCATGATCTTTCAGCTCTGTGTTTGCATGAGCCGTGATCTTAAACTCTTTGTGCTTACAGGAACGACCTAATGAATGTGTGGTTGTGGAGAGCAGGGGTGATGACCCTGCAGCCCACACTTCAAAATATATTTACTGAACGAAACATAGACGACATAAATTATTTAATACAAGTTGGTTCACATACTTCACTTTGGTGACTTTAGTTAACGTGCAATAACACTGATATGTTAACATTTAGACCCTTAATCCACATGATACATCATGCCAGCAAAACACTATAATCCCTCACTCTATGACAGATATTTTTACATGAAAACACAATTTTCTCACCCAATAAATGAGGACACATCAACACACCGTTCAAATAAATATCATTGTATCAGTCAGCACACAATATACATGGTAGGAACACTAGACTCTCTCTCTCGATATAACTAATACTCAATGTGATTTCAAGTGACTCAACTTTATCTTGCATTTACTAGGTATACAACTCGTGGCTTTGCTGGAATATCTGGCTGTGATAAAACGTTCCGTCACCAGAGACTTTGAGTTTCAATCAATCCTTTCTCCATCTTCGTCCTGTCTGGCGGTCGAGGCCAGCTGACACTTCCCACAACACTTAACTAGTACTTATTATTTATAACTATTTGTAACAGTAGTGATCTTGTGAGCATGTTTGTGTGTTAGTGTAGGGTGTTGTGATCTAGTGAGGATGTTTGTGTGTTAGCGTAGGGTGTTGTGATCTAGTGAAGATGTTTGTGTGTTAGTGAAGGGTGTTGTGATCTAGTGAGGATGTTTGTGTGTTAGTGAAGGGTGTTGTGATCTAGTGAGGATGTTTGTGTGTTAGTGAAGGGTGTTGTGATCTAGTGAGGATGTTTGTGTGTTAGTGTAGGGTGTTGTGATCTAGTGAGGATGTTTGTGTGTTAGTGAAGGGTGTTGTGATCTAGTGAGGATGTTTGTGTGTTAGTGTAGGGTGTTGTGATCTAGTGAGGATGTTTGTGTGTTAGTGAAGGGTGTTGTGATCTAGTGAGGATGTTTGTGTGTTAGCGTAGGGTGTTGTGATCTAGTGAGGATGTTTGTGTGTTATTGAAGGGTGTTGTGATCTAGTGAGGATGTTTGTGTGTTAGTGAAGGGTGTTGTGATCTAGTGAGGATGTTTGTGTGTTAGTGAAGGGTGTTGTGATCTAGTGAGGATGTTTGTGTGTTAGTGATGGGTGTTGTGATCTAGTGAGGATGTTTGTGTGTTCGTGTAGGGTGTTGTGATCTAGTGAGGATGTTTGTGTGTTAGTGTAGGGTGTTGTGATCTAGTGAGGATGTTTGTGTGTTAGTGTAAGGTGTTGTGATCTAGTGAGGATGTTTGTGTGTTAGTGAAGGGTGTTGTGATCTAGTGAGGATGTTTGTGTGTTAGTGAAGGGTGTTGTGATCTAGTGAGGATGTTTGTGTGTTAGTGAAGGGTGTTGTGATCTAGTGAGGATGTTTGTGTGTTCGTGTAGGGTGTTGTGATCTAGTGAGGATGTTTGTGTGTTAGTGTAGGGTGTTGTGATCTAGTGAGGATGTTTGTGTGTTAGTGTAAGGTGTTGTGATCTTGTGATCTTATTTCCATCTGGGTTTTATCTTCCAGTCTCTTATTGACATTTTTTTCAGTTTATTTCTGAGTGTTATTTTCTTTTCTCTCTGTGCTTCATTCATCACATCCAATACTTCTATTTATTTTCATTGTTTTATCACTGTTCAGGTTCCTTTTTACATTTCCTTGCTTTCATTTTTAATATTTTAATGTAGGTAAACAATGAGAGTGTGGCCAGGACTCCTGAACCATTCGTCTCCCCCATAGCAGCATCCGTCTGGGACTGGGATGACCTCATATCTCTTGCCACTGAGATATCTCATTTCGAAGTAGTGCAACTTATCAGGCATAGCCATGAATCAACGTAAGAATTCTTTGCCACTGTGGCAACATAATCATTGTTCAGACAATGCATATGCGATTTTGACAGTCAGTCTGTTCTCGATGACAAATCACTCAGGTGACGGAGATGTTCCATTATTCCGGACAATGTGAGGAATGTTCCTGTACGAGGGACATCTGCAGGTATCGATCAGAAGGTCACAAGGCAGCAGCTGAACGTATACTCTTGAAATAATTTTTAAGGATATGTATACTAATTTTTAAGGATATGTATATGTATATGTATATATATGAATCCACAAAGTTATAAGTTAATTTGATACTTTTAGAGTATCAAATTAACTTATAACTTCTCTAAATACTTTTCCAACGAATCGTCAGTTACATGAAATTTATATAAAAACATAAAGAATAGTAATGGAGCTGAAGAAAATTAGATAAAGCTTACTAGTTTGAAAACTCATGAATTAACAAATACGGATCTTCGAAGGGATCTAAGTTGTTTTGATATTACTAGCACTATAGTTCAACCTGTCCTGTTAAATCGTGTCTCATGTGCACATCTAAGTTCATTCCACATAATGTCTTATTTTTTCAGACTGTCGTACATTTTGGTCCCAAATTTATGTCCGACGATACTAAAAAATATATGATGTTCAGAATGCAGGCATCCCACTACAGGACACACATAGATAAAGTGAATAATTTTAATTAAGGTAAGCATTCTGTTATATTATGACGGGGAATCTGTATTGATTATAATAATTTTTTTACTACATATTTTCTATATTTTTTGTGTCTTTTTCTCCATGTCTGCCTGTTGCTTTTTGTTTATGTTTGTCTATGTCTGTCTGGGTCTCCTTGTCTCCCACAATCTGTCTCTCTCCCTCTCAGTCTCTGTGTTCCTTCTCTTTCTCTGCGACAAGATTGTATTAAGCCGGCGACATATTAAGCAGCTGTCCCCTGTAATTCCCAGACAGCGCAGAAAATATTTTCTCACAAAAAATACTGCAAAAAAGTTTCGTCCAAACAATATTTCTGCCGACAACGGAGAAGCCGGAAGAAATGAACACAGGAATCCCATTCAGCTTAGCATTAATCTAATTTATCTTTCAATTTAACTCTGCTAGATGAAAAATGAAGATTAGGAACTGGAGGAAAGGATTAAGGATTAGTTATATCTAATAATTAATCCTACATGGATTACAACTCGGGTGTGGAGGTAGGTTTTCTGGAGGATAATTTCTTTATTATTAATCTCTTTAATATATGTTGGTCATAAGATTGTGCGGGTGTGTGTACTATATAGGTGGACCTGGTGGCTGAGTGGACAGCGCTCGGGATTCATAGTCCTAGGGACCGGAGATCAATCCCGGGCGATGGCGGAAAAAATGGGCAGCGTTTCTTTCACCCTGATGTTCCGGTTACCTAGCAGTAAATAGGTACCTGGGAATTAGACAGCTACACCGGGCTGCTTCCTGGGTGTGTGTGGAATAATAGCAAAATATAATAATCACTTGATTGATTGAGAGTTGAGAGGCGGGCTGAAAGAGCCAGACCGCAGCCCCCACAAGTACAACTAGGTGAATCCACACACACACACACACACACACACACACACACACACACACACACACACACACACACACACACACACACACACACACACACACACACACACACACACACACACACACACACACACACACACACACACACACACACACACAGCGCTTATAGGAAGCTACTAAAAAGTGGAGCCTGACAAATGAAATTTTACAGCACTGCATAGACCAGGGCCTATTGGCAAGTGATACAATTTTATGCCAGCCCAGACCAGCGGAAAGTGTAGCTAATAGGAATATGGAGTTAGAATTACAACTAGCCCAGTTAAGACTGGCAGAACAAAAGGCTAGAGTAGCAGAGCAAGAGGCAAAATTGTTAGCGCAAAATGCTGAAGTAGAAGAACAAAGGCTCAAAAATGAGGCGGAAAGAATTAGATCAAATTCCGCTGTACCATCACCTGCCATGGACTCAAACCCCAAGCATTATGATAAGAAGCATAACTTGCCTGAATTTTCAGAGTCAGACCCTGAAAGGTTTTTCAACCATTTTCAGAGACTGGCCATGTCTCTGGGAGACTGGGAGCCGGTCGGCCGAGTGGACAGCACACTGGACTTGTGATCCAGTGGTCCTGGGTTCGATCCCGGGTGCCGGCGAGAAACAATAGTCAGAGTTTCTTTCACCCTATGCCCCTGTTACCTAGCAGTAAAATAGGTACCTGGGTGTTAGTCAGCTGTCACGGGCTGCTTCCTGGGGTGGAGGCCTGGTCGAGGACCGGGCCGCCAGGACACTAAAAAAGGCCCCGAAATCATCTCAAGATAACCTCAAGAAGATGTCCATGAACTAGCCAGAGGAAGAGTGGGTGAAAATCTTACAGGTGCGGCTTAGAGGTAAATATTTTATATTTATTTTCATAATTTTTTTTTTATATTTTTATAAACATGCCTGACTGCGAGTGTTTTGAGTATAGTAAAGTCAGGGAACTGATATTGAAGGCATATGAAATTACGCCTGAAGCTCACCGGCAACCTTACTGCAACCTTAGGCCTACTCACAACCAACCTCTCACTGAATTTGCTAATGATCAAATAAGATTATTCGAAAAATAGTTTCGCTCGGCTAAAGCCGAAACAAACGGGACACTCAAAAATTTACTTTTAATGGAGGATTTTATAGATAATATGCCAGAGCCGGTAGCACGGTACCTATGAGAAAGGACAGAGGTAGATTCTAATATTATGGATTTGGCCAAGATGGCAGAGAACTACCAGTTGGCGGGCAAAAGGCCCAATAATAATAATTATAGTCTAATTTGTAACAAAACTTATATCCACAGGCAGTCCAGACCAGCCTATTCTATATTCTAACCCTAAAACTAATGCATCTTCTGTTTCAGACATAACTAACCCTGTTAAATTGCCTAACCCACGGCACCTATGGGTGAACCAAAGGGAAATTTTGTTAGTAATGTCTCTTCTCCACAGAAGCCCCTAAACGTACACAGTACCATGACCACCACACCAATGATCGTCTAAGACGACCATTGGTGCGGTGGGCACGGTACTGTGTACGTTTAGGGGTGATCCTGGATATATATATATATATATATATATATATATATATATATATATATATATATATATATATATATATATATATATATATATCGTACCTAATAGCCAGAACGCCCTTCTCAGCCTACTATGCAAGGCCCGATTTGCCTAATAAGCCAAGTTTTCCTGAATTAATATATTTTCTCTAGTTTTTTTCTTATGAAATGATAAAGCTACCCATTTCATTATGTATGAGGTCAATTTTTTGTATTGGAGTTAAAATTAACGTAGATATATGACCGAACCTAACCAACCCTACCTAACCTAACCTAACCTATTTTTATAGGTTAGGTTAGGTTAGGTAGCCGAAAAAGTTAGGTTAGGTAGGTTAGGTGGTCAAAAAACCATTATTTCATGAAAACTTGGCATATTAGGCAAATCGGGCCTTGCATAGTAGGCTGAGAAGTGCGTTCTGGCTACTAGGTAAGACATATATATATATATATATATATATATATATATATATATATATATATATATATATATATATATATATATATATATATATATATATATATATATATTATTAAATATGAACGAAAAAGTAAGATTAATAATTCTAACACGAATTTTCTCAATATTTCTTATGTTTCTTTTCACAGTCGATGGTAATTGAAAAATCAATTCTCCAAAATTCATTTTTATTTCTAGTCTAACGCGACACTTGAACGCGTTTCGTAATAACTTATTACATTTTCAAAGACTTTAGTTTACACACACACAACTATAACCTGCAAACACTAAACAGAGTTCTACTATGCTATAATTTAAATGGCTTTCATTTTATATGCCTGCATTTGGGTGAGGTGATATGTTACAACAGTTTTGGATGAGGTGAAAACAAACTTTCAACACAAGATAGAACATGAAACAATGGGTATAATATTAGGTAAGTTAAAGGGAAGACTGGAAGTAACTGCAAAAGGCCAATTGGCCCATATTTCTTGATGCTTCTATATTGGTGCGGAGTCTTGAAGTGGGTAGAATATAGTTGTGCATTAATTGCCTGTTGATTGCTGGTGTTGACTTCTTGATATGTAGTGCCTCGCAGATATCAAGCCGCCTGCTATCGCTGTATCTATCGATGATTTCTGTGTTTTTTTGTTAAGACTTCTCTGGTGATGGTCTGGTTGGTTGGAAGAGATTATATGTTCCTTAATGGAGCCCTGTTGCTTATGCATCGTTAATCGCCTGGAAAGAGATGTTGTTGGCTTGCCTATATACTGAGTTCTTTGAGGCTTACAGTCCCCAAGTGGGCATTTGAAGGCATAGACGACATTGGTCTCTTTCAAAGCGTTCTGCTTTGTGTCTGGAGAGTTTCCCATGAGTAGGCTGGCCGTTTTTTTGGTTTTATAGTAAATCGTCAATTGTATCTTCTGATTTTTGTCTGTAGGGATAACGTTCCTATTAACATTATCTTTCAGGACCCTTTCCTCTGTTTTATGAGCTGTGGAAAAGAAGTTCCTGTAAAATAGTCTAATAGTGGGTACAGGTGTTGTGTTAGTTGTCTCTTCAGAGGTTGCATGGCGTTTCACCTTCCTTCTTATGATGTCTTCAACGAAACCATTGGAGAAGCCTTTGTTGACTAGGACCTGCCTTACCCTACAGAGTTCTTCATCGACTTGATTCCATCCTGAGCTGTGGCTGAGAGCACGGTCGACTTAAGCATTAACAACACTCCTCTTGTACCTGTCTGGGCAGTCACTGTTGGCATTGAGGCACATTCCTATGTTTATTTCCTTAGTGTAGACTGCAGTGTGAAAACCTCCGCTCCTTTCCAAGACTGTTACATCTAGAAAGGGCAGCTTCCCATCCTTCTCCATCTCGTAAGTGGAACGCAACACAGAATTTGTTTCACTTACGAGATGGAGAAGGATGGGAAGCTGCCCTTTCTATTATTCGTTCCTGGCAATCTGGTATCTTTCTCTGCTCTCAAGTGTCTTGTTATTCCTGTAGTGTCTCCATGCCCTTTTACTTTGCTGCTTGGCTAGCCTACATCTCTGGTTAAACCATTGGTTTCTCCTCTTTATTTCATTGTTTCCTTTTGGACTGGGACAAACTTGTTTGCTGCTTCCTTGCACTTCTGCATGATGAAGTCCTTCATGTCTTGGGCCGTCTTTTCCCTTAGCTCTGTTTCCCATGCTATATCTGTTAGGAATTTTCTTATCTCCTCATAGTTTCCCGTTCGGTATGCCAACCTTTTGTTGTCATTATCCGTCCTCAAGTTCAATAACCCTTCTTCAATCAGGTACTCAACACCAGTACACTGTGGTTGCTCATTCCTACTGGGGCCTCAAAACCGATTTCTCTTATGTCGGAGTCGTTCAGAGTGAAGACTAGGTTCGTCATTTCCTCTCATCCTTGTCACCACCTCCAATAGTTTGGCTCTCCACGTAACCTCGCCTCCATGCGGTTCTTTGTTCCCCCAGTCTATCCTTCCATGATTGAGCAGGTGGGATCTATTTCTACAGGCAGCAGAGGCTACCCTCTCAGTTATAGTGTGAACTGCCATGTTGTTGTTTTCACACTCTTGACTGGGTCTTCTGTCATTTGGTGGAGGGTTATATATTACTGCTATTACTATTCTTGGTCCTCCCATTATCATGGTGCCTGCTATGTAGTCTCTGAAACCCTCACAGCCCGGGATAGCCATCTCCTTAAAACTCCATTCCTTTCTCATGAGTAAGGCCACTCAGCCTCATCCCCTACTTTCCCTCTCTTTCCTTATTACTGTGTACTCCAGGGGAAACATGGAATTCGTTATGATTCCTGAGAGTTTTGTTTCAGTGAGTCCGATTACATCTGGGTTCACTTCTTGTGCCGTTTCCCTTAGTTCACTTGCCTTGCTTGTGATCCCATCTATGTTCAAGTACATTACCCTGAAACTGACTCTCTTCTGCTTCTCCTCTGGGGGGGGGGGGGACCTGTGGGATATAGGAGAGTGGGAGCTGGGAGGATCTGGTACAGAGAGACTGGTGGAGGAGGAAGGGCTTGTAGGGGTGGGGGAGAGGGGGAAGGTAGGGGGGTGAAGAAGGGGAGGGTAGTGGGGGGGGTGGGAGTGAGGGGGAGGGTTGGGGGGAGAGTGAGAGGTGGAGAGTTGGGGGGGATAGTGAGAGGGGGAGGGTTCGGGGGGGTGAGAGGGAGAGCATAGGGGAGGTTATCTTGAGGTTATCTTGAGATGATTTCGGGGCTTAGTGTCCCTGCGGCCCGGTCCTCGACCTGGCCTCCACCCCCAGGAAGCAGCCCGTGACAGCTGACTAACTCCCAGGTACCTAATTTACTGCTAGGTAACAGGAGCATCAGGGTGAAAGAAATTATGCCCATTGTTTCTCGCCGGCGCCCGGGATCGAACCCCGGACCACAGGATTATGCGTGCAGTGCGCTGTCCGCTCAGCCACCGACTCCTTGAGAGGAGAGGCTTGGGGAAATGGGGGAAAAGTGGGGGCTTGGGGGGGCAGAAAAGGAGAGAGGGCTTGTGGGGCGTGGCGGGAAAGGGAAGGCTGAGGTGGGTGAGGAAGAGGTGAGGGTTTAGGGGAGTGGTGGAGAGGGGAAGGTTTAGGTAGGGGTAGGGGGCTTAGGGGAGTGGGAGAGACGGAAGGGCATGTGGGAGAAGGGAAAGCTTGGGAGATGAGGGAGAAGGGAGGTCTTGGGGAGAGGGTTGAGTGGGAGGTGGGGGGTGGGTGGGTGGAGGGTGCCCTAGGTGGGTACTTAGTGGGGGGCTGACAGGGGATGGGGCAGGTAGGGTGTCTGTTGGGTAGAATGTAGGGTTGGTGCTCCACTCCCTGTGGTTGTTGCACTATTTGAGGAGGGTTCCCCACTCCCCTCTGGTATTGTAGGGTTCGAGGTTGTGGTTCTCTGATTCCTTTCTCTCTCCCTGCGCTCCTTCCTCGCGTCTGCTGCCTGCCTTCTCTCTTCTCTTGTCATATCCCTCTGCATGAATACTTTTTTGAACTTCTGTGCATTTGCTAGACTGCTCTTCCTTGCTAACAGTTCCTCTTTCGTCAGCTCGCTCATAAATACCACCTTTATCATTTGGTCTCTGTCCTTGTTGTACTTTCCAAGCCTGAAAACATTTTCAACATTTTGGTCAGTTCCCTTCATCCTTACCTCTTTAAGGATCTCGGTAACTATGTTTTTGTCCTTGTCTCTCCACTCGTCTGGGCTGGTCCCTGTTTGCTCTTTAATGCCTGCTACTACTACTGCTTTTTTTCTCTCTATCATCCGGCTAGTACATCTAGCTGCTTCCTGAGAGGAAGCCACTTTCATGGTAACTTCCCTAACTGCAGACCTAGCTTCAGGGCTCTTTTTAAGCATTTCAGCAAATGAGAGCTGTGTTGTGGAGGTCCCCTGCACAGTAGCATTCCCATCTCCCTGAGGCATGTTTGTGTCTGGTATTGTGGAGAAGTCTCCTTCAGGCATCTTATCTCCTCCTTTGCTGCCCTTAGTTCATCCTGCAGGTTGGCTACTGTCTCCCTCATTACCCTCAGTCATTCACTGAATTGATCCCACATTTGCTGGAATACTCCCTTCATCCAGGCTTCCTGTTCCACCCCTTCTTCTGTGTTTATTCCAGCCGCGGTTGACATCCTGTGATTATCACCCCGAGTTCATGTCCCTG
Source organism: Procambarus clarkii (assembly GCF_040958095.1). Taxonomy (NCBI): domain Eukaryota; kingdom Metazoa; phylum Arthropoda; class Malacostraca; order Decapoda; family Cambaridae; genus Procambarus; species Procambarus clarkii. The sequence continues at coordinate 35,083,031 of NC_091178.1, read as the reverse complement.
ACATGGTTTCACTATGAGAGAGAGAGAGAGAGAGAGAGAGAGAGAGAGAGAGAGAGAGAGAGAGAGAGAGAGAGAGAGAGAGAGAGAGAGAGAGAGAGAGAGAGAGAGAGAGAGAGAGAGAGAGAGAGAGAGAGAGAGGAGAGAGAGAGAGAGAGAGAGAGAGAGAGAGAGAGAGAGAGAGAGAGAGAGAGAGAGAGAGAGAGAGAGAGAGAGAGAGAGAGAGAGAGAGAGAGAGAGAGAGAGAGAGAGAGAGAGAGAGGGAGAGAGAGAGAGAGAGAGAGAGGGAGAGAGAGAGAGAGAGAGAGAGAGGGAGAGAGAGAGAGAGAGAGAGAGAGAGAGAGAGAGAGAGAGAGAGAGAGAGAGAGAGAGAGAGAGAGAGAGAGAGAGAGAGAGAGAGAGAGAGAGAGAGAGAGAGAGAGAGAGAGAGAGAGAGAGAGAGAGAGAGAGAGAGAGAGAGAGAGAGGAGAGAGAGAGAGAGAGAGAGAGAGAGAGAGAGAGAGAGAGAGAGAGAGAGAGAGAGAGAGAGAGAGAGAGAGAGAGAGAGAGAGAGAGGGAGAGAGAGAGAGAGAGAGAGAGAGGAGAGAGAGAGAGAGAGAGAGAGAGGGAGAGAGAGAGAGAGAGAGAGAGAGAGAGAGAGAGAGAGAGAGAGAGAGAGAGAGAGAGAGAGAGAGAGAGAGAGAGAGAGAGAGAGAGAGAGAGAGAGGGAGAGAGAGAGAGAGAGAGAGAGAGGGAGAGAGAGAGAGAGAGAGAGAGGGAGAGAGAGAGAGAGAGAGAGAGAGAGAGAGAGAGAGAGAGAGAGAGAGAGAGAGAGAGAGAGAGAGAGAGAGAGAGACAGAGAGAGAGAGAGAGAGAGAGAGAGAGAGAGAGAGAGAGAGAGAGAGAGAGAGAGAGAGAGAGAGAGAGAGAGAGAGAGGTGTGTTTGTGTATGGGGGGAGGTGGAAGAGAGGGAAGGGATGGTGAGGGTGTGTGGAGCGGATTAGAGTGGGAGGGATATGGGAGGGTGTGAGCCCTATGGTTGGGAGGCTGTGTGTGTACTGTTGGTGCTATGGTGGGAGAGGGTGGGGGTGAGAGAGGGGGGGGGGAAGTTGTCTCGGTGAAGGGCGTAGTGTTTTTTTTCACACTTGGGTGCCAGAAACTAGTTCCCACATGAGCGGAATATTTCCCTTGAGGTTCATTAAAAACACTGTTGACAGTCGTGTGTAGGCCTGCTGTCTCCATCCACGCCGCTGCCAGGCGTAGGTCCCTTCAACTTGTCCCTATCTATCACCAGTACTGTATCTAACACTGATATAGTTCTAATGCTACACGTTTAGAATCACCTCTCCACTATCCTATTTACTATTTGTTATAAAAAACACTTCACTATCTTCACGTCTTCACTATCACATCTAGTTGTGTACACTCTGACCAAGCAGTGGCGCACGTGCTTGTCCTTGCACTGATGTCGTACCCCTAAACTTGTCTAATATTCACTATCGGATACAATCCATAAATTTGCTAGTTTCTAATTGGTGTGTTGCACTTTGTATTATCACTAATCACCGAATTTCCCGTGTATCACTCTGATGTCCCGAAATATTAAGCCTTATTGACGAGCGCGACGCGGCGTGACCACCTCCCTCGACCCCTCGAAACTGTGTACTAACCTACTTGTGTCTGCAGGATCGAGCATTGACTCTTGGATCCCGCCTTTCGAGCATCGGTTGTTTACAGCAATGACTCCTGTCCCATTTCCCTATCATAACTGGTTTTAAAATTATGAATAGTATTTGCTTCCACAACCTGTTCCTGAAGTGCATTCCATTTTCCCACTACTCTCACGCTAAAAGAAAACTTCCTAACATCTCTGTGACTCATCTGAGTTTCAAGCTTCCACCCATGTCCCCTCGTTCTGTTACTATTCCTTGTGAACATTTCGTCTATGTCCACTCTGTCAATCCCTCTGAGTATCTTATACGTTCCTATCATGTCCTCCCTCTCCCTTCTTTTTTCTAGTGTCGTAAGGCACAGTTCTGTGTGTGTACTCACTTAGTTGTACTCACCTAGTTGTGCTTGCGGGGGTTGAGCTCTGGCTCTTTGGTCCCGCCTCTCAACCGTCAATCAACAGGTGTACAGGTTCCTGAGCCTATTGGGCTCTATCATATCTACACTTGAAACTGTGTATGGAGTCAGCCTCCACCACATTGCTTCCTAATGCATTCCATTTGTCAACTACTCTGACACTAAAAAAGTTCTTTCTAATATCTCTGTGGCTCATTTGGGCACTCAGTTTCCACCTGTGTCCCCTAGTGCGTGTGCCCCTTGTGTTAAATAGCCTGTCTTTATCAACCCTGTCGATTCCCTTCAGAATCTTGAATGTGGTGATCATGTAACCCCTAAAACTTCTGTCTTCCAACGAAGTGAGGTTCAATTCCCGTAGTCTCTCCTCGTAGCTCATACCTCTCAGCTCGGATACTAGTCTGGTGGCAAACCTTTGAACCTTTTCCAGTTTAGTCTTATGCTTGACTAGATATGGACTCCATGCTGGAGCCGCATACTCCAGGATTGGTCTGACATATGTGGTATATAATGTTCTGAAAGATTCCTTACACAAGTTTCTAAAGGCCGTTCTTATGTTAGCCAACCTGGCATATGCTGCTGATGTTATCCTCTTGATATGAGCTTCAGGGGACAGGTCTGGCGTGATATCAACCCCCAGGTCTTTCTCTCTCTGACTCTTGAAGTATTTCATCTCCCAAGTGATACCTTGTATCTGGTCTCCTGCTTCCTACCCCTATCTTCATTACATTACATTTGCTTGGGTTAAACTCTAACATCCATTTGTTCGACCATTCCTGCAGCTTGTCCAGGTCTTCTTGAAGCCTCAAGCTGTCCTCCTCTGTCTTAATCCTTCTCATAATTTTGGCGTCGTCAGCAAACATTGAGAGGAATGAGTCTATACCCTCTGGGAGATCATTTACGTATATCAGAAACAGGATAGGTCAAAGCACAGAGCCCTATGGGACTCCACTGGTGACTTCACGCCATTCTGAGGTCTCACCCCTCACTATAACTCTCTGCTTCCTATTGCTTAGGTACTCCCTTATCCACTGGAGCGCCCCTACCAGTTACTCCTGCCTGTTTCTCCAGCTTATGCATTAACCTTTTATGGGGTACTGTGTCAAAGGCTTTCCGACAGTCCAAAAAAATGCAGTCCGCCCATCCTTCTCTTTCTTGCTTAATCTTTGTCACCTGATCATAGAATTCTATCAAGCCTGTAAGGCAAGATTTACCCTCCCTGAACCCATGTTGATGGGTTGTCACGAAGTCTCTTCTCTCCAGATGTGTTGCTAGGTTTTTTCTCACAATCTTCTCCATCACCATGCATGGTATACAAGTTAAGGACACTGGCCTGTAGTTCAGTGCCTCTTGTCTGTCACCCTTTTTAAATATTGGTACTACATTAGCAGTCTTCCATACTTCTGGTAGGTCTCCCGTTTCCAGTGACCTACTATACACTTTGGAGAGTGGCAAGCAAAGTGCTCCTGCACACTCTTTCAATACCCATGGTGAGATTCCATCCGGCCCAACAGCTTTTCTCACATCCAGCTCCAATAGGTGCTTCTTGACCTCATCTCTTGTAATTTCGAACCTTTCCAAGGTTACCTGGTTTGCTGCCACCTCTCCTAGCGCCGTGACTTCTCCCTGTTCTATTGTAAAGACCTCCTGGAACCTTTTGTTGAGTTCTTCACACACCTCTTTGTCATTCTCTGTTTACCTGTCCTCGCCAACCCTAAGTTTCATCACCTGTTCCTTCACTGTTGTCTTCCTCCTGATGTGACTGTGTAGTAGCTTTGGTTCGGTCTTGGCTTTATTAGCTATATCATTTTCATACCTTTTCTCAGCTGCTCTTCTCACACTAACATACTCGTTCCGGGTTCTCTGGTATCTCTCTCTACTTTCTGGTGTTCTGTTATTACGGAAGTTCCTCCATGCCCTTTGGTTCAGCTCCTTTGCTTTCATACATTCCCTATTAAACCACGGATTCTTCCTTTGCTTCTCTGTTTTTGCCTGTTGGGCTGGGACAAACCTGCTTACAGCCTCCTGACATTTTTGGGTGACATAGTCCATCATGTCTTGTACGGACTTGGTTCCGAGTTCTGTGTCCCAATGTATATCCCATAGGAATTTATTCATCTCCTCATAGTTTCCCTTTCGGTACGCCAGCCCTTTGTTTCCCAGTTATTTTTTGGGAGTGATAATTCCTAGCTCAACCAGGTACTCAAAGCTCAATACACTATGATCACTCATTCCTAAGGGGGCTTACAACTTAACTTCCCTTACATCCGACTCATTGAGGGTAAATATCAGATCAGGCAAGGCTGGTTCATCCCCTCCTCTCATTCTTGTCAGTTCCTTGACATGTTGACGTAGAAAGTTTCTTGTTGCCACATCCAGCAGCTTAGCTCTCCATGTGTCTGGGCCTCCATGTGGGTCTCTGTTCCCCCAATCTAAATTTCCATGGTTGAAGTCTCCCATGATTAGTAGCCTGGATCCGTTCCTGCTAGCCACAGAAGCTGCTCTCTCTATTATATTGATGGTGGCCAAGTTGTTTCTATCATATTCCTGTCTGGGTGTTCTGATATTTGGGGGGGGGGGTTATATATGACAACTACTATAATTTTCTGTCCTCCAGTTGCTATGGTGCCTGATATGTAGTCACTGAAACCTTCACAGTTCTGAATTACCATCTCTTCAAAACTCCAACCTTCTCTTAGTAGCAAAGCTACACCACCTCCTCCTCTCCCTTCTCTCTCTTTCCTCACTACATAGTAGCCCTGTGGAAACACTGCGTTTGTTATGGTGTTTGTTAGCTTTGTTTCTGTGAGTGCTATTATGTCTGGGTTTTCTTCTAGTGCCCATTCTCCGAATTCACTTGTTTTATTTGTAATCCCATCTATATTAGTGTACATTGCCTTGAAGCTCACTTTCTTCAGTTCATTTTCTTGTCCCTTTCTTGGCGAGCATTCTGCTGGTGTGGGAAGCTTTTCAGTAGGTGAGATGATCTGTGAGGTGGTTTGCAGGGTTCAGGAGAGTTTGGGGTGAGGGGTGGGGGTTTCACGGAAGGGGGGACAGTTAGGGTGTGGGTTAAGGAGATAGGGGGGACATGGCGGATACGGGGTGAGGGGGAGGAGGGATAGGGAGGGTATGGGATGAAGGGGGAGGGGGGAAAGGTGGGAGGGGGGACATGATGGGAATGAGGAAGGGATGACAAGGTAAGAATGGGGTGGGGGGGGGGAGGGAGGGTTGGGTGGGGGCAGGTAGGGTGAGGGGAAGGGAGGGTTTCTATGCAGAGGGGGGTAGTGGGGTTGCCCTCCCCTCTGGTGTTGCTGGGATACTGGTTTTGGGTTCGCCTCTTGTCTCTAGGATTATTGTGTTGGGGGCTGTGATTCCCTGGTTTGCTTCTCCCTCCCTGCGCTTCCTCCTTGCCTCTGCTGCCCTGGCTCTCTCCTCCTTCGTCCTGTCCCTCTGCAAGAATACTTTCTTGTATCCCTCCACATGCTGCAGTCGACTCTTCCTTTCAAGAATATCCTCCTTCGTGGTTTCGTTTGTAAACACAACCTTCAAAGTCGGTTTCTGTCCTTGTTGTACCAGCCCAACCAGAAAACCTTCTCAATGTTTCGTTCAGCCCCTTCCATCTGTATACCCTTCAGTAGCCCCTGTACTGCCTCTCTATCCTTGCTATTCCATTCTTGCCTGTTGGATCCTTCCTGTTCTTTGATACCTACAACTACCACTGATCTTTTTCTCTCCAGCAGCTGAGTGGTGCACCTTGCTGCTTCCTGTGAGGTGGCTGCTTGCATCGCTACCTCCCTCACTGTGTCCATTGCTTCTGAGCTCTTTTTCAGTATGTCTGCAAATGTTTCAGGTACAGAGGCATTTCCTTCCAATGTAACATTCCCACCTTCCCTTTGGATGATAATCTGGTGCTCGGTCTCTTTATTTTTTTCTGTGAGGGATTTGATCTCCTCCCTTGCTGATGTCAGCTCACTTTGCAGGTTGTTAATTGTAATCCTCATTTCCTGCATCTCCTTCCTGAATTCCTCCAGAACTTGGGTTAACATGTCCCTCGTTTGATCAATTTGGCTTTTCCCTGTGTTCCTGTTGCGTCCACCTGCCATCTTGCCCTTGTCAAGAGAGAGAGAGCAAGAGAGAGAGCAAGAGAGAGAGCAAGAATAGTCCTAGTGTGAGTGGGTGTGGTGGGGGGGGGGGAGGGAGTCTTTGGGAGGGTGGGAGTGGTGGGGGGGGGGGGAGTGTGTTGGGAGAGTGAGATGGGGGTTAAGAGATGGGTGAGGTGTAGTCTTCAGATTACGGCGGGTGGGGGAGGATTAGCGGCTTATCTGGGTTCCAGTGAGCTCACAGTTGCTGTCCCTGTTACCTGTCTACCACGATTGTATTATTACGATTGTATTATTGAATGGAATGCAATAGTGTCTATGATATGATATTATATAAACCTTGTACACTGTTGGAGACTTATGAGAGACACTCACCAGCCAGCCCCCCCACAAGCACTCTAGGTGAATACACGGCGTGTCGTCGGTAATCCTGTGAGGTCTTCAGGTCTCCACGTGGGTCCCGGCTGATGCGACTGATGCTGCCTCAAGAAGTCGATCTTCACTAGCTATCTTCTCTAAATTCACTAAGATAATTCACCACGAGATGTGATCAATGTGTTGCATTACAATGCCACTGTTCAAATTACACTGTCCCGATTCTCACTGCACAGTACACCCGCTCCCTTGAACCCTCGTTCCCTCGGTTAATGCTGACCGCTGACCCTACACGTCTGCTCACGATCAAAGCTGACCCAAGACTGACTGTGTGTCACACACACACACACACACACACAAGACTCTGTGTTGTGTGTGTGTGTGTGTGTGTGTGTGTGTGTGTGTGTGTGTGTGTGTGTGTGTGTGTGGTGTGTGTGTGTGTGTGTGTGTGTGTGTGTGTGTGTGTGTGTGTGTGTGTGTGTGTGTGTGTGTGTGTGTGTGTGTGTGTGTATGTGTGTGTATGTGTGTTATTGATTTTGATAGAAAGGGTGAGATCCGTAATTCAACTCACGAATCACGAATCTTCTCTATATTTCTTACTAGCTGTACCCGGCCACACGTTTCTGTGGCTCAGCAACGCAAGTGCATTACTGAGCCACAGCAACCTTCCCCTTTCTCCCAGTCCTCCCCATCATTCCCCCTCCCTCGTCCCCTCGTCCTCCCACCATTCCCCCTCCCTCCTGTCCCCTTGTCCTCCATACCATCCCCCACTCCCTTGGCCCCCCCCCCTTGTCCTCTCCACCATTCTACATTCACATTTCCCTGTCTCTTCGTTACCACCATCCCCAACTCCCCCATTTCCTCGTCCTCCCCACCATTACCCTCTCACATCTCCCAATCGTCCTCACCACCATCTCCCACTCCCGTCCCCTCGTCCTCTCTGCCATTCCCCACTCCCTCGTCCAATGCATTCTCAAATGATCTGATGTTTCCATCAGAAAATTGGGAACATAAAATGATCTGATGTTCCCATCACTGAAATATAAGAAAAACAGTTAAAAACTAAATGAAAAACAATGAAAAAATAAAAACATGAACTATACTCACGAAGTGAATGGTATGGTAAACAACACAACTCATTTCCAATGTAATGTCACACAAATAATTAAATCAAAATGAAAATAAATCGAAGTTCATGAAAATTCAATTTATCAATGAAATCGGAAACATTGAAATAGGATCATAACATATTTAGTATAGCATGTGTCACTCTTACATGCAACAGTGGATGCTATTTAAAAAAGAGAAAACATGTTTTTATCTGTCACAGGTGTGTGGCATCTATACTAATACTCAAGAAGTGAATGGTATAGTAAAACAACACAGCTCAATTCCAATTCATGTCACACAAAATAATTAAATAAAAATGAAAATTAATTGATATGTATGAAAATTCAATTTATCTATGCAATCGGGAACACTGAAAAGTAATCGTAACATATTTAGTATAGCGTGTGTTGCTATTACGTGCAACAAATGGGGGTGTTTTAAAAAAAACATGTTTTTTCCAGTTACTGGTGTCGCATCTATATAGTTGGTATATAAAAACAAGCGTATATTCGAATGGAACGTTGTGTCAAAATTCCAAAGCAATTGGTGAAGAACTTTTGGAGATTACAGCGTGTGTTGCTCTTACGTCCAACAGATGGCACATTTAAAAAAATAAACATGTTTTTTCCTGTGACAGGTGAGGCATGAATATAGTAAGTACATAAAACCATGCGCCAATTCGAAATGCAACGTTGTGTCAAAAATTTCAAAGCAATTGTGAAGAGGTTACAAAGATTTTCCTCAAATGAAAAACATGAAAAAAAATTGTTCAAAAAACATGTTTTTTCCCATCATAGACGTGACATGTATATAGTTGTGGTCGATGATGATGATGTTGCTGCTCTCGTTATGGTTGTGTTTGTTCCTGTTGTCGTTGTAGTTGCAGCACTCGTTTCCTTTCCTGTCTCTTAGATGTTCTGCTCCTGGCTGTTTCGTAGCCGCCTTCATCTGCTGATGAATTGTCACTCCCACATCACTCTTGGTAGTCCCCGGAGGTAGGAGCCTCACCCATTTCAGGTGTGAGTTGTTGTGGTGGCCAGATGTGCTAGGCATACTTTCTTGTGTGATTGCCCTGCCTGTGTTGTTGTTGTTGTTGCTGCTGCTGCTGCTGTCGTCTTGTCTAACTTCTGGTTTCCCTCATCTATGTGCCTATGACTATGTAGTTGTCACGTGTGACAGTATAAGGGACTATACAGAACTGTATACATTAGCTAGGAGGTGAGCTCTCAGGTTCCTCATGTAAACAACACCAGCCGCTCAGGGATGGCACAGGGGCTATAAGGCCCAGGTACCTGAGAGGGAACCCACACTGCCCCCCTCGAGGAACCCCTGTTACTGACACACCTTGCAATATTTGTCTCAATTGCTGGCCAGACCCACATTGTCCACCACTCACAATCAACTATGGTTGATATGTCTGGATAAGCTTAGTGCTAATAACGCTGTAACACCCAAATGTGTCAATTGCCAGCAACCCCACCATGCATGGAAACCGGCACTGCAGCAAGAGGCCGAATTGGCAGGGACCAAAACAAATATCGACTCAGGCCACAGGTGAACCAGTGACCAGGGGGCGGGGGGGGGGGGGGTATGTAGCCCAGGGAGTGGGTGGTCCAGTGACTAGCCTAGGGAGGAAATGGTGTAGCCTGACACCGATCTCCTGAGGCCTACTCACATCTTCCACCTCCCACAAAACCACCCACCAATACTTCTCTTTCTGCTGATGGCGCCTCACCACCGCCGCCACCACCACCACCACTACCACCACCACCACTACCACCACCACTCCCCCACCCCCTGTCTCAGAAGCAGACCTCTCCACTGCATCCCATCTACCCGCCCATCCCCCCTCCTATCACACCAACCACCCATTCTACCTCAACAATCAGCCCCCTTCCTGACCCCCAAGAAGCCATCACCCTGACTCACATCAAAACAATACTTGATACTATTATACGAAATCATCCAGCAGTCCAAGAAATAATGCAAAAGCAAATAGAACTTGGGAACGCCCTTGATCAAATTAATAGGGCGCAGGACCAAATCGCCCAGCTCCTGCAACAGCAGAGTCCATCATGTGAAGGCCCAACATGCCAGAGTCTGGTACATGGTGATGCAGCACATGCTGTCATGGTATATGACAGCGGACACAACAATGGTTCCATAACATCAGTGCACACAGTACCCCTAGTGCACCCAGTAACACCAGTGCACACAGTAACACCAGTGCACACAGTAACACCAGTGCACACAGTACCCCTAGTGCACCCAGTAACACCAGTGCACACAGTAATACCAGTACAACCAGTAACACCAGTGCACACAGGAACACCAGAGCTTACTAACACCGGTGCACACAGTAACACCAGTGCACTCACCGGACACAACAGAATACATAATAACGAAAGTGAACATCAAAATAATACTCAAAGTGCATCTGTTAGCAAACAACTTCAAAATGGATACTAACAGGGAAGAACATCTCACTATACTACAATGGAATTGCAATGGAGTTCGCAATAGAATTAATGACAACATAGAGTACGTCCGTGAACACCAAACTGACGTCATAGTGCTACAAGAAACACTGGTGGGTGATGACTTCAACCCAAGATTCAGCGGTTATCAGAAGTTCTCCCTTCCAGCTGGGGGAAAGAAAACGGGGCCTCACTACCTTTGTAAGTAACAACATTCCCGCACAGATTATTGATGACCTCCACATGGGGGATGATTATGAGTCACTGGGGTAACCCTTTACTTAAACAATAATGCCCTACATATAATCAACTTATATATGCCACAGAGTGAACTTGACCTTGACACACTGCATGAATTTGTTAATGAAGAACCTACCCTGCTGGTCGGTGACCTTAATGCCAGACACCCACACTTTGGTGCCAACTGTCATCAGCCCAATGTCAATGGACGGAAACTGTCACTCTTTGTTAGGGAAGTGAAAACCTTAGGGTCCTGGGTGATGAACAGCCAACTTACCTCAGAGGAGGAAGATTAGACTATACTCTCCTGCTGAATGCACAGGACACGGATGCCAGTACACACATTGTGCACAGTTTATGTAGTGACCACTGGGCGCTGATTACCACCGTCGACATGAGCAAGAGAAGGAAAGAGGCGAATAAAAGAAAAAGGTTATCACTCGAACCGGAATTGAGGCCTCTCTTCATAAACAGGATGAATGACTGGTTCACGGAATACCAAATCCCAGAAGATATTGATACATTTATTGATGACCTTAATAACCAATTTGAGCACTGTCTCCGAGTTCCGCACCGTACGCCTGGGCACAGTAACCCTCAGAAGAAGAAATAAAATGGTATGAGAACGATTACATAAAGATGCTCAATGCAAATGTTAGGAGCATGGGTAGAGAGTACCGGAGACATCCCTCCGAAAGCAACCAAGAACTGTTCAAAACTGTGTATCAAGTAGCCAGGGTTGAGAAGATTCGAGAGTGGGAAAGACAATGGCTTGAATTCACTAACCCCATTGGAAGGGAAACATCTGCAGTACATGTATGGGCAAAAATTCAGATAGTTAAATGGGGCAGAACCCGGCCTACGGCTCACAAAGACCCCCCAGGGTAAGGCTAAAGAACTAATTTCAATTTCAATTTCAATTCACAAGTGGAGTGATGCAGCATCCTCCTCCTCCCTCCCTGCAGAAGTAAGCAGGGAACAGCTCCTGCGACATAATGACAGAAGGATTAGGATAACAAGAGCACAATCTAGTGATGACGAGTATGGGGAATCAATCACACCCCACGAAGTAAAGGGGGGCTATGAAAAAGGGTAAAAGTACAGAACCTGGTGAAGATGGCGTCACCTACAACATACAAAATGCACTGTGTGAAGTGTCTGGGAATCCACTACTCTATCTGTTTAACAAATAATTCCTAGGTTGAGTGTTGTCCACACAATGGAAACATGCAATAATTATCCCCATACCGAAACCCAATGACGCTGGCAATTACAGACCTATCAGTCTTATGTTATGCACTTGCAAGATGCTTGAAAGGATCCTTCTCAACCGACTGTTGCACAAAATAGGCAGGTTAGGGGAGGGGGTCAGTGGATTTGTTAAAGGACGAAGCACAGCAAATTGTATAGTTAATTACCTGGCTAATTACAGAGTACACAGCTAAGTACTCTGTATTTTTCGACTTCAAAAGAGCTTTCGACAGATCACAGGGGATTGCGATGCTGGACGAACTTGCATGCATGGATGTCAAGGGGAGGCTCATGAAATGGATTGAAGACTATCTCACAGGGAGGAAAGCCAAGGTCTGCTACAATGGAGCAGTCTCAAGAACAATGAATATGGAACTCGGGACCCCCCAAGGAGGAGTCTTAAGCCCCACACTATTCAATGTACTTATGAATGCCGTTGCAAATATTGATTTTCCGGAAGGAACACAACAAGTGGGATATGCAGATGATGTTCTAATACAAGCTCCCACCTTGGGAAAAATTAAACAGCCCATCGAACTCCTCGGAAGGAAATGCATTGATCTCGGTTTCACTCTCTCCACAAACAAGACAAAAGCATACTCTCATCACAAGAGGGGAAAAAATGAAGAATTACAAATTAATGGTGTAACACTTGAATGGGTTGACCACTATCGGTACCTTGGCGTCACTGTCGGCTCTAACAAGGGGAAAAAGAGGAGCTCAACCAACTCATAGGAACATGCAAAAGTCGACTCAGGGCACTGAAAGCTATGACCTAGAATAGGCATTGAGCCTCTATTGCCGTGCATAAAATGATGTACACAGCCTATGTGCGCTCCGTCATAGACTATGCCTCACCAGTTTTATTCAGCTACTCCCAAAGTGATATGAAAAGGCTTGAAAGCATTCAGAATGAAGCCATGACAATCATTCTTGGAGTTCCAAGAACTGCCAAAACGTTCAATCTACGAGAGGAGTTGTCCCTCCCCAGTGTTAAAAGCAGAATTAAAGAGCTGAATGCTAAGCTTGCAATTAGGATAGCCACAGATTCCCATTACAATGATATTGCTATGAAAAAACTGAGTTCTGTGCTACTTTCAGGGGGAAACAGGAGAAGCAAAAAATGGCATCACAGATCAGTTTGCTACCTTGAAGAGTTTCACCTGCTTGAGCAAGCCCGTGAGCTCCTGCCTGTAGAGAGGTTACATCCCTGGAAGGATGACTCATGCAAGATTATCATCAATGAAATGGAAATGAAAAAATCCAACATGCTACCACAAGAAATGAAGCACAAGTATCTCGAGGAAATTTATAAAGAAGCCGGAGATGAACTAGATCATATCTACACTGACGGGTCATCTAATCCTGTCAATGGCAGGGCTGGTGCAGCATACACTGTAATTAAGGATAATGCTTTCCAACGCAGAAATGAAGAAAAAGCGCGTATTGAGAACTATGCCTCTTCAACAAGAGCATAGCTAACTGCCATTGTTATAGCGTTAAGGTTTCTTGAACGGAACACTAATGGTGCAGTGATTTGCACTGATACAAAAGCAGCACTTCAAAGCCTAAGTAAAAATTGGGCTGAAAATCTTGCAAAGTCGCTGAAATTAAGAAAGCTGTGAGAGTACAATCAGGGAAGAGTCGCAAGTCCCAGCTGTGTCTGGGTACAAGTTACAGGATGAACAACCAGTGGGTTTCTTCCTTTTGGGGAATGTTGTACATGCTGCTATGGCGGTATGTCCACTCACAAGATGAGTGGCGCTGCCCAATAAACTCACCCTACGGGGCAAAATCTAAAAAAAATGTGGATAGTATGTATACAAAACCCTACTCGGATGCAAATGGAACGTCGTGTCAAAATTTCAAAGCAATTGGTGAAGAACTTTCGGAGATTAGCGATTTTGAACAAACGGGCATTTCCATTTTTATTTATATAGACTTGCAGAACCCAGCCAGGCGTTGCTGTGACTCAGCAATGCATGCTCGTTGCTGAGCCACAGCAACCATCCCTAGTCCCTCCGTCCTTCCCCACCATACCCCCCTCCCTTTATCCCCTCGTCCTCCCAACCATTCCCCACTCCCCCATCCCCTCGTCTTCCCCACAATTCCCCTCCTCCCCAGTCCCCTAGTCCTCCCCACCATCCTCACTTCCCCATCCCCTCGTCCTCCCCACCATTCCACACTCCTGTTACGGCCCTACTGGGGCGTAACAGGGTTCTTTTCTGATGTTATTAGAACTTGGGAATCCGGCCCCAAGTTAGTAGTGGCTTTCAAGGGGTGTGTCCGTAACGCAAGTAAATTAAAGGGGAAGGGATACAAATTCACTAAATTAAATATATAATTATTCACCACCATAAATAAATATATAAACAGTCACACACGGTTACTATGACTACACTTATGTACAAATTATTCTTCCTCTGAAGATGCGGAATGTTCCACGGTGCACAGGATGAGTAGCTCTGGTCCTCTTCTTGTGGCCTCACGATGAATCCTTCGATTCCCAAGGCGAGTCTACCCCGGCCACAGGCCAGCCAAATCACAGTCCCACTGGGTGCACCGTCGTGGAGGCCTTCAACCACAAATCCAGCCTGTAGCTGGCAGGTTCCAATCAGCTACGCAGCGTAGGCAACTCCACGACCGATACTAGGGTTGCGAGCCCTAGGCAGGAGCCTCGTGTGATTCCGCTGATCACTCTCCTCACCACAACACCCCAGTGGCTAGTCTTCTCCACCAGTCAGCCCCGGGTACGACAATTCCTGGTTCTGCCACCTCACAGGCAGGCTAACACAACAGTGTTCATCCGGGGCGTGACTCACAGCTTCTGCAGCAAACACGTGGAGATACTATGACTGCCTTGGGTAGACTGCCCATCGTCCAATCCAGCAGTCCCAGGTCGACTCTGTAATCAGACACGTCATCAGTACTAGGGACACCCTAGGGCACCTCACTTACAGGCTTAGAAACAAACGCCATCCTATCCACTCCATAGATGGCGTTGCTGTCTAAGCGTCACCTCACCAGAGGTCAGCAGCGGCTATGTCACGAGCTGATTAGGAAGGGAAACCAGCCCCTGTGGTCGGCATATCTTGTCCTCACTAGATGGCGTCGTCCATTTGGAGGGGGTTTCGGGAGCTGACTCACAGATGGGGTGGTCGTCACTGCTCCGTGCTCGGACGCTGGACTCGGGTCCGTAACAACTCTTCAAATGGGTTCCCAAATGATCTGATGAGTCCATCAGAAAAATGGGAACATTAAATGATTTAATGTTCCAATCACTGAAAAATAAGAACAGTTAAATGTTCACAGAAAATAATCCAATCAAAATGAAAATAAATCAAAATCTATGAAAATTCAATTTATCAGTGCAATCGGAAGCATTGAAATCTAATCGTGACATATTTAGTATAGTGTGTGTTGTTCTTACGTGCAACATTTGGAGCAGTTTTCAAAAATGCATGTTTTAACTTGTCACAGATGTGGCATCTACATTTACACTCACGAAATGAACGGTTTAGTAAAGAACTCATCTCAATTCCAATGCAATGTCATGATTGATGCACCTTACCGTCATGATTGATGCACCTTACTATCATGGCTGATGCACCTTACCATCATGATTGATGTACCTCACCGTCATGCTTGATGCACTTTACTATCATGATTGATGCAACTTACCGTCATGATTGATGCACCTTACCGTCATAATTGATGCACCTTGCCGTCATGATTGATGCAACTTACCGTCATCATTGACGCATCTTACCGTCATGATTGATGCATCTTACCGTCATGATTAATGCACCTTAACATCATCATTGATGCATCTTACCATCATGATTGATGTACCCTACTATCATGATTGATCCACCCTACTATCATGATTGATGCACCTTACTGTCATGATTGAGGCACTTTACCATCATGATTGATGCACCGAACCAACATGATTGATGCACCTTACTCTCATGATTGATGCACCTTACTATCATGATTGATGAACCTTACTATCACGATTCATGCACCTTACTATCATGATTGATGCACCTTACTATCATGTTTGATGTACCTTACTATCATGATTGATGCACCTTACCACCGTGATTGATGTACCTTACTATTATGTTTGATGTACCTTACCGTCATTATTGATGCACCTTACTATCATGATTGATGCACCTTACTATCATGATTGATGCACCTTACTATCATGATTGATGCACCTTACTATCATGATTGATGCATCTTACTATCATCATTGATGCATCTTTCCGTTATGATTGATGCACCTTACTATCATGATGCATCTTACCCTCATGATTGATGAACCTTACTATCATGATTGATTCACTTTGCTACCGTGATTGATGCACCTTACCATCATGATTGATGCACCTTACTATCATGATTAATGCACCTTACTATCATGATTGATGTACCTTACCCTCATGATTGATGCACCTTACTATCATGATTGATGCACCTAACTATCATGATTGATGCACCTTACTATCATGATTGATGTACCTTACCCTCATGATTGATGCACCTTACTATCATGATTGATGCACTTAACTATCATGATTGATTCACCTTACTCTCATGATCGATGCACATACCATCATGATTGATGCACCTTACCATCATGATTGATGCACCTTACCATCATGATTGATGCACCTTACCTTCATGATTGATGCACCTTACCGCCATGATTGATGCACCTTATCATCATGATTGATGCCTTATCATCATGATTGATGCACCTTACCATCATGATTGATTCACCTTACAATAATGATTGATGCACTTTACCATCATGATTGATGCACCTTACCGTCATGTTTGATGCACCTTACAGTCATGATTGATGCACCTTACCGTCATGATTGATGCACCTTACCGTCATGTTTGATGCACCTTACCGTCATGATTGATGCACCTTACCGTCACGATTGATGCACCTTACCATCATGAGTTATGCATCTTACTATCATAATTGATGCACCTTAACGTCATAATTGATGCATCTTACCGTCATGATTGATGAACCGTACTAACATGATTGATGCACCTTATCATCATGATTGATGCACCTTATTACCATGATTGATGCACTATACTATCATGATTGATGCACCTTAACGTCATGATTGATGCACCTTATCCTCATGATTGATGCACTCTACTATCATGATTGATGCACCTTACCATCATGATTGATGCAGTTTACCATTATGATTGATGCACCGTACTATCATGATTGATGCACCTTACCGCCATGATTGATGCACCTTATCAACATGAGTTATGCATCTTACTATCATGATTGATGCATCTTACTATCATGATTGATGCACTTAACTATCATGATTGATTCACCTTACTCTCATGATCGATGCACATACCATCATGATTGATGCACCTTACCATCATGATTGATGCACCTTACCATCATGATTGATGCACCTTTCCTTCATGATTGATGCACCTTACCGCCATGATTGATGCACCTTATCAACATGAGTTATGCATCTTACTATCATGATTGATGCATCTTACTATCATGATTGATGCACTTAACTATCATGATTGATTCACCTTACTCTCATGATCGATGCACATACCATCATGATTGATGCACCTTACCATCATGATTGATGCACCTTACCGTCATGATTGATGTACCTTACCATCATGATTGATGCACCGTACCGTCATGATTGATGCACCTTACCGTCATGTTTGATGCACCTTACCGTCATGATTGATGCACCTTACCGTCACGATTGATGCACCTTACCATCATGAGTTATGCATCTTACTATCATAATTGATGCACCTTAACGTCATAATTGATGCATCTTACCGTCATGATTGATGAACCATACTAACATGATTGATGCACCTCATCATCATGATTCATGCACCTTATTAACATGATTGATGCACTTTACTATCATGATTGATGCACCTTAACGTCATGATTGATGCACCTTACCCTCATGATTGATGCACTCTACTATCATGATTGATGCACCTTACCATCATAATTGATGTACTTTACCATTATGATTGATGCACCGTACTATCATGATTGATGTACCTTACAATCATGATTTGATGCACCTTACTATCATGTTTGATGTACCTTACTATCATGATTGATGCACCTTACCGTCATGATTGATGCACCAGACTATCATGATTGATGCACCTTACTTTCATGATTGATGCACCTTACTATCATAATTGATGCACCTTACTGTCATGATTGACGCACCTTACCGTCATGATTGATGCACCTTACTATCATGATTGATGCACCTTCCCGTCAGGATTGATGTACCTTACTCTCATGATTGATGCACCTTACTGTCATGATTGATGCACCTTACTGTCATGATTGATGTACCATACTATTATGATTGATGCACCTTAATATCTTGATTGATATACCTTACCTTATGATTGATGCACCTTACTCTCATGATTGATTCACCCTACACACCATGATTGATGCACCCTACCACCATGATTGATGCACCTAACTAACATGATTGATGCACTTAACTATCATGATTGATGCACCATATTCACATGATTGATGCACATACCATCATGATTGATGCACCTTACAATCATGATTGATGCACCTTACTATTATGACTGATGCACCTTATCGTCATGATTGATGCTCCTTACAATCATGATTGATGCACCTTACCATCATGATTGATGCACTAACCGCTATGATTGATGTACCTTATCATCATGATGATGCACCTTACCATCGTGATTGATTCACCTTACTATCATGAATGATGCCCCTTATCATCATGATTGATGCACCCTACTAACATGATTGATGCACCCTGCTATCATGATTAATGACCTTACTATCATGATTGATGCACCTTACTATCATGATTGATGCACCTTACTATCATGATTGATGCACCTTAATAACATGATTGATGCACTTTATCATCATGATTGATGCACCTTACTAACATGATTGATGCACCTTACTATCATGATTAATGCATCTTACTCTCATGATTGACGTACCTTACTATCATGATTGATGCACCTTACCATCATGATTGATGTACCTTACCTTCATGATTGATGCACCTTACCATCATGATTGATGCACCTTACCATCATGATTGATGTACCCTACTATCATGATTGATGCACCTTACCTCATGATTGATGCACCTTACCATCATGATTGATGGACTTTATTATCATTATTGATGCAGATTACCGTCAAGATTGATGCACCTTACCCTCATGATTGATGCACCTTACTATCATGATTGATGCAATTTATAATCATGATGGATGTACCTTACTATCATGATTGATGCACCTTGCCGTCAAGATGATGCACCTTACCGTCATGATTAATGCATCTTTCCATTATGATTGATGCACCTTACCGTCATGATTAATGCATCTTTCCATTATGATTGATGCACCTTACCATCATGATTGATGCACATTATTATCATTATTGATGCAGATTACAGTCATGATTGATGCACCTTATCTCATGATTGATGCACCCTACTATCATGATTGATGCACTTTACTATCATGATTGGCGCAACTTACCGTCATGATTGATGCGCCATACCATCACGATTGATGCACCTTACTATCATCATTGACGCACCTTACTATCATGATTGATGTACCTTACTATCATGGTACACCTTACTATCATGTTTAATGCACTTTACTATCATAATTGATGGACTTTACCGTCATGATTGATGCACCTTACCATCATGATTGAGTACTTTACTCTCATGATTGATGTACCTTTCCGTCATGATTGATGCACCTTAACGTCATGATTGATGCACCTTAACGTCATGATTAATGCATCTTACCCTCATAAATTGATGCACCTTACCATCATGATTTATGCACTTTACTATTATTATTGATGCAGATTACGGTCATTATTGATACACCGTATCCTCATGATTAATGCACCTTACTATCACGATTGATGCACCTTACTATCGTTATTGATGCACCTTACCATCAGCATTGATGCACCTTAGTATCATGAATGATGCACTTTACTATCATGATTGATGCACTATACCATCATGATTGTTGCACCTTACTATCACGATTGATGCACCTTACTATCATGATTGATGCACCTTACCGTCATTATTGATGCACCTTACCATCAGGATTGATGCACCTTAGTATCATGAATGATGCACCTTACTATCATGATTGATGCACCTTACTATCATGATTCAGGCACGTTACTAACATGATTGATACACCTTACTATCATGATTGATGCACCTTACTATCATGATTGATGCACTATACCATCATGATTGTTGCACCTTACTATCATGATTGATGCACCTTACTATTATGTTTGATGCATCATACTAACATGATTGATATACCTTACTATCATGATTGATGCACCTTACTATCATGATTGATGTACCTTACTATCATGATTGATGTACCTTACTATCATGTTTGATTTACTCTACTATCATAATTGATGCGCTTTACCGTCATGATTGATGCACCTTACCGTCATGATTGATGCACCTTACTATCATGATTGATGCACCTTAATTTAATGATTGATACACCTTACCGTCATGATTGATGCACCTTACCATCATGATTGATGCACCTTACTGTCATGATTGATGCACTTTCCCGTCATGATTGATGCACCTTACTATCATGATTGATGCACTTAATTATCATGATTGATGCACCTTACCGTCATGATTGATGCCTCCAAACTGTCATGATTGATGCACCTCACCGTCATGATTGATGTACCTTACCATCATTATTGATGCACCTTATTGTCATGATTGATGTACCTTACCTTCATGATTGATGAACATTACCATCATGATTGATGCATCTTACCGTCATGATTGATACACCTTACCCTCATGATTGATGAACCCTACTATCATGAATGATGCACCTTTCTGTCATGATTGATGCACTTTACCATTATGATTGATGCACCGTACCAACATGATTGATGCACCCTACTATCATGATTGATGCACCTTAATGTCATGATTGATGCACCTTACTATCATGATTGATGCACCTTACTATCATTATTGATGCTCCTTTCCGTTATGATTGATGCAACTTACTATCATGATGCATCTTACCGTCATTATTGAACCTTACCATCATGACTGATAAACCTTACTATCATGATTGATGCACCTTTGTTACGGACCTAAGTCCAGCGTCCTAACACGGAGCATTGATGATAACGCCACCTGCCAGTCTGCTCTCGAAACTCCCTCCAAATGGACAGCGCCATCTAGTGAGGACAGGATATACCGGCCACAGGGGCTGGTTTCCCGTCTTGATCAGCTCATAACATAGCCGCTGCTGACCTCTGGTGAGGTGGCGCTTAGACAGCAACGCCATCTATGGAGTGGATAGGTGGACGTTTGTGTCTAAGCCTGTAAGTGAGGTGCCTAGAGCGTCCCTAGTACTGATGATGTGTCTGATTACAGAGTCGACTGGGACTGCTGTATTGGACGTTGGATCAGTCTACCCAAGGCAGCCAAAGTTTTTCCACGTGTTGCTGCAGAAGCTGTGAGTCACCCCCGGACGAACACTGTTGAGTGTGTTAGTCTGCCTGTGACGTGGCAGTACCAGGAATCGTTTTATCTGGGGGCTGGGGGAAGAGACTAGCCACTGTGTTGCAAAGAGAGGAGAGTGATCTGCGGAATCACGCGAGGCTCCTTCCTGGGATCGCAACCCTACTATCAATCGTGGAGTGGCCTACACAGCGAAGTTGATTGGAACCTGCCAGCTACAGGCTGGATTTGTGGTTGAAGGCCTCCACGATGGTGCACCCAGTGGGACTGTGATTTGGCTGGCCTGTGGCCAGGGTAGATTCGCCGAGAGAATCAGAGGATTCATCGTGGGCCACAAAGAAGAGAACCAGTGCTACTCATCGTGAGCACCGTGTAGCATCCTGTGTCTTCAGAGGAAGACTAATTTGTATATAATAAGTGTAGTTATAACAACCCCGCGTGTGACTGTGATATATTTATGGTGGTGGTAGCGATATATATATATAAAGCAGTGCATTAGTATCCCTTCCCCTTTAATTTAACTTGCAATACGGAACACACCCCTTGAAAGCCACTACTAACTTGGGGCCGGATACCCAAACTCTAATAACATCAGAGAAGAACCCGGTTGCGACACAATAGGGCCGTAATAGCCTTACTATCATGATTGATGTAAATTAACCTCATGATTGATGCACCTTACTATCATGATTGATGCACCACCATCATGATTGATGCATTTAACTAACATGATTGATGCACTTAACTATCATGATTGATGCACCTTACCTCATGAATGATGCACCCTACTATTATGATTGATGCACCTTACCATCGTGATTGATGCTCTTTACCATTATGATTGATGCACCGTACCAACATGATTGATGCACCCTACTAACATAATTGATGCACCTTACTAACATGATTGATGCACCTTACTATCATGATTGATGCACCTTACTAACATAATTGATGCACCTTACTAACATGATTGATGCACTTATTACATGATTGATGCACCTTACCATCATGATTGATGCACTGTACCATCATAAATAATGCACCTTACTATCTCGATTGATGCACCTTACTATCGTGATTGATGTACCTCACCGTCATGATTGATGCACCTTACCGTCATGATTGATGCACCTTACCGTCATGATTGATGTTCTTACCTTCATGATTGATGTACATTACCATCATGATTGATGAACCCTACTGTCATGATTGATGCACTTTACCATTATGATTGATGCACTGTACCAACATGATTGATGCACCTACTATCATGATTAATGTACCTTACTCTCATGATTGATGCACCTTACTATCATGAGTGGTGCACCTACTATCATGTGGTGCACCTTACTATCATGAGTGATGCACCTTACTATCATGAGTGGTGCACCTTACTATCATGAGTGGTGCACCTTACTATCATGAGTGGTGCACCTTACTATCATGAGTGGTGCACCTTACTATCATGAGTGGTGCACCTTACTATCATGAGTGGTGCACCTTACTATCATGAGTGGTGCACCTTACTATCATGAGTGATGCACCTTACTATCATGAGTGATGCACCTTACTATCATGAGTGGTGCACCTTACTATCATGAGTGGTGCACCTTACTATCGTGAGTCGTGCACCTTACTATCGTGAGTCGTGCACCTTACCATCTTGAAAACCAAGAAAAAAATTCTACCTCAAGTCTCGTCACGTCCCCTGTCGACAGCAATTGTGCAACTTCGCCGCTCTCTGCATGGTGCATTTATGCACTGTTTATCAACGTTCCTTTTTCCTCCGTAGATGTTGAAGTGAGCGTCTACAAAACATCACCTTAAGGGTCATTCATCAGCCCCAAGATAACAGTAAAATGAGCTTTGTACACGTTATTTTAAACTTTCTTCTCCAGTGAGAAAGTAATTAAGAAGTAAAGAGAATATTCTTCCTTCAATAATTATCCTGAACATTTTGGCGACATTCAATTACAGAGAGAGAGAGAGAGAGCCAGGCATGGGAAGACTGACTGGGCGACAATCCATAAATGTTCACCACTGTTTACCCACTAGTATTAGGAACCTGGTGTTAACTGACTGGCGGTAGTGTTCCAGGGAAAGCTGTAGGACTAGCCTGGCCACGAGCTACGAGAATGGAAAGGTCTCAGGCTGTTAACAAGAGTCAGAAGACAACTACTCCTGTACGGACAAGGACAACTAATAAGAGAAAAAGGGAGATGTAGACAGAGACGCGAAGAAAAGGCAGAGACAAATACATATATTGAGATACAATCAACGCCAGGCAAAGCTTAACGCATTAGAGTTGTCAATAAACGAAAATATACTCGAGCATATACCTTACCAAAATGTAAACATAAATCAGCTGATGGACCCTTTGGAAATATATGATGACATACGATGTGTAGTTTCAGGTTATTTAACGCCAATAGTTTTAAAGCGAAGAAACGCGAGTGAGTGTTTGTTTAATTTTAAAATGAGTTAACGGTATATAAATAAATATA